>NW_024070203.1:10130340-10473685 GCF_014754425.2 Oryx dammah
CCTCCCGCCCCCCTCCCCACAACATCTCTCTGGGTCATCCCCGCGTACCAGCCCCAAGCATGCCATATCCTGCATCAGACATAGACTGGCAATTCGATTCTTACATGATATTATACATGTTTCAATGCCATTCTCCCAAATCATCACACCCTCTCCCTCTCCCACTGAGTCCAAAAGTCCGCTATACACATCTGTGTCTTTTTTGCTGTCCTGCATACAGGGTCATCATTGCCATCTTTCTAAATTCCATATATATGGAATATAGTATACTGTATTGGTATTTTTCTTTCTGGCTTACTTCACTCTGTATAATCGGCTTCAGTTTCATTCATCTCATCAGAACTGATTCAAATGTATTCTTTTTAATGGCTGAGTAATACTCCATTGTGTATATGTACCACAGCTTTTTTATCCATTCATCTGCTGATGGACATCTAGGTTGTTTCCATGTCCTGGCTATTATAAACAGTGCTGCGATGAACATTGGGGTACATGTGTCTCTTTCAATTCTGGTTTCCTCAGTGTGTATGCCCAGCAGTGGGATTGCTGGGTCATAAGGCAGTTCTATCTGCAATTTTTTAAGGAATCTCCACACTGTTCTCCATAGTGGCTGTACTAGTTTGCATTCCCACCAACAGTGTAGGAGGGTTCCCTTCTCTCCACACCCTCTCCAGCATTTATTGCTTGCAGATTTTGGGATCGCAGACATT
Source organism: Oryx dammah (assembly GCF_014754425.2). Lineage (NCBI taxonomy): Eukaryota > Metazoa > Chordata > Mammalia > Artiodactyla > Bovidae > Oryx > Oryx dammah. Next base: position 10,131,051 of record NW_024070203.1, read on the forward strand.
CTGACTGGTGTGAAGTGGTACCTCATTGTGGTTTTGATTTGCATTTCTCTAATAATGAGTGATGTTGAGCATCTTTTCATGTTTGTTAGCCATCCGTATGTCTTCTTTGGAGAAATGTCTATTTAGTTCTTTGGCCCATTTTTTGATTGGGTCATTTATTTTTCTGGAATTGAGCTGCAGGAGTTGCTTGTATATTTTTGAGATTAGTTGTTTGTCGGTTGCTTCATTTGCTATTATTTTCTCCCATTCGGAAGGCTGTTTTTTCACTTTGCTTATATTTTCCTTTGTTGTGCAGAAGCTTTTAATTTTAATTAGGTCCCATTGGTTTATTTTTGCTTTTATTTCCAGAATTCTGGGACGTGGATCATAGAGGATCCTGCTGTGGTTTATGTCGGAGAGTGTTTTGCCTATGTTCTCCTCTAGGAGTTTTATAGTTTCTGGTCTTACATTTAGATCTTTAATCCATTTTGAGTTTATCTTTGTGTGTGGTGTTAGAAAGTGATCTAGATATTTTTAGAATCAAGTTTATAAATTAAAATGAGTTAGGGCAAGTGAGATCAGCATCATGGTATATTGAGGTGCTCCTTTTGTCTCTCCCCTTCAGTCTACAACCAGCAAAACATGCACAGTGCAAGAAAGGTGCATCTGGACCACATAAAGACTTGCAGAATTCCACACTTCACTGTCTGTAAGTGTGGATGGCCTGGAACACATTGAGGAAGTAGCAACAAAAAAATAGCTGAGGTGGTGCCTCTACTCCTCTTCCTCTTGCTGTAGCACCAACTGAAACTGCAACCCCATATAACATGGAGTTAGTAGTGGAGGAAGTGCAGCCAGTTCTGGCCTCCTAGCAATGGTGGCACCCACCACCACAAGCAAACGGGCAGAAGCAGCTGCAGTAGAGCCTGGGACACTTTTCATCAACCACTGAGGCACCCACATTCCAGTTTCCCATCCCTTCACCCCGTCAGAAAAGCCTGAAACCTTACAGCACTAGAAACAGCAGAGACTACCTTGCAACCACGGTTTCTTTACCCTCTTCATCCCCCCACCCCGATAACTGGATCTTGTAACTCAGGGGATCATGGACTGAGGGAAAAACCCCACAATCCTAGTGCCTTGGATGGTGGCAGCAGCAAGGCACCAATGACTCCTGAGGCACAAACAGTGATAACTAGGGCATGACGTAGCACCTCTGACAGGCAGTGAAGAATGGAATGTAAGGACTCTCAAATATTAAGCCAGAGGTAGCCTATGCTAGAAACTAAATATTTGTGTATCTCACCACCTGCAGGAAAGAGAAAGAATGTCCTCTAATTTCTAATATGTTGCATATTTAGAATCAAAAGAAATGTGTTCATTATAAACATCCCAGCAGAGGAACAACTCATCAACCAAGATGAAGAATCAGAGCAACATGGTACCACAAAAAAAAAAAAAAAGGCAGAGATCCAAAACTAAATTTAAAACCATGTTATATTACAATTTAACTGTTAGAAAATTCAAAATAATTCTCTGGGAGAAACTCAGTGAGCTCTAAAAAAACCGAGAAAGTGAATTCAATGATCTCAAAAACAAAATTCACAAACAGAATAAATACTTTACCAGAGAGATTAAATCTTTGAAAATAAAGTAAACAATTCTGGAGGTGAACAAAAAATTCTCAACAAATTCTTGAGGTTAACAACAGAAATAATACATTAGAAAACACTGGAAACATAGTAGAACATATGGAAGAGTAAATTAGAGAGCTGAAGGATAAAAGTCTAGTAAAGATGAGGTAGAAGAGGAGAGAGAAATGACATATAAAAAATAAGGAAATCGTATGAGACTTATTAAACTCTTTTAGGAAGGGTCCCATTAAGATAATGTGTATTGCAGAAAGAGTGGAGAGAGAAAAGAGAGCAGAGAGTTTATTAAAAAAAAAAAAAGAAAGAAAGAAAGAAACAAAGATGAAAAAACTAAGAGTATCACAAATCTGGGGACAGAATTTGACATGCAAGTCCCTGAATCTAAGAGAACATTTAAATATTTCAATGCAAAATGATCTTCTCTGTGACACCTTAAAATGCTAAGACATATTAAGTCAATGACAAAGGAAGACTTTTAAGGCAACTGGAGAGGAAAATCTCAACATTCAAAAAAATAAGATCATGGCATATGGTCCCATTACTTCATGGCAAATAGATAGGGAAACAATGGAAACAGTGACAGACTATTTTATTGGGCTCCCAAATCACTGCAGATGGTGACTGAAGCTATGAACTTAAAAGACACTTGTTCCTTGGAAGAAAACTTATGACCAACCCAATACAAGTGAAAGTCGCTCAGTCATATCTGACTCTTTGTGACCCCATAAGCTATACAGTCATGTAATTCTCCAGGCCAGAACACTGGAGTGGGTAGCCATTCCATTCTCCAGTGGATCTTCCTGACCCAGGAATGGAACCAGGGTTTCCTGCACTGCAGGCAGATTATTTAGCAATTGAGCTATCAGGGTACAACCAACCTCGAGAGGATATTAAAGCAGACTTTGCCAGCAAAGGTCTGTATAGTGAAAGCTATTGTTTTTTCAGTAGTCATGTATGGATGTGACAGCTGGACCATAAAGAGTGCTGAGTACTGAAGAGTCAACGCTTTTGTACTGTGGTGTTGGAGAAGATTTTTGAGAGTCCTTTGGACTGCAAGACCAAAGCAGTCAATCCTAAAGGAAATCAGTTCTAGATATTCATTAGAGGGAGTGATACTGAAACACCAGTTCTTGGCCACCTGATGAGAAAAAACTGATTCATTGGAAATGACGCTGATGCTGGAAAAAATTGAAGGCAGGAGAAGGGGATGAGAGAGGATGAGATGGTTAGAAGGTATCGCTGACACAATGGACATGAGTTAGAGCAAGCTCCGAGAGTTGGTGATGGACAGTGAAGCTTGGCATACTACAGTCCATGGGATTGCAGAATTGGACATGACTGAGTGACTGAACTGAGAGGGAAAAGGACATTAACCTATAGAGGAGGTTATGCTATGGGTTGAAATCTCAGCAGAATCTCTAAAGGCCAAGATAGTGAAATGGCATTCTTACATGTTGAAAGATAAAATCTGTCAGTCAAGAATACTCTATCTAGCAAAGTTTTCTTTTAGATATGAAGGACAAATAAATACTTTACCAGGCAAACCAAAACTAAAACACTAATCAATACTTCAGTTCAGTTCAGTTCAGTCACTCAGTCGACTGAAAGACAGAAAGATCTCATCTTTTCCATTTTATTATTTTCCTCTATTTCTTTGCACTGATCCTTGAGGAAGACTTTCTTATCTCTCCTTGATATTCTTTGGAACTCTCCATTCAAATGGGTATATCTTTCCTTTTCTCCTTTGCTTCTGGCTTCTCTTCTTTTCACAGCTATTTGTAAGGTGTCCTCAGACAGACATTTTCATTTCTTTTTCTTCAGGGTGGTCTTGATCCCAGTCTCCTGTAAAATGTCATCAACACTAGACATGCCTAATAAGAAATATTGAAAAGAATTCTTCCATCTGAAATGAAAATACAAAATGTTATTCAAATATTGTACTGTACTTCCCCTTCAGTGCATACAGTGTTGTATGTCAATTATATAATAATAAACCTGGAAGAAAAAATAAATATTATGTTTTTGATAAAATTAAATAATGCTTTGAGACAAAATTAGAAAATTACAATATTTCATCAACATGTTTTTAAATACTTTATTAAAGTTTAAAAGAAAATAGCAGAAAAGTAACTGTCAGTTCAGTTCAGTTCAGTTGCTCAGTCATGTCTGACCCTTTGCGACCCCATGAAACGCAGCACACCAGGCCTCCCTGTCCAACACCAACTCCCGAGTTTACTCAAACTCATGTCCATTGAGTCGGTGATGCCATCTAACCACCTCATCCTCTGTCATCCCTTTCTCCTCCTGCCTTCAATCTTTCCCAACATCCGGGTCTTTTCAAATGAGTCAGCTCTTCCCATCAAGTGACCAAAGTATTGGGGTTTCAGCTTCAACATCAATCCTTCCAATGAACACCCAGGACTGATTTCCTTTAGGATGAACTTGTTGGATCTCCTTGCAGTCCAAGGGACTCTCAAGAGTCTTCTCCAACACCACAGTTCAAAAGCACCAATTTTTTGGTGCTCAGCTTTCCTTATAGTCCAACTCTCACATCCACACTTCACTACTGGAAAAACCATAGCTTGACTAGATGGACATTTGTTGGCAAAGTAATATCTCTGCTTTTGAATATACTATCTAGGTTGGTCATAACTTTTCTTCCAAGGAGTAAGCATCTTTTAATTTCTTGGCTGCAATCACCATCTGGAGTGATTTTAGGGCCCCCAAAATAAAGTCAGCCACTGTTTCCACTGTTTCCTCATCTATTTCCCATGAAGTGATAGGACCAGATGCCATGATCTTAGTTTTCTGAATGTTGAGCTTTAAGCCAACTGTTTCACTCTCCCCTTTCCCTTTCATCAAGAGGCTTTTTAGTTTGCCTTCAATTTCTGCCATAAGGGTGGTATCACCTACATATCTGAGGTTATTGATATTTCTCCTGGCAAACTTGATTCCAGCTTGTGCTTCATCCAGCCCAGTGTTTCTCATGATGTACTCTGCATATAAGTTAAATAATCAGGGTGACAATATACAGCCTTGATGTACTCCTTATCCTATTTGGAACCAGTCTGTTGTTCCATGTCCAGTTCTAACTGTTGCTTCCTGGCCTACATACAGGTTTCTCAAGAGGCAGGTCAGGTGTTCTGGCATGCCCATCTCTTTCAGAATTTTCTGCACAGTGAAAAATTCTGATCCACACAGTCAAAGGCTTGGCATAGTCAATAAAGCAGAAATAGACGTATTTTTGGCACTCTCTTGGTTTTTTAATGATCCAGCAAATGTTGGTAATTTGATCTCTGGTTCCTCTGCCTTTTCTAAGACCAGCTTGAACATCTGGAAGTTCACAGTTCACAAATTGCTGAAGCCTGTCTTGGAGAATTTCGAGCATTACTTTACTAGCGTGTGAGATGAGTGAAATTGTTTCCCATCACTCCATGGGAAATAGATGGAGAAACAGTGAAAACAGTGTCAGACTTTACTTTTTTGGGCTCCAAAATCACTGCAGATGGTGATTGCAGCAATGAAATTAAAAGACGCTTACTCTTTGGAAAAAAGGTTATGACCAACCTAGATAGTATATTCAAAAGCAGAGATATTACTTTGCCAACAAAGGTTCGTCTAGTCAAGGCTATGGTTTTTCCAGTGGTCATGTATGGATGTGAGAGTTGGACTGTGAAGAAAGCTGAGTGCTGAAGAATTGATGCTTTTGAACTGTGGTGTTGGAGAAGACTCTTGAGAATCCCTTGGACTGCAAGGAGATCCAACCAGTCCATTCTGAAAGAGATCAGCCCTGGGATTTCTTTGGAAGGAATGATGCTAAAGCTGAAACTCCAGTACTTCGGCCACCTCATGGAAAGGTTGACTCATTGGAAAAGACTCTGATGCTGGGAGGGATTGGGGGCAGGAGGAGAAAGGGATGATCGAGGATGAGATGGCTGGATGGCATCATGGACTCGATGGACATGATGAGTCTGAGCGAACTCTGGGGGTTGGTGATGAACAGGGAGGCCTGGCATGCTGCAATTCATGGGGTCGCAAAGAGTCGGATACGACTGAGCAACTCAGCTGAACTGAACTGAACTTAAGCATTCTTTGGCATTGCTTACACATGGAAATCACCAGATAGTCAACATCAAAATCATAGTGATTATGTTCTTTGCTACCAAGATGGAGAAGCTCTATACAGTCAACAAAAACAAGACCAGGAGCTGACTGTGACTCAGATCATGAATTTCTTATTGCCAAATTCAGACTTAAATTGAAGAAAGTGGGGAAAACCACTAGACAATTCAGGTAGGACCTAAATCAAATCACTTATGATTATATAGTGGAGGTGAAAAATAGGTTTAAGGGACTAGATCTAATAGACAGAGTGCCTGATGAACTATGGATGAAGGTTCATGACATTGTTCAGGAGGCAAGGATCAAGACCATCCCCAAGAAAAAGAAATGCAAAAAAAGCAAGATGGCTCTCTGAGGAGGCCTTACAAATAGCTGTGAAAAGAAGAGAAGAGAAAATTAAAAGAGAAAAGGAAAAATATACCCATTTGAATACAGAGTTCCAAAGAATAGCAAGGAGAGATAAGAAACCCTTCCACAGCGATCATTGCAAAGAAAAAGAGGAAAACAATAGAATGGGAAAGACTAGAGATCTCTTCAAGAAAATTAAAGATACCAAGGGAGCATTTCATGCAAAGATGGGCTCAATAAAGGACAAAAATGGTATGATCCTAACAGAAGCAGAAGATATTAAGAAGAGGTGGCAAGAATACACAGAAGAATTATACAAAAAAGATCTTCACGACCCAGATAAACATGATGGTGTGATCACTCACCTAGAGCCAGATATCCTGTATTATGAAGTCAAGCGGGCCTTAGGAAGCATCACTACGAACATAGCTAGTGGAGGTGATGGAATTCCAGTTGAGCTATTTCAAATCCTGAGAGATGATGATGTGAAACTGCTGCACTCAATATGCCAGCAAATTTGGAAAATTCAGCAGTGGCTACAGGACTGGAAAAGTTCAATTTTCATTCCAATCTTTTTTCCAAACAAAGGCAATGCCAAAGAATGCTCAAAGTAGCTATAGCTACATAATTTCGGTAACAATTGCAATATGAGGAGTAATTTGAGAGAACAGAAGCTCAATAGGAGTAAAAGAAAAGGATGAAACACATATAAGCAAATGAAGAAGAGATGATATTAGAAAAAAAAATGACTTTTATCTTTGAAACCTCATTCTAACTCTAAAAGATTTTTTTTTTTTAAAGAGAAAACTGAGAAAAAAATCATAGAACTCTACAAAACCAAATATAGCAAACAAGAACATGGAGAATAATAAGCAATGGAGATATTGAGCAACCAGAAAGTAAAAGATAAAATGGAAGTGTAGGTCCCCATCTATTAACAATCACCATAAATGTAAGCAGATTGAATTCAGCAAGCAGACACAAGATGACTTAGTGGATTAAAAACATAAGACACATGCATATGCTGTCCTCAAATATGTTAATACTAGCAGATCAGAGGCAGAGAAAGTGGATATAGCCACACTTACATCAGACAAAACATATTTCAAGCCAAATAAATCTTAAAGAGACAAAATTGGACATCTCCTAATGATCAAGGCACAAATCATAGAGAAGACTACATAGTTATTATTATCTTGCACATATGATAGCAGAATCAAAATGTGGAAAGAAAATAGTAATAAACTTAAATGGAGAAACTGACATAACACAATAACAGTAGGGGAATTTAATACCCCACTTACATCAGTGAATAATCCCAGGAGGAATTTCAACAATGCAGCAGCAGTTTTAAATAAAATTAAGGGAAAAATTTACAAAAATACAGGCTTACCTCAAGAAACAAGAAAATTCTGAAATAACCTAACTTCATACATAAAGAAACTGGAGAAAGGACATATGGAGCCTAAAGTCAATAGAAGAAAGGAAATAATAGTGATCAGAGCAGAAATAAACACAATAGAGACTAAAAAGCAATAGAAAACATCAATGAACTACGAGTTTGTTCTTTAAACTCTGTAAAAAAAGATTTTTTAAAAAAGATCTTTAAAAACATTTTTTTAATGACAAACATTTGTCTAGATTCACTAAGAAAAGAAGAAAGATATGATAAATAAAATAAAAAATGAGAGAGAAGAAATAACAATGGAAACCACAGAAATATGAAGGATTATATGAGAATATTATGTACAAAATGGAATTTCTAAGCACCCAGCATTGAATATTTGGAATTTTAAGCTCCAAATCTAAGTGAGAATTGCCTTTTCTTGATGTGTATAGCGGACTTTTGGACTCAGAGGGAGAGGGAGAGGGTGAGATAATTTGGGAGAATGGCATTGAAACATGTATAATATCATGTAAGAATCGAATCACCAGCCTATGTCCGATGCAGGATACGGCATGCTTGGGGCTGGTACACGGGGATGACCCAGAGAGATGTTCTGGGGCGGGGGGTGGGAGGGGGGTTCATGTTTGGGAACACATGTACACCCGTGGTGGATTCATATCAATATATGGCAAAACCAATACAGAATTGTAAAGTAAAATAAAATAATAAATTTAAAAAAAAAATATTGGATTCAGAAAATAAATAAATAAACTGATTCAATGGTTTTTAGTGTAAAAAAAAAAAAAAAAAGGAAATGCAACATGTCATTTGACTGCCCATTATAGGATAAAAGCTGTGGGAAATGCCAACAGAGAGCAAAGAGAAAATTAATACTTTGTATAGCAGACCCATTGCCTGACAAGAGTAGAAGTTCAAAACTTTCAAAATACTTTTTCAAGAAGGTATACCCTTCTAAAAATAATTAATCCTTAAGTTCAGTCGCTCAGTCGTGTCCGACTCTTTGCGACCCCGTGAATCACAGCACACCAGGCCACCCTACCCATCACCATTTACCGGAGTTCACTCAAACTCACATCCATCGAGTCAGTGATGCCATCCAGCCATCTCATCCTCTGTCGTCCCCTTTTCCTCCTGCCCCTAATCCCTCCCAGCATCAGAGTCTTTTCCAATGAGTCAACTCGTCACATGAGGTGGCCAAAGTACTGGAGTTTCAGCTTTAGCATCATTCCTTCCAAAGAACACCCAGGACTGATCTCCTTTAGAAAGGACTGGTTGGATCTCTTTGCAGTCCAAGGGACTCTCAAGAGTCTTCTCTAACACCACAGTTCAAAAGCATCAATTCTTCGGTGCTCAGCTTTCTTCACAGTCCAACTCTCACATCCATACATGACCACGGGAAAAACGATCACCTTGACTAGAAAGACCTTTGTTGGCAAAGTAATGTCTCTGCTTTTCAATATGCTATCTAGGTTGGTCATAATATTTCTTCCAAGGAGTAGGTGTCTTTTAATGTCATGGCTGCAGTCACCATCTGTAGTGATTTTGGAGCGCCCCCCAAATAAAGTCTGACACTGTTTCCACTGTTTCCCCATTTATTTCCCATGAAGTGATGGGACCAAATGCCCTGATCGTCGTTTTCTGAATGTTGAGCTTTAAGCCAACTTTTTCACTCTCCACTTTCACTTTCATCAAGAGGCTTTTTAGTTCCTCTTCACTTTCTTCCATAAGGGTGGTGTCATCTGCATTGACTATGCCAAAGCCTTTGACTGTATGGATCACAATAAACTGTGGAAAATTCTGAAAGGGACGGGAATACCAGACCTCCTGACCTGCCTCTTGATAAACCTATTTGCAAGTTAGGAAGCAACAGTTCGAACTGGATATGGAGCAACAGACTTGTTGCAAATAGGAAAAGGAGTACATCAAGGCCATATATTTTCACCTTGCTTATTTAACTTATATGCAGAGTACATCGTGAGAAACACTGGGCTGGAAGAAGCACAAGCTGGAATCAAGATTTCTGGAAGAAATATCAATTAATCCTTAGGGTGCACTAATTAAGTCAAATCTTCTACATTGTTCTATGAGCACTCAATCAATATAATGGTAATTAAATGTAGTCAGTAGTCATATATTAAGAGAATATTTTCAGATAAGAATTGAAGGATTTATCAGGACTCTATAAATGGGTACAGTGAAATCTTCAGGACGTGATCATTCATTGTGAAAAATAACTTAATGAATTTCATGTGGATCCTCTGGCATGGTTTTTATTCAGTAGGAAATTAGTCTACTGAAGTCCACATTTCTTGAATGCTGATTAATCTAAGAATGTGAAGATCTCTTAGTTTATGAAAGATATTCAGTTTGAAAATATTTTCTTTCTGTATTAAAGCTATTATTACTGTCAGTATTAGAGATCATGGATCACCAAAACATAAAGTATTGTCAGTATGTAAAATTTAATACAAATGAGCCACAGTACCATCACCCTAATATAAAATTTATATTTTCTTTAGCTACAATTATATTTTAGTAAATAGAGATTATTATAAAATAAAATTTTAAAAATGTATAATCTTATTCCTCCAAACTTGTATTCTCCATAAAATGCTATACAACAAATTCACATTTTCCTTTTTGTGGATGAGGATTTAAACTTGTGAGGAGATATTGAACAATCATAATATAAACATAATCTAGGCACAGATTATCTTTACTATATTTAATAATTCATTGTATTGTTTTAAATATTACATATAAAGACTAAACTGAGGACACAAATCTATTATTTGAATACAATAGTGTTTTAAATGATATTCAAATTAACATTATTTTAAATAAAGCTCTCTGTAAATTTTCATAATACACCTTAAGAAGAATACTATCTCATCTGTTAAGTCCCTTATTAGTTTAACCCCTCATAACATAGGCCTTTTTACCTAATGTGGTATAGAATTTAAAATACTGATGACCAAATAGAGATTTTTATTAAGATTGCTATTATCATTGGTTTTGCTCTCTATTTATTAAAATGTTCACATTAGAAAGAATGATTACTCCATAGTGAGGAAACCTGACACTTCTAAATGGAAGCAAAAAAGTAGAACAATTTTTTCTATTATGAAATATTGTACTTGATATGGAAGAAAACAATTGCCTTCTGTGAGTTCTTGCTGAAATTAAAAGATAATAGTTTAAAGCTTTTGTTAAAATATATGTGTGTGCAATTTATATGTAATATATAAGCATATATAAAATTTACTATACATTTGCTTCTACTTGGAAACAAGGCTAACACACCATAAACATATTAAGTTGGATTATGAAACTTTAACTTGATATTAATTTTGAATAGATGCTATTGACCTAATCCACAAAAAGTATAACATTTTTGTATATTTGAAGCCCTAAAAACACTAATTGGGATAGCTGAGGTAGAGATAGACCGTCACAGCAAAGGAGGCAGTGTTACAAATGCAAATTTTATTTTCCTCTCTAAAATACAGTAAATCCTCTACATACAAATAAGTTCCATTCTCAGACCATATTCATAAGCCTGATTTGTAAGTCCAACAAAGTTAACCTATGTATGTAACAAACACAATCAGTTATTTGGTACTGTACTGTAATAAGTTTATGATAATTTTCACACAAATAATAGATAAAAACAAACACAAAAAATAAAGAAAAATGTTTTTAATCTTACAATACAGTACCATGAAAAATTGTTGTTGTTTAGTCACGAAGTCATGTCCAATTCTTTGCTACCCTATGAATTGTTGTCTACCAGGCTCCTCTGTCCATGGGATTTTCCAGGCAGGAACATTAGAATGTGTTATGATTTCCTTGTGAAGGGGATCTTCCCAACACAGGGATCAAACCTGAATCTCTTACTGCATCTCCTGCCACATCTCCTGCATTTCAAGCAGATGCTTTACATCTGAGCCACTGGATAAGCCCACCATGAGAAGTACAGTAGTGCCGAAAAACAACTGGCAATTACTGTTTGGGGTAGGCAGAGGAGGTGGGAGATAGTAGAGCTTAAGGATCATCAGAAATTGAATCCTTGCTGAATTCAACTCTATACATAGAGTTGAAAACATCATTCAGTGATATCTGGGTTCAATTCAGTTCCGGTCAGTCAATCAGTTATGTCTGACTCTTTGTGACCCCATGGACTGCAGCATGGCAGAACTCCCTGTCCATCACCAACTCCTGGGTATACTTAAATTTATGTCCGTTGAGTCAGTGATGCTATCCAACCATTCCATCCTCTGTTGTCCCCTTCTCCTCCTGCCCTCAATCTTTCCCAGCATCAGGGTCTTTTCAAACGAGTCAGTTCTTCCCATCAGGTGGCCAAAATATTGGAGTTTTAGCATCAACATCAGTCCTTCCAGTGAATACCAAGGACTAATCTCCTTTAGGATGGACTGATTGGATCTCCTTGCAGTCCAAGGGACTCTCAAGAGTCTTCTCCAACACCACAGTTCAAAAGCATCAATTCTTCGGTGCTCAGCTTTCTTCATAGTCCAACTCTCACGTCCATATATGACCACTGGAAAAACCATAGCCTTGACTAGACGGATCTTCATTGGCAAAGTAATGTCTGCTTTTGAATATGCCATCTAGGTTGCTCATAACTTTTCTTCCAAGGAGTAAGCGTCTTTTAATTTCATGGCTGCAATCACCATCTGCAGTGATTTTGGAGCCCCCCAAAATAAAGTCTGACACTGTTTCCACAGTTTCCCATCTATTTCCTGTGAAGTGATGGGACCAGACCATGATCTTAGTTTTCTGAATGTTGAGCTTTAAGCCAACATTTTCACTCTCCTTTTTCATCAAGAGGCTTTTTATTTCCTCTTCACTTTCTGCCATAAGGGTGCGGTCATCTCATATCTGATGTGTTTGATATTTCTCCTGGCAATCTTGATTCCAGCTTGTGCTTCTTCCAGCCCAGCATTTCTCATGATGTACTCTGCATATAAGTTAAATAAGCAGGGTGGCAATATACGGCCTTGACACACTCCTTTTCCTATTTGGAACCAGTCTGTTGTTCCATGTCCAGTTCTAACTGCTTCTTCCTGACCTGCATACAAATTTCTCAAGAGGTAGGTCAGGAGAAATATCAATAACCTCAGATATGCAGATGACACCACCCTTATTGCAGAATGTGAAGAGGAACTAAAAAGCCTCTAGATGAAAGTGAAAGTGGAGAGTGAAAAAAGTTGGCTTAAAGCTCAACATTCAGAAAACGAAGATCATGGCATCTGGTCCCATCACTTCATGGGAAATAGATGGGGAAACTGCAGAAACTGTGTCAGACTTTAGCTTTTTGGGCTCCAAAATTGCTGCAGATGGTGATTGCAGCCACAAAATTAAAAGACACTTACTCCTTGGAAGGAAAGTTATGAGCAACCTAGATAGCATATTGAAAAGCAGAGGCATTACTTTGCCAACAAAGATCCATCCAGTCAAGGCTATGGTTTTTCCAGTGGTCATGTATGAATGTGAGAGTTGGACTGTGAGGAAAGCTGAGCGCCAAAGAATTGATGATTTTGAACTGTGGTGTTGGAGGTGACTCTTGAGAGTCCCTTGGACTGCAAGGAGATCCAACCAGTCCATTCTGAAGGAGATCAACCCTGGGATTTCTTTGGAAGGAATGATGCTAAAGCTGAAACTCCAGTTCTTTGTCCACGTCATGGAAGAGTTGACTCAGTGGAAAAGCCTCTTATGCTGGGAAGGATTGGGGGCAGCAGGAAAAGGGATGAGGATGAGATGGCTGGATGGCATAACTGACTCGATGGACATGAGTCTGAGTGAACTCCGGCAGTTGGTGATGGGCCCGGAGGCCTGGCTTGCTTCCATTCATGGAGTCGCAAAGTTTTGGACACGACTGAGTGAATGAACTGAAGTGAACTGAACTGAATGATTGTTTACTTAAAAATCAAGTTGAGTCTATAAAATAAGTTACATGAAGTAAATGAAATTATTATACAAATAATGCTATTTGTAATGCTAGCAGCGAGTCATTAGAAAGCAAAATTTCAGAATTTATAACATTAAGTGTAAAATTAACACTTTTGCATCATTAAATAGTTTCAAAGTGTATCAGTATGATAGTGTTTACTACAACTGCCTTTTTTCTTAGATACTATATGATATATTTGATGATAGGTTTATTAATTTTGTCTGTCCAAATAATTACCTTTATTTTCTTGGTCTTATATATGTAGTCAAATAAGTTTTGAGGGTTTCTCAGGTGGTGCTGAGAGTAAAGAACATAACTACCAATACAGGAGACATAAGAGATGTGGGTTCGATCCCTGCTTCGGAAAGATCCCCTGGAGGAGGGCTTGACAACCCACTACAGTATTCTTGCCTGGATAATAACATGGACAGAGGAGTCTGGCAGGTTTCGGTACATAGGGTTGCAAAGAGTCAGACCCAAGTGAGCAACTAGCATTTACTTACTTACAATATAGGTATAAGGCACATACATAACATGCACACACACACACACACACACACAGAGTTACATACACTTATTTTCAGTATTGTCTTTTTTTCCAGTGCTGTGTAGAATTACTCTGTGTATGCAGTCTCTTCCCACATATGATAAAATATTTCACTTGCTTTTGTTCCTCAGCCAGCTTCTTTTCCTTTACAATAAACTCTTTTTATAATTTTCTAGAATATCGTTTCTTATCTTTGACATTTTGACAAATATTTTTTAAATATGCCACCACAATCATAAATGTAAAAATATATGACTTCATAAAAATAAAAAAGAAACTTTTGCTCCTCAAGAGATCCTGCTACTAAAACCCAGAGGCAAGTCAGAGTGGGAGAATATATCCACATAAATATCTTGAAGTTCGTGGTCCAAATGTAAAAGTAAATATTCCTATCATTTCTTCTTTTATTCATTTTGACATCAGTTAGTAACACTAATCTAAAGGCAGGCATTATAAAATGTTGCTATTCATAAAGCATTTGGAAATCTAAAAGTAAGGGACAAATATAAAGGCTCAATGAAAAGCCAGTTTTGCTGATGGAGTAACTTTAGTGTATTAATGTGTCTCGAATTCCAGTTATCTTACAAAAGCAAAATGATTTTTCTTATTTATCATGCTGATTAACAAACTGCTATTTCACAGAAATGAATATTGTCAAAACACTTGTAAAAGTCACTTTTGGAATACAAGCTTTGCTTTGAGTTTTTTTTTTTTTTTTAATGCTATTCAAACAATCCTGGATTTTATATTCAATATCCCTCTCTTTCTCTCTCTGTCTCTTACACACACACACACACACACACACACACACCACTGTTTACACTGTAGAAATTTAAACTGACTTACAGACAATCTAGTCATGACTGTGATAGCCACTGTGTCCAATGATTCATGTGGCATCTTCCCTGACTTTAGGTAATTCACATTCTATGGAAAGAAACAGTAATTTTCAGGGTTGCTGCTTTTCTCTGTTAGTGTGTGTATGTGTATATTTCTTTTATTTGACCATCTAGACAAATTACAATAGATTCACATTATTTGGGGATTTCTTACTTGTAAATCTACCTACTGGCTCAAATTTATTTGTAAACCCCAAATCAATATTTGCAGTGCTTTCATTGACAAGCATACATGCACAGAACAACAAAATAATTAAGCAGCCCACCATGCACATTCCCAGCTGAAAGTGAACAAGGTGATGCTCTGCCTTTCTGTTTTAGCTCTTATACCTAGATGATCAGAGGAGGGAGGTGGGAGGTGACATCTTTGTGTAGTACAAGAAGATCTGCTTGAAACCACCTGGATAGGGTAGGAATGCAAACCTTGGCTCTGATCAGTGGTGTACTCTCAGTGAAATTACTTAGCACTTCTGAAATTCATTTTCTCTTTTGTAAAATAAGGAAATTAGAATTTAACAGGATGACTTCTTTTTAGGATTTGTAATCTATAATCTGTTACTACTATACATAAATAATAAATTTTATCTATCTCCATATATCTCTTTCTATCTACCTATCTTTCTGTACCAACAGCAAATTTCAGTGTTTATAGCAATTTTATAGAACATCCTATTGTGAATATTAAGACTCAACTATATATGTATTATTGGGTCTTTAAAATATACTCTCCAAAAAATATTTTAGAATATACATAAAAAGGAAAAAATAAATGCAAAATTATTTAATTACCTTCGAGTAGTCTGTTAATGACATTTAATAAATCTAAGTATTATTAGTAATATAGGAGGATTTTGATTTATTTCTGAGGCTTAAATTTCGAGTGGCAATTTGAATAATAATATGAATATAAAGGGAAAAAGGAAATAGAACTCTTCTTTATATTACTTGAGATCTTATTTTTCAGCTTCTATTTCTAGATATATTAGAGGAAAGAGTCCATTTCTGTTTATCTTCAAAGTTAATGGCTAATGCTTGACAGTTTTAACAGATGCACTTAGAAGAACCAGACTAGATTACTCTGTGACAGTATCAGCAGGAGTTCTCACTCCCAGCTCAAGCAATCTATAAGCCCAGCATGAGAGATCATGATAAAATCAGTTTTGAAACTCATACAATGGGTGAAATAGGTAATAAGTGTGCATTTTTCATGAATTTTGAGGGGAGAAGTGGCACAGCAGTTAATCACAGCATGAAAACTTCAAAATGACTTGCTGATGAATTTCCAAAAAAAGGCCCTAGTAAATCATTGAGGAATATAGAAAAACTATTTGCTAAGCATAATTTAGCATGTTTTCTGTAAAGAGCATTTATAAAGCATTATGCCTGTTTGAGCATTTATAAAGCATTATGCCTGTTCATTGGCACTCTTAAGAAAGGTCCAGATCCTACTTATTACTGCACATTTTATTTAGTTGGTAGGCAATTTGTTAAAAAATCTCAACTGTATACAAAGAGTTGGAGAATAAAACGCAAGCTCAAATCTTTTTTACTTTTTTACCTAAAGGAAAATATCTAGCTTTTTGAATCTAAAACATCATGCATTGAAGTTGGAATACTATTTGGTCCTTAGAATACTTGAAACTGTGCTCCAATCTTGACTCCTCTTGCTTCTCCCAGATTCCCTATTTACTCACACCCATTTCCAATGTTTTATATTCATTTATTTGTCTTTATTTATTCAACTCAGTATTTTCACTTGCTTAATATATTTGATCAACAATTAGGAAAGATAGTCTGATGTGCACAATATTATTCCTCAAATTCTTTACATGATAAAATAAAAACAGAAGAGCCATTTGTAAATCAAAAGCAGTTTGGAAAATATAACCACATAGAAATTAACCACTCAATCTTTACATTGAAAGATTGGGTTCAATATTTTTATTGTTGTAGTCATCTATATTTTTCCACAATATAATTTGCAAGAATTTAAAATGCTTACGTATCAAAGAATTTATTTAACTCATTAATTAATTAGAGAAGGTAGGTAATTCCACAATCACTTGAGGCACCAAAACTATATGGAAGTTATTACAACCATTTATTAGAATAAGAGGCTAGGTTAGATAAGACACAAGTAAACTACTATAGAAAATTATAAAGCCTATGGTTTATCTTTTTTACTGAACAAAATTCATTTTAAGTCTTTCCAAATCTAGACATTAATATATAACTAACTGAGTCTGAAGCTACAGTAAGTTAAAAAATCAAAATCACACAAAAATGTCTCCTAGAAACTTAAATATATGATCCTATTCAGCTTAATAATCAATGCTTCAGTAGCATATTGGAAGACATGCTGCTATCCTCTGGTCTTATTTAAAATGTTACATAATTTTATTAGGAATTATTAATTACCTTTTTATACTAATTTTAAAGTTAAATGGAATATTGCCTAATTCATGCACATATATTTAAGAAACATTTACAATTTAAAGTACTTATATTCCCTTTATTTATTTATTTTTAATTTACTACATATTCTATTTGCTAAATTATCCAATCAAAGGATGTAAATAGTCTGGAAGGATAAAAATTAAAGACACATCTACATTCTACCTGTAAGAGAGTTACTTTAGATGTAAGGATCCACACAGACTGAAACAAAAGGGATGGAAATACGTGTTGCACACAAATGGAAACCAAATGGAAATTGGCTTGCTTTGCTTTCAGTAAATCAGTCTTTTTACTTTCAACTTGTGTGGATTAAATAGCACACTACAGAACAACCAATAAGTAAACAAGTGAAATAAAAGAGAAGCAAAAATACCTTGAAACAAAAGGCAATGGAAATATAATATACCTAAGTTGGTGGGATGAGCTAAAGGAATTCCAAGACTGACATTCACAGAAAAAAAAAAAAATTGCCTGTCTCAAG
Source organism: Oryx dammah (assembly GCF_014754425.2). Lineage (NCBI taxonomy): Eukaryota > Metazoa > Chordata > Mammalia > Artiodactyla > Bovidae > Oryx > Oryx dammah. Next base: position 10,148,915 of record NW_024070203.1, read on the forward strand.
AAGCAAGAAAAGTCTGAAATAAACAACTTTCCACCACACATAATTAAGAAAGAAATAAAAGGTTTGTAAGAGACTGATTTAAATAATTATGTGCCAACAAACTGAACATCCTAAAAGAATGGAGAATGCCTAGAAACATATTATCTACGAAGACCAAATCATTATACAACAGAAAATCTGAACAAATTCATTACTAGTCAATAATAAGAAAGCTCCCAAAAAGCAAAAGTCAAGGACCAGATGCCTTCATTGATGAAGTCTACCAAGCAGTCAATAAAGAACTAATACCACTCTTTCTCAAACCTTTTCAAAAGATGGAAGAGGACAGAACTCTTTTGAATGAATCTAGGAGGTCAGCAATACCATTATAACAATACCAGACAAGGATGCCACAAGAAAACTATAGGCCATCATTCCTGCTGTACACAGATGCAAACATTCTCAACAAAATACTAGCAAACCAAGTTTAAGAATATATTAAAAACTCCTACACCATGATCTTTTGGGACTTTTTTTTCAGAGCTCAAAGGTGGTTTGACATCTGCATCCCAGTCACTGTGCTACACATTAACAATATAAAGGATAAGATAATTATCTCAATAGATGCAGTAAAAGCATCTGACAACACTCAACATCCATTTATGCTTAAAAAAAAAAAAAAACTTCAACAAAGTGAGTATAGGTGGAATATAATAAAAGTCTCAACATAATAAAGGCCATATATGACAAGCCCTCCCTTAATATCAAATGTAATGGTGAAAAGTTAAAAGACTTCTCTATGAAAATAATAATAAAACTTTCACCACTTCCATTCAACATAGTATTGGAAGTCCTAGTCAGAGCAATTAGGCAAGAAAAAGAAATAAATGACATACAAATTGGAAAGAAAGACATAAACTGTCACTACTTGCAGATGATTTTGTGTAGAGAAAACCTTAATGTCTCTATTAAAAGGAAAAATAGAAAGTTAGAACTAACAAATAAAGTAAAATATAGCATCATAATCAAATTTTTGAGATGAAATACTGAGGCAATTATGGTAAGTGAAATTAACCAGACTGAGAAACAAATATCATATGATCTTTCTTACAAAAAAAATTATTTTAACTTTTTTGCATATTTCAAAAATAAATGGTAGTCTGTGAAGTATTACTGAAATGAAGTGATTTTTCTATAAGAAATTTGAACCATACATGAAAATTTAGATGCATATTTTTATTGTTAAATGTAATAAAAATTATAGCTTATAATTTTCAAATATATTTCTTCTATTAATGCTCTCTAACTTATCTATGCATTCAGCAAATGAACTAATAAATATTTATTGGATAGGATATTGAGTTTCTGAGATATAGTGTATTTTTCAAGAGAGATCAACACAATATTAGTTTGTTTGAATTATGTCCAGTGGTAAAATTAGTAATGGATTTCTGATATATTTTTCACTGTTACTGGGTAATATATTGTTATGAATGGAGTATGGAATATACCAAGAAGTTGGAGATGTAAATTCAAGTCCCTCTAATCAGGTTAGGCCTGTTATAGAAATGTTTGGAAAAGTTACTCAAATTCTCTAGACTGTATCTTTTTTTTTTTTTTCTCATCAGTAAAATAAAGGAGTTGGATGAAAGGATATTTAATTCTTCTAGAACTAACATTGTAAGAATTCCATAACTATTGCTGAAATAGTAATGATACATGGCTCATTTGCTTAGACCTTATTCAGACAAAGGAAGCAGTATCATTTTATTAAACTTGATGAAGCATCAATGATCAGCATCAGCTTCAAACCACCCACAGATATTATAATTGCCTTGGCAGTCTTAGCCAATTAATATCACATTTTTACAAAACTAAGTATTTAAACTGTACTTCATGCCCAGGACAGTTAAAATCTCAACACATTTTAACAGTTACCAAAGGAAACTTTTACAACCGACTATAGAAATAAAAGTAACTTAATTAACAAAGCACTCATTCTCCCTCATTTCAGTCAGGTGATTATGTGCAAATCATATCTGCTAAGGGCAATCTGTCCCTTCAGATATAAAACAAAGTATATTCTAAGTTCAATTCATATATATGGAGAAATTAAAGGGCTTAGTCAAATATCTCCACATAGTCTTCCTATAAGGATGTGAGTGAGTATAGTGTACTTACTCCCAGATTTCTGCAGCTACTAAATTTGAGTTATTGCTAATGTTTCAGTTCTTTGAGCTATTACATCCTTTCTATCCTCCATTCACAGTTATAAGTATTTTAGGTAACAGTACAGAATACATTACAATACAAATATATTGCATCAGGTTACAAATAAAAATTAAAATATATTATCTTTTCCTCTTTGAATTATTTAGCTATGGTCCTCAAGGTGTCATTTTTAGTCTGCTATGAGATTTTTTGTCCAGTTATTATATTCTCATTTAACATTTTGTCCTGCTAGCTCACTTACACATCCCCTGTACATTTTTGATGTTCACTGAGAATTTTTACAAATAACAAATGTCAAAGAAATCATCTATTGAACAAAGATAACTTCTTCCATTGGAAATACAGTGGCCATATTTTAGACTGATAACTTTGTCTCCACTAAAAATACATCCTTAAGTTGGATATAATTATTCCTTGTATATTCTCTGGGAGGATTAACGTGGATCAGAAAATTATTTTAAAAATACAAAGGTAAAATTAGGTAAGAAAATTAGCATAATATGAAGTATATATGTAAAAATATTCTATTTTGCATAACTTTAATGAATTTGGAAGTTACTTTCTGATGAAAAAGCTATGACATGTATAAGATTCTGTTTATTAATGCTAGTTAAGTAACATTTGTGGTATGAATTAGCACTCTCATTGTTACAAAAATATATATTTTAGTAGATTTAAAATAGAATTAGGTTAGAGGTCTTTGTTTTTGCAACCCTAACTTCCATAAACGTTTTAAATAGCTGTTTACAACCTTACATATTTTTAAATGTTATGTAAAATTTGTTTAAATACTTGAAATGTATATATTACTAAATTATTATAAACATTGACACCTTAATGCTAGTATATTACTTCTTAAAAATATTAAAAAAATACAACTGCTTAAGACATACCATCATCTATTTAGAAAAACAAAACAAGAGACATGAACAGGACACTCCTAGAAGGTAACATCTGGAGCAATAAGTGGATAAGAAAAAATGAGAGTATGAATTCAGTGACAAATGAAATAGAAAGAGAAATTTAGGAATAAACTGATAGAAGAAACTGAGAGAGAATAAAGAAGTGAATCAAGAAACCTCTTCAGTTAATTGGTAGTACTAAAGATCTATTGGTAGATATGACTAGTTTGCCTATACACATTTAGGATTATAGACTGAAGGGATGTTAACAGTACAATTTACAGGATAATGTCTAAACAGTTATGAATGATCTCTTCCTATGGTTGACAATCTAAGTTGACTGTTGTCCTGACTTGCCAACAAGGAAGTCTATGCTGATTGAGCAGGAAACAACATTGATGCTATAGGTCTTTCTCAAACATTTTTGATTAAATATCGTCTGCAAGAGTGAATCCAATAGCAAATACTTCTAATTTGTGGTCCAATATAAAGGGACTCACTTTGTCCCATTCTTCTTTGTGTTAAACCTGATATTATGTTTATTCTTGTTATAGTTTGGAACATCAACATTTATCATAACTGTCTTATGCAAATGTTTTTAATGACTAAGCTATCTTTGAATTGATTCCAAAGAGGTCTTGGTATACTGAAGCCAGAGAAATGACACTTTTATTATTACCACATAACTTTCATTATAGCATCCATCTTTGGATGGCTCAGAGGGTAAAGCGTCTGCATGCAATGCAGGAGACCTGTGTTCAATCCCTGGGTCAGGAAGATCCCCTGGAGAAGGAAATGGCAACTCACTCCAGTATTCTTGCCTGGAGAATCCCATGGACGGAGGAGCCTGGTGGGCTACTGTCCACAGGGTCGCAAAGAGTCGGACAGGACTGAGTGACTTCACTTTCACTTTCACTTTCATTATAGCAAAATGCACTGTTTGTTTTTTAATTTCATTATCCACATCATCCTAAATTTCTTGGTACAACCATTATGGGGAACAGTATGGAAGTTCCTTTAAAAACTAAACACAGAAATATCATATGATACAGCAATCCCACTCCTATGCATATATCTGGAGAAGAAAATAGTTCAAAAAGATACATGCACCCTAATGGTCATAGTGGCACTATCTACAATAGCCAAGGCTTGGAAACAACCTAAATGTGCATCAATAGATGATTGGATAAGGAAGATGTGGAAGTTACAATGGATATTACTCAGATATTAACAGTTACATTATGCAATTTGCCTCAAAATAGATGGACCTAGAGATTATCACAAGTGAAGTAAATTAGAAAAATGAAAATATCATATGATATCACTTATATGTAAAATCTAATAAAAGTTGTATAAATGAATTTACTTACAAAATAGAGAAAGAATCTCAGATCTCAAAATCAAGCATACTGGGAAAAGGGAAAATATGGGGGTGGGGGGAAGTGATACATTTGGAAACTAGGATTAACATATACACAGTACTATATGTGAAACAGATAACCAATAAGGACCTACCATATAGCAAAGGAAGTTCAGTTCAGTTCGGTCACTCAGTTGTGTCCGACTCTTTGTGACCCCATGCCAGGTCTCCCTGTCCATCACCAACTCCGAGAGCCTACACAAACTCAAGTCTTTTGAGTTGGTGATGCCAATCAACAGGCTCATTCTCTGTCTTCTCCTTCTCCTCCTGCCTTCAATCTTTCCCAGCATCAGTGTCTTTTCAAATGTCAGTTCTTCACATCAGGTAGCCAAAGTATTGGGGTTACAGCTTCAGCATCAGTCCTTCCAATGAATATTCAGGATTCATCTTCTTTAAGATGGACTGGTTGGATCTCCTTGCAATCCGAGGGACTCTCGAGAGTCTTCAACACCACAGTTCAAAAGTATCAGTTCTTCAGCATTCAGCTTTCTTTATGGTCCAATTCTCACATCCATACGTGACTACTGGAAAAACCATAGCTTTAACTAGACAGACTTTTGTTGGCTAAGTAATGTCTCTGAATTTTAACATGCTGTCTAGGTTGTTCACAACTTTTCTTCCAGGGAGCAAACATCTTTTTTTTTTTTAATTTTATTTTTACTTTATTTTATTTTACAATACTGTATTGGTTTTGCCATACATTGCCATGAATCCACCATGGGTGTATACAAGCTCCCAATCCTGAATCCCCCTCCCACCTCCCACCTCATATCATCTCTCTGGATCATCCCCATACACCAGCCTCAAGCATCCTGTATCCTGTATCGAACATAGACTGGCACTTTGTTTCTTACTTGATAGCATACATGTTTGAAAGCCATTCTCGCAAATCATCCCACCCTCTCCCTCTCCCTCAGAGTCCAAAAGTCCGTTTTATACATTTGTGTCTCTTTTGCTGTCTTGCATGAAGGGTCATCATTACCATCTTTCTAAATTCCGTATATATGTGTCAGTATACTGTATTGGTGTTTTTCTTTCTGGCTTACTTCACTCTGTATAATCTGCTCCAGTTTCATTCATCTCATTAGAACTGATTCAAATGTATTCTTTTTAATGGCTGAGTAATACTACATTGTGTATATGTACCACAGCTTTCTCATCCATTCATCTGCTGATGGACAGCTAGGTTGTTTCCATGTCCTGGCTATTATAAACAGTGCTGCAATGAACATTGGGGTACATGTGTCTCTTTCAATTCTGGTTTCCTTGGTGTGTATACCCAGCAGTGGGATTGCTGGGTCATAAGGCAGCTCTATTTGCAATTATTTAAGGAATCTCCACAGTGTTCTCCATAGTGGCTGTACTAGTTTGCATTCCCACCAACAGTGTAAGAGGGTTCCCTTTTCTCATGGCTACAGTCATCATCCGCAGTGATGTTGGAGAACAAAAAATTAAAATCTCTCACTGTTTCCATTCCCATCTATTTGCCATGAAGTGATGGGACCGGGTGCCATGACCTTGGTTTTCTGAATGTTGAGTTTTAACCCAATTTTTTCATTCTTCTCTTTCACTTTCATCAAGAGGGTCTTTAGCTGCTCTTCTCTTGCTGCCATAAGGGTGGTGTCTGCATATCTGAGTTTATTGATATTTCTCCCGGCAATCTTGATTCCAGCTTGTGCTTCATCCAGCCCAGCATTAGCACAGTAAACTTTATTCAATTTTCTCTTTTCTATAATAACTTACATAAAAAATAAATCTGGAAAATATGAATAAATATATATGATATATATGTATATCATATATATGCATCATACATATATCTCATATATATATCACATATACATATCATATATATATATATATATAACACAAATATATACATATATTTTTGCCCTGATGGCTAAGATGGTAAAGAAGCCCCATGCAATGCAAGAGACTTGGGTTCAAATCCTGGGTCGGGAAGATCCCTTTGAGGAGGATATGGTTCAGTTCAGTTCAGTTGTTCAGTCATGTCCGACTCTTTGCGACCCCATGAATCGCAGCACACCAGGCCTCCTTGTCCATCACCAACTCCCGGATTTCGTTCAGACTCATGTCCATTGAGTCAGTGATGCCATCCAGCCATCTCATCCTCTGTCGTACCCTTCTCCTCCTGCCCCCAAACCGTCCCAGCCTCAAAGTCTTTTCAAAGAGTCATCTCTTCGCATGAGGTGGCCAAAGTAGTGGAGTTTCAGATTTAGCATCATTCCTTCCAAAGAAATCCCAGGGCTGATCTCCTTCAGAATGGACAGGTTGGATCTCCTTGCAGTCCAAGGGACACTCAAGAGTCTTCTCCAACACCACAGTTCAAAAGCATAAATTCTTTGGTACTCTGCCTTCTTCACAGTCCAACTCTCACATCCATACATGACTACTGGAAAAACCATAGCCTTGACTAGATGGATCTTAATCGGCCAAGTAATGTCTCTGTTTTGAATATGCTATCTAGGTTGGTCATAACTTTTCTTCCAAGGAGTAAGTGTCTTTTAATTTCATGGCTGCAGTCACCATCTGCAGTGATTTTGGAGCCCCCAAAAATAAAAGTCTGACAAAGTTTCCACTGTTTCCCCATCTATTTCCCATGAAGTGATGGGACCAGATGCCATGATCTTCGTTTTCTGAATGTTGAGCTTTAAGCCAACTTTTTCACTCCCCTCTTTCACTTTCATCAAGAGGCTTTTTAGCTCCTCTTCACTTTCTGCCATAAGGGTGGTGTTATCTGCATATCTGAAGTTATTGATATTTCTCCTGGCAATCTTGATTCCAGCTTGTGTTTCTTCCAGCCTAGCCTTTCTCATGAAGTACTCTGCATATAAGTTAAATAAGGGTGACAATATACAACCTTGATGTACTCCTTTTCCTATTTGGAACCAGTCTGTTGTTCCATGTCCAGTTCTAACTGCTCCTTCCTGACGTGCATACAGATTTCTCAAGAGGCAGGTCAAGTGGTCTGGTATTCCCATCTCTTTCAGAATTTTCCACAGTTTTTTGTGATCCACACAGTCAAAGGCTTTGGCATAGTCAATAAAGCAGAAATAGATGGTTTTCAGCAACTATCTTACTTTTCCCATAATCCAGAGGATGTTGGCAATTTGATTTTTGGTTCCTCTGCCTTTTCAAAAACCAGTTTGAACATCAAGAAGTTCACAGTTCATGTATTGCTGAAGCCTGGCTTGGAGAATTTTGAGCATTACTTTACTAGCATGTGAGATGAGTGCAATTGTGCGGTAGTTTGAACACTTGGCATTGCCTTTCTTTGGAATTGGAATGAAAACGGACCTTTTCCAGTCCTGTGGCCACTGCTGAGTTTTCCAAATTTGCTGGCATATTGAGTGCAGCACTTTCACAGCATCATCTTTCAGTATTTGAAGTAGCTCAACTGGAATTCCATCACCTGCACTAGCTTTGTTCATAGAGATGCTTTCTAAGGCCCACTTGACTTCACATACCAGGATGTCTGGCTCTAGGTGATTGATCACACCATCATGATTATCTGGGTCGTGAAGATCTTTTTTGTATAGTTCTTCTGTGTATTCTTGCCACCTCTTCTAAATATCCTCTGCTTCTGTTAGGTCCATACCATTTCTGTCCTTTATCGAGCCCATCTTTGCATGAAATGTCCCCTTGGTATCTCTAATTTTCTTGAAGAGATCTCTAGTCTTTCCCATTCTGTTCTTTTCCTCTATTTCTTTGCATTGATTGCTGAAGAAGGCTTTTTTATCTCTTCTTGCTATTCTTTGGAATTCTGCATTCAGATGCTTATATCTTTCCTTTTCTCTTTGGCTTTTTGCCCCTCTTCTTTTCGAAAGCTATTTTAAGGCCTCCCCAGACAGCCATTTTGCTTTTTTGTATTTCTTTTCCATGGGGATGGTCTTGATCCCTGTCTCCTGTACAAAGTCACGAACCTCATTCCATAGTTCATCAGGCACTCTATCTATCAGATCTAGGCCCTTAAATCTATTTCTCATTTCCACTGTATAATCATAAGGGATTTTATTTAGGTCATACCTGCATGGTCTAGCGGTTTTCCCTACTTTCTTCAATTTGAGTCTGAATTTGGTAATAAGGAGTTCATGATCTGAGCCACAGTCAGCTCCTGGTCTTGTTTTTGTTGACTGCATATAGCTTCTCCATCTTTGGCTGCAAAGAATATAATCAATCTGATTTTGGTGTTGACTGCTTGGTGATGTTCATGTGTAGAGTCTTCTCTTGTCTTGTTGGAAGAAGGTGTTTGCTATGACCAGTGTATTTTCTTAGCAAAACTATATTAGTCTTTTCTGCACTTCATTCCATATTCCAAGGCTAAATTTGCCTGTTACTCCACGTGTTTCTTGACTTCCTACTTTTGTATTCCAGTCCCCTATAATGAAAAGGACATCTTTTTGGGGTGTTAGTTCTAAAAGGTCTTGTAGGTCTTCATATAACCATTCAACTTCAGCTTCTTCAGGATTACTGGTTATGGTATAGACTTGAATTACTGTGATATTAAATGGTTTGCCTTGGAAATGAACAGAGTTCTTTCTGTTGTTTTTGAGATTTTTTATGATATTTGGAACTATATTGATAATTAATGTAAATTATCTATTATAAAAAGTTTTACAAAATATAGAGCCAAATAAAATACCTAAACTATTGCTAAAAATGACAAGACAAAAGAAATAAAACCTTAGGTGGTAAATTTATTTCTGAATACACAGTCAAGAATGTTATTTGGCAATTTATAAATCTATTAAAGTGGGATCACTAGTGATGGTGTGTTAAATAAATTCATTTTATTCCATAAAGTAGAATGGATTAGTTTATTTCATGGTCATTTTAGGTGCACCATAAAGATAATGAAAGCATAAATTTTACTGTTCAGTCAGAAATCACTTTTATTACTTTTGATTGATTGTAACTGTAACCATCAAAGTCTATTGTCTGATGACTCTCTTAGGCTAATGCTCTGAAATTTACTTCGTGACAGTATTCATAATATAATTATACTAGATGCAACTTCAGTTTAATCTTTTAGTTGTTTTTGAAATGTTACAAAGGAAATTCAATATTTTAATGACAAAGCCAGAATGAATAACAACATTTTAATGCATATGTGTGCCAAATAGAGAGTTTTAATTTGAAATATCTACTGCGATCAGGACTGACACCAGGAAAAACTGGAATATTTCTGAGTTTGACCATGGTGCTTTCAAAGAGTTAACTTTAATGATTTCTACTTCTTCCTAGCTAGAAATTATCTGCCACATTAAGCTTTTATACAGTTTTATAAATCATGAAACAGACAACTATTATTCACTTGACAATATTTCCAGTGGGATATTGTTGTCTTAATTAAAGACTTATTTCATTTGTCCAGCAAATAATTGAGTATCAGCAATAAGCCAGATATTGTCTCATGTGCCAGGGATAAAATGGTGAATAGGGTACAAAGAACAAAGAGATCATAGTAATTACCAAGGAAGACAGGTGAATAAATAGGCAAATATGGCAAGATGTGACAAAGCTATGGAAGTTGTAGCAGAGGGACCATACAGGAAATGCATTTACCCAAACAAGTGAGCTGGGGAAAGAGGCCTAAAGAAATGGGAACATCTTCTTGGCTGATGATACATAGGCCAAGGTGACACTAGGTAGGTGACAAATATATTTACTAAACACCCTGGAGATACTGAAGCACTGGAAAACCAGTGAATGACACTTCTCCATCAATATATATCTTTCAAAGGTTTTGCATATTTTTAATAATTTATATGGATATCTAGTAACTGTATACTTTGAATAAACCAAATACAAACATCAGTTTAGGATTTGGAGATTACCAGTTTCTTGAAAGAAGGAATGCTGGCTGTGCTAATTCATTGACCGATATCAACTATACATAACTCAGCAGAAGTTTCTGATAAACGCCCATTGTATTATATAATATTTTAGAGAGATTTTTGCTAAATTCACACCTGTCAGAATGGCTGTGATTCAAAAGTCTACAAGCAATAAATGCTGGAGAGTGTGTGGAGAAAAGGGAACTCTCTTACACTGTTGGTGGGAATGCAAACTAGTACAGCCACTATGGAGAACACTGTGGAGATTCCTTAAAAAACTGGAAATAGAACTGCGTTATGACCCAGCAATCTCACTGCTGGGCATACATACTGAGGAAACCAGAAGTGAAGGAGACATGTGTACCCCAATATTCATCGCAGCACTGTTTATAGTAGCCAGGACATGGAAGCAACCTAGACGTCCATCTGCAGATGAATGGATAAGAAAGCTGTGGTACATATACACAATGGGGTATTATGCAGCCATTAAAAGGAATATATTTGAATCAGTTCTAATGAGGTGGATGAAATTGGAGCCTATTATACAGAGTGAAGTAAGCCAGAAAGAAAAACACCAATACTGTATACTAATGCTGCTGCTGCTTCTGCTAAGTTGCTTCAGTCGTGTCCGACTCTGTGCGACCCCATACATGGCAGCCCACCAGGCTCCCCATTCCCTGGGATTCTCCAGGCAAGAACATTGGAGTGAGTTACCATTTCCTTCTCCAATGCATGAAAGTGAAAAGTGAAAGTGAAGTCGCTCAGTCATGTCTGACTCTTAGTGACCCCATGGACTGCAGCCCACCAGGCTCCTCTGTTCATTGGATTTTCCAGGCAAGAGTACTGGAGTGGTGTTATATATGGAATTTGGAAAGATGGTAATGATATCCCTGTATGCAAGACAGCAAAAGAGACACAGATGTATAGAACAGTCTTTTGGACTCTGTGGGAGAGGGAGAGGGTGGGATGATTTGGGAGAATGGCATTGAAACATGTATAATATCATATATGAAATGAATCACCAGTCTAGGTTAGATGCATGATACTGGATGCTTGGGGATGGTGCACTGAGATGACCCAGAAGGATGGTACTGGGAAGGAGGAGGGAGGGGAGTTCAGGATGGGGAATACTTGTATACCTTTGGCGGGTTCATGTTGATATATGGCAAAATCAATAAAATATTGTAAATTAATTAGCCTCCAATTAAAATAAATACATTTATATTTTAAATAAATAAATAAAAATTTGCTTTTAAAAATAAGATTTTGAGGATGTAAAACTAATTATTAAAGAAACTAGGTTATTTTTATCAAATCGACAAAGCAAAAATTGCAGTAGGTAAGCTATTTTTTCGGAGAAGGCAATGGCACCCCACTCCAGTACTCTTGCCTGGAAAATTCCATGAACAGAGGAGCCTGGTAGGCTGCAGTCCATGGGGTTGCTGAGTTGGACATGACTGGGCGACTTCATTTTCACTTCACTTTCATGCATTGGAGAAGGAAATGGCAACCCACTCCAATGTTCTTGCCTGGAGAATCCCAGGGATGGGGGAGCCTGGTGGGCTGCCATGTATGGGGTCGCACAGAGTCGGACACGACTGAAATGACTTACCAGCAGCAGCAGCAAGCTATGTTTACCCTTCATATGATTTCCATCAGTCGTTCAGTATCATTCTAAGATATAAACCATTGACTTCTCTTACCTCAGTTTAAACAGAAGTACCAAGTGCCTAGTCTGTATTTTTGTTTTAGATGGCTTCCCATTAATCACTTGGCTTTAATGATTCTATACAGTTTTAAAGTTTCTGTTCATAGAGCAAAACATTATCATGTATAGACTAAACCCCGGAGAAATATATTGGCCTGGTCTTTTATTGCCTACAGTGGCATTTCTAAACCATGTCTGAATACTCACTCCCTTTCATGCTACTATATACTGTTTCACATTAATTTAGTGAAAAGATACGTATCAGATCACCATTTTTGGAAGATATCACTATATATGTGACTTTATATTTTTCTAGTGATTTCTATTAGGATGACTTCAGTAGAGCTGTAGACATATAGAAGCTTAAAACCAATGAGTTTATCTGCTATTGTTTGTATTAGACAAATTTTAATGAGATTTTAATTTTTAATACTACCATCTCCAAACGTACTGATTTGAATCAATGTTTTCTTTAAAACAATCAAAAAAAGTAATTAAAATATTTTCATTAATGCAACTCCCTCAACTATTTTGCTTTATTTTCTTAAATAGACACCTACAGCTGAGTGGTCTTTGCCTCTGATTAATAGTCTGGATCCAGAACTCCTGACTATCCTACATTTCATGAATAAAAATATTTAGCAATCATGTTTACTGCTTTTATTTTCTATAGGTAAGATGGAAAAAGGATTATATTAGTATCACCATTTTGAGGGTAAATTAAACTAAAAATTTGAACCCTTTATGGCAAAGATATTAAGTTCCAACTTATATGGCACTTACTCATTCCCTTGATTCTAGCCTTCTGTTCTTGGTGGTAATGGGCTTCCCACGTGCCACTAGTAGTAAATAAACTGCCTGATAATGCAGGTGACCTAAAAGAGGTGGGTTCAATCCCTGGGTTGGCAAGATATCACAGAAGAGCATGGTGAGAAAGGCTGCAAGCCTTCAAATGTAACTTAGTGCATTGGTAGTACAGGTCAAGTTTGAAAATAAAATTGCAGCTAAAAATATAGTTATCTAAACTTGTAGCTCAGTCAGTAAAGAATCTTCCTACAGTGAAGGAGACCTGGGTTTGATCCCTGGGTCAGAAAGATCCCCTGGAGAAGGAAATGGCAACCCACACCAGCATTCTTGCATGGAAAATTCCACAGACAGAGAAGCCTGGTGGGCTGCAGTCCATGGGGTTGCAAAGAGTCAGGCATGACTGAGTGACTAACACTTATTTAAACTAACCTGACTCATCAAGCTAATCTCTTTATGTCAAATATAACTATTAGGTAATTTTTAAATGTTTAAATGTCAGCTTTCAAAACTGTTATAATGGCAAGAGAACAAGTTTAAATTCTAACATTTATATTTAATAGAGGCCCACTAGTAATGATGGATCTCTTGTTTAGGGCCAGTGAAATTGTTTCCTGATGTGTAAAAACAATTTTTTTGACGGCAACAGAAAGTAGTGAAGCAGGGACCCATTTAAGAGGTCATGGAAGATAAGGAGATGGAGACATGTCTAGATTTACCCTTGTCTGAGATGGTGATTGCAGCCATGAAATTAAAAGACTTACTCCTTGGAAGTAAAGTTATGACCAACCTAGATAGCATATTAAAAAGAAGAGACATTACTTTGCCAACAAAGGTCCGTCTAGTCAAGGCTATGGTTTTTCCAGTAGTCATGTATGGATGTAAGAGTTGGACTCTGAAGAAAGCTGAGTGTTGAATAATTTATGCTTTTGAACTGTGGTATTGGAGCAAACTCTTGAGAGTCCATTGGATTGCAAGGAGATCCAACCAGTCCATTCTAAAAGAGATCAGTCCTGGGTGTTCTTTGGAAGGAATGATGCTAAAGCTGAAACACCAATACTTTGGCCACCTCATGCGAGGAGTTGACTTATTGGAAAAGACTCTGATGCTGGGAGAGATTGGAGGAAGGAGGAGAAGGGGATGACAGAGGATGAGATGACTGGATGGCATTACCGACTTGACGGATGTGAGTTTGAGTGAACTCCGGGAGTTGGTGATGGACAGGGAGGTCTGGCATGCTACGATTCACGAGCTCACAAAGAGTCGGACACGACTGAGTGACTGAACTGAACTTAGCTTGTCCCTGGCCAGGAAGATGTGGTAGAGTCAGAGCTATACTTCTGGCCCTCTTAGAAGATAAACAGTCCCGGTGGTATAATTTAGGTTTCAGTGCAAAAGGAGAATATTGTCCCTCTGCTAGCAGAGATGAGAAAAGCAGTCTTCTCTAAGAGGAGGCCCTCTGTCAGCACCCTCCCCAAAGATTTCAGACCCAACACTGCTAGCTGCCCTGGCTGATAGATAAGTGCAAAACCCCACCTCCTTGCTTGTCAAGTGTGCTGGGGAGCTGCAGCCTCCCTGAGACTCCTGGAGACTGTGCCTAAGCCTGACTCCACTGCTCTCATGGACCTCCCTGACCAAGGCAATGCTGTCAGTTCTCTGGTGAGGCCAACAGCCACTGAGAATAGAGATGAGAAAGAAGGGGATGGGAAGTCATGGTTGGCATGAGAAGTGGTCCAGAGAATCCTCCCATGGAGGAGAGGCAGGATGAGTTAAAACACAAGCCCCACCGTGTTGTCTATAGTCCCAAACACTTCACAAGACACTAATCAAAGGTAACATTTTTAAGAATTTCAAAACCGTGATTACAGAGTGTTAAACTTCAAACCCAAGCACCTCTCTGTGTGGAGTCTTGAGGGAGGGACTGCACTGGTCACAGCTCATAGAGACGGCCGGGGAACAAGGTGGATACAAAGTCCATAGGAACTAATAGTTGCCTTTGCAGTGCAAATGCAACTACAGACTACAATGAATAGCTGCACAAGTGGTGGGTTGTAGTAAAACTTTATTAACCAAAACTGAGGAGGCCCAGATGTGGCCTCAGGCTGCTGTTTATCAAGAAGTGAAGTGAAGTAGCTCAGTCGTGTCCGACTCTGCAATCCTGTGGACTGTAGTCCACCAGGCTCTTCTGTCCATGGGTTTATCCAAGCAAGAGTGCTGCAGTGGGTTGCCATTTTCTTCTCCAGGGAATCTTCTCCACCCAGGTATCGAACCCAGGTCTTCCACATAGTAGGCAGACACTTTACCATCTGAACCCTGGGATAAAATATGACAAATTTAAAGCGAATGTATTTTTAAATATTTTGTAATGGAGATTCTCAGCATGGCCAACTCTCTCCCTGGTTATTTTGTGATATGGATTTACTTCTATCAACTACATTTAGTTAATCATTTCCCTCCTCTTATAGAAGTATTGGGTCCAGATATCACTGTAAGGTCTGCAAGGGCATCTGAACACCAAGGTTCTTCCTTACTCAGGTATAAAATTGGATTTGTCTTTTAGAAGAGTTTAGAGGATTGACTGTGTATATATGTCCAGAAGATGATTCTGAGGCAGGGCTGCCCAGAGTTTGTTTAATACTCAGGAAATCCTATACTTTAGAGTAGTTGTAGAAATTAAATTTAGATTCATGAGGAAAAACAAAGATTTGAATCATCAGGTCCAAGTTGGCCGTGGTAGAATCACAGATAGGAGGTGGAACTGAGAGCCTGGAGTCAGATAGATACTACCTTTTTTTGAAATGACTTGAAAACAAAGGAACAGATGGCACAGTAGTAATTGTAGAGCATAAAAATTTAAAACTAAAAAGGTATATTATCTTTTTCAAAGGCATTGTGCTGAGGTTGCATTACAGTATAGTTACTATGAAATGACTTAATTCAGTAAAAATATTTTTCATATTTCCCTAATAATAATTGAAAAAAATCTTACAATTGAAAACATAATTAAATCAGTGAAACTAGTTTATAGAATTTAGTTTCAGTTTAGCTAAATAGGACCTATGGTACAGAACCACAAATGATGAAAGAATACTCCATTTCTTTACATTAAATATCATCCACCAATAAGCACTTATGATTTTGTTTAGTTATTTGTGTAAGGCAAGTGCAGAGGAAAAGAGACTGAGCCAGTCAGACAAGAAAAAGGAAATTTATTAGAGGGAAAAGAGAGGGTGACCAGCTCTTAAGGAGAACCCACGTCCTCCCTTTCTGATGGCGGTCTTTCTTATACCCTGCCAATGACAAATTCTCTGACGTGCTGGTTAATTTTTAGCCACTAGTTGAGTCCTGTGGTCACACACCTGGAGGTCTGGAATCTGGCACTCTCACAGCTTTGAAGGTAGGCACTAGTGAGAAAACAGAATGTCTTTGGGCAATTTGGTCAGTCTCAAAGATCACTGTGATTTTATTCTTTGTTTCCGAGGTCAACATAATAACCCATCTTAACAATGAGACCCCAGGTGAGCCCTGCCATTCCAGCCTTTTTGATTTAGGATAAGGGCCGAAGGTCAATCTTCAGTACCTGCTTCCTGCAGGACAGGGGCATCGTAGGGGTGAGATAAGAAAAACCTGGAATGTGGGTCAAGGGAATTTGTGTAGGATAGAAGTTTTTGATAATCTGAGTGAGTTAGAAGTAGCTTGTGGATAGTTTGGTTGGTGAAGGCTTGTAAGCAGTTCTGAAGAAATTTTGAAAGAAGATGCATTAAACATGGGCTGAAAGCTAGAATAAGGGTAAGTAGAAGGAGGGTACCTAGAAAAGGTAGGACCCAGGGCATCCAATTCCAATAGCCTAACCACTTTTCCCATTAATTACTGAGGTGTTGATGTATTCTTGAGGCCCTGTTTGTCAGATTTCTTGCTGCTTCCTTTACAACGCCTGATTTATTGGCCTAGAAGTAGCGGTCTTCCTCCAAAAACAGACAAAAGTGTCATTTTTCTGCTGTGAGGAGGTCTAATCCTCTTCTGTTTTGGAGGGCGATGGCTGTCAGGGAATCTAGCTTGTTTTGGATTGTGATAAGGCTGTTAGCTATTTCTTCTAGGCTGCCAGTGAAATCTTTAGAAAGGCTTTGATAGTAATTTAAAGAGGTTGTGAGTCCTGTGGTCCCTGTCCCAATCCCAACCACTGTTCCTAAACTGATTAATAGAGGAATGAATTGAATTGCCCATCTGGGTCTGTTGTGAGTTAGTGGGATAGGAAGAGTCTGATTGTTAGGAGCAGTAGAAATATCTGGGGCTAGATATACCAGGGTGCATATTCCTGTCCAGTTAGTGGGAAGACATAAATAGGTGGTGGTTCCACATAAGATAAATATCCCAGGAGTAAGAAGACAACAGCTGAAATCAATAGCAAATAAAAGTCTTTCTGGGAACTTGTTAGTAGTCTCTGAAACTGACACTGAACTCACCTGTGTAGCCCCTATAAGAGGAGCATTTACACCATATGCAGAAGGGAGTCTCTCTGAGAAAGTAAGAGGATGTTCTGCAGTTCCTGAGATGTGGTAGACAGATTGGTCTGAAGAGAAGGAGAGATATGAAGTGTGTTTACAGAGGTGTGGTGTTATAGTTCCTAATTATGCAGTTTTGTCTGGGAAAAGAGAAAGGAATCTGTTATTGTAGATGATTGTCAAGAGGTGGTGGGTCATCCTATAGCTGGTCTTTTGTAAGTAGAAGTGAGATCTATAAGGAGGGAGGTCAGTATTTTGACAGGATTGTGAACTTGATCAAATGAATATAAATAGCATATGTATGGTAAAAAAAAGAGAGATTCTCCTCTATATGTGTGATAAAGGGAAGTGTTTATATGAGTCAATTTATCTGGGGACATGGGGAGTGCTGATCCTCCAGTTGAGGAGATGGATAAGCAAATCCAACAATCACTGGCCAGGGTTGGGTTTGAGGTCTTGAGTAAGCGATGGGTCAGATTTAGAGTTCTGAATAGATAGCCATGTTTTGTGGCAAGGTGAGTTATAGGCAGGGTATTAATGTGAAATTTGAACTGCAAAAAAAAAAAAAAAAAAAAGAGGGAGTAAAAGTAAAATCATGATGTGACATCTCATGTCTAAGGAGAGAAAATGATAAAAATGAGAATCCAGGGATAGAAATTAATTTGGGTTGGTGTGAACTCTATGAAATCTCCCTGGAGCCAAAAATCAGTTATAAAGTCAAGGAATAAAGGAAGATCAGTGACAGTGGAGTTTCCAGGAAAGGTAAGGGCTTGTGTTACTATGTTGAAGCAAAGTGAATAATGACTTCATCTAGGCTGATCCCAGTAAGAGCAGAGCCATGCCCCAAATAATAAGAACTATGGATAAGTAAGTAAAACAATGGGAAAGTTTTTGAATGATAGTCCAATCAGCGGGAGACACAGAGTAAAGTTCTATTGTGAATAGAGTAAGTAGGGGAAATCCCAGTCCAACTAGTAACCGATACATCTGTTTTTGCTTTAGTTACCCCTACTAGAGTGAGCATGCTTGTTATTTTTCGTGTTGGAGGCACGTGAGTGAAGTCAATTTGCCAGTCCTCTCCTGGGATATGTCCTGGAGCCTGATGTGTTGGGAATGAGGGAGTAGGCTTTAGGGCTCCCTGTGATGAGACTGAGGAGCAAGATAATACAAGAGCGAATGATTTGCTGTAGGAGTGAAAGAAGGTTAGGATAGGTGAGAAGAGGTCTTAAGGGATGATAAAGAGGTTTAGTGCCCAGGTTCAGGGTCTGATGAATGTCTGTAAGAATCTGTGTCTAAGATTGAGGAAGACATAGTGGCCCTGTTTTTGTAACCAGTCTCCTTGTGGTTGTGCTCCTTGTTGTAATAATATGTTTTTTCTTCGGGGAGGTAAAGGAGCTTTATGTTGGGGATTACTATAAGTTGTTGAGCAGATGATTGGAGTGAGGCTTGTTTTGCTTCTCTGTCTGTGGCATGTTGCCCCGTGAAATAGGGTCTGAGGCCACCTAGTAATCTTGGCAATGCATGATGCCTACTTCAGTTGGCATGTTAGCTACTTTTCAAAGTTGGAGTATAAGCAAGACGTTAGTGACGGGAGAGCCTTTAGTAGATAGGAGGCCTCGTTCCTTCAAGATGGCAGCATGTGAGTGTATGATGTGGAAAATGTATTTAGAAATCAGTGTATATATTTGCTTTCTTGTTAGCCACAAGAGTAAGAGCTCTAGTTAGTGCAATAAATTCTGCCTTTTGGGAAGAGTTTCCCAAGGGGAGAAGTTGGGGTTCAATAATTTTGGTGTCAGAGGCAATTGCATATCCAGCTACTTTTTTTTTTTTTCCTTCTGAAGTCATAGAGGAGCTGCCATCAATATACCAAGTAAAGTCGGGGTTATTTAAGGGGTTGAGGAAATGTGGGAGAAATGGGGCATCAGGTCTTCTAATGCTTCTTTACAAGTGTTAATGGGAGGCTCAGAAGAATTAGGGATAAAGGTGGTGGGGTTGAAAGTAGGACACTGTTCAAAGGAGAACTCATGAGATTCGAGAAGGGTGACATGAGTTAATTGGATGCATGAAGGAGATAAAAGGGTCATGGATTTGTGAGAAAGTAAGTCCTTAAAGTCATGTGGTGAATGAATGACAGTGGGTGCTCCAAAAGTCAGCTTTTTACTTTCCTGAGTGAGGAGGGCAGTTGCTGCAGAGCACAGTGGCAGGATGGCCATCCTCAGGGTGTGGGATCTAGTTGCTTTGATAAATAGATAAGCGACAGGGGTGAAGGAGGGGCCCTGATTTTGTCCCAAAACTCCTAGGGCAATTTTGTGTCTCTCAGTCATGCAGAGTGTAAAGGGGCGAGACATGTCAGGAACTGTTAGAGCTAGGGCTGAGAGAATGGCATGCTTAAGGGTATTAAAGGCTGAATGGATATTTGATTTTAGCTCTAGAGGTTCTGAAATACCTCCTTGGGTGGCGTGATATATGGGTTGTACCAAGAGGGTGAATTAGGAATCCAGAGGCATAGATATCCAGCTAACCCCTAGAAGGAGAGGATCTCTGTTTTTGTTGTTGTTATTGTTTGTTTTTTTTTTTTAATGTAGGGAATGGTAGGGTAAATATAAGGGACTTTCTATCAGTAGTAATATACATTTTTGTTGGTGTTAAAAGGACTCTGAGATAGGTGACTCTAGGAACAGAGAGATGAAACTTGGTGGGAGAGACTCAATAGCCTAGATCAGCTAGAAAATTGAAGAGCTGTATAGTGTGTTGTTGAGAGTGTGTAAGCAAAGGACTCCAAAGAGGAGATCATCCACATATTGGAGGACAGTACTTAGAGTGAGGTCAAGAGAGGTTAGGTCTGATGCTAGAGCTTGGTCAGAGAAATGAGGGCTATCACAAAAGCCTTGTGGGAGGACTGCCCTTGTCAGCTGTCGGGAGCAATGATTATCTGGATCAGTCCAGGTCTTGAGAGTCTGGGTGTAAAGGGATAATAAAGAAGGCATCCTTGAGGTCTAGAACAGTGAAGTGGGTAGTGGAAGAGGGACTGAGAGAGAGAAAAGTACAGGGATTTGGAACTACTGGGTGTATGGGATTAACAGCCCCACTGATAAGTCTCAGGTCCTGGTCCAGGGGATAGGAGCCATTTGGCTTTTTTACAGCTAGGATAGGGGTGCTATAGGGATAAGAGGCACCGATGCAGGAGTTTAGTGATGATAGGTTTTAACCCTTGCTGATGTTTTTGGGAGATGGGGTATCATGGTTGATTGAGGAATTTAGAGGGGGTCTTTGAGATGGATATGAATTGAAGAATTGTGAGAGGCAACAGATGGGTTGTCTGTATCCCAAACTATGGGGTTTATGGATGAGGAGGGCAATGGGGCAGGAGAAGAGGAAGTGGGGTTGAGGAGCATTAGCCAGGCTAGATAGAGGCTTTGAATTTTGAGAGAAGTTCTCTCCCAAGGATAGGAGTGGGGCATTTGGGGAGTATGAGAAAAGAATGGGGAAATGGGATATCCTGACTTGTGCAAGGTATAGGCTCAGTTATTTATGGTGTAGATATTAAACTGTCAATTACCATAGCAGAGACCTGAGAGATCTTGGTTTTCCAGAATAGTCAGGCATAGCAGAGAATGTGCTCCCTGTGTTGGTGAGAAAGGAGATTGGCTTACCTGCCACTGTAAGAGTTACCCCGGGCTCCATAGAGGTTATGAGAGTTGGGGTCTGGGACCCTGGGCACCTTCAATCTGAGGAGGCTGCATAGAGTTGGGTCAGAGGACTCCTTCTAAAGACCAGAAGGGGATGTCTACATTCCTAGAGGGGGATTTGGACAGGCAACCTTCCAATGTCCCTTTATGCCACAGCTGGGACATGGAACTGGAGGAGCCCCAGTGGCCTCCTTTGCCACATTTGAAGCAGGGCCCAAGTGGTTTCCTTTCTTTGTTGGTTGATGGAGGCTTGTAGCCATGTAGGACAGTGGCTAAAAGGTGGTATTTGGCCTGATCTTGTTGGGCCTTCTCTAGCTTTGCCTGTTCTTCTGGGTTATTGAAAATCTTAAAGGCTAAATTTTAAAGGTCTTGTTGGAGGTTTGAGGACTTTCTGCCTTTTTAAGTTTTCTCTGGATATCTGGGGATGACTGAGAGATAAAATGAGTGTTAAGGACAATGATGCCCTGTGCTGAAATGGGGTATAATTTTGTATATTTTTGTATGGCTTCCATTAACCTAGCTAGAAATTGTGCTGGGTTTTCATCTAGTCTTTGAGTTATTTTCCAGAGCTTATCAAAGTTGACAGCTTTATGCCTGTCTTTTGAAGTCCCATGATGAGGCAAGCAACTGTATGATTATGGGATACTCATCCAGGTCTCCCTGCCTGATAAACCCAGTTGGGATCATCTTGGGGACAGCTGTTGGCCCTATGGACTTAATGTTGTCAGTCCTGTCTATCTCATCAGCATGCACCTGAGAGGGTTACCATACTTGTTTCTTCTCTTCTTGGAGAAGAGTGGAGGAAAGTTTGATGTAAATATCACGCCAGGCTAAGTCTTAAGACTGGGTAAGGTACTCAAATTCTTTTAGCTAGTTGTCAGGGTCTGAGAAGAAGGAGCCAAGACACATTTCAATCTGAGTTAAATCAGTGAGGGAGAATGGGGCATGAACCTGAGCAATACCTTCTG
The DNA here is from genome assembly GCF_014754425.2 of Oryx dammah. Lineage (NCBI taxonomy): Eukaryota > Metazoa > Chordata > Mammalia > Artiodactyla > Bovidae > Oryx > Oryx dammah. The sequence goes on from NW_024070203.1 coordinate 10,170,977, forward strand.
CTCCAGCTACTTCCCATAAAGGGAGGAGTGTAGCAGGGAAAGGAGGGAGGCCCTGCTGTGAAGTTTCCTGTTTTAAAGTTTTTCTGGACGGGGTATAGGGAGGGGACTTATGGAGGTCAGATAAAGCCTTGGGACCCTTGGGGTATGGGGTGGGGCTGAGTTCTCAGATCTTGCCTCCAGCACAGGCAGGGAGGGGGGTTTGGAGGGAGGGAAGATGGGGCATAAAGTAAAGGTTGTGGAACTGGATTTGGAGCAGCTGCAAAGGGACTGGGAGCCATAGGGTGTGGGCTGTGGTCAGAAAGGTCCAAGGAAGAAGAAGAAAAGTCTGAATAGGAATCAGGAGACTTTGTATGAGGAGAATGTGGCCCACAGTGGGTTAAGAGTATTTGAGAAGTAGAGCAGGATTCACAGAGAGAGGGTCGAGAGCAAAGAGCAAAGAAATCCTGAACATGAGGGATTTCTTACCACTTGCCATGGCGATGGCAGAAGTTATCAAGGTCCAGTAGAGTATTACAACCGGGACTTCTGTTTTCTGGCCATTGGGACCTATTATAAAGTCTGCATTGTGGTCAGACAGTGCTAGAATAGTACATAAGTCTTTTTGTTCTTCTCTCTCCTTGGAAGTCCAAGGCTTTTAGGTTTTGGAAAAGGCATCCTAAAGGAGGAGATTTTGAGGGCTATGATTGAGACTATCCCATTGCAGCTGAATAGGGAGGTTACACAAGGGTAAGAGAAAGTGAGGAGAAAGGTCTGAGAGAAGGCATCCCCTATTTCAAAGGCAGATGGGGCACAAGACTGAGGGCCGGAGAGCCATGGGATCCTCCTGCCTAGCACTAGGACATGGAAACAAGGCAAAAGAGAGAAGATCCAAGAGAATGGGATTTCACTCACCCTTGTAATCAACAGATGAAATGTCAGTCCAGTAAGGCAAGTGGAGAGTCCAGTCCCAGAGCTCATCTCAGTTTCTGGGCAAGGTCCAAGGGAGGGGACCACTGGAGGTGGGCTCATAAGAGGAGCCCACCCAGTTGGGGTGGATCTTCCTCCCAGGTTTAGGCACCAGAATGTAAGATGAGTGCAGAGAAAAAGAGAGCAAGCTGGGCAGTCAGGCAAGAAAGGGAAATTCATTAGAGGGAAAAGAGAGAGTGACCAGCCCTTAAGGAGAGCTTGTGTCCTTCCTTTCTGATGGGGTCTTTCTTATACCCCACCATTGAAAAATTATCTGAAGAGATGGTTAATTTTTAGCCTGTAGTTGAGTCCTGTGGTCATGTTGCCAGAGGTCTGGAATCTGGTGGTCTCGCAACTTTGAAGGTAGGCACCAATGAGAAAACAGAATGTCATTTGGGCAGTTTGGTCAGTCTCAAGGATCACTGTGATTTTATTCTTTGTTTGCAAGTTCAATATGTTGGGGGAGTGTGTAATTTCCTTGGTTCTGTCTCACCACAGCAAAAAATTTAAGGGATGGACCAGTGTTAGAGCTACATGTTACATGCTTTATTTGGCAAGCAAAGGAAAATACATCCACGAGTCGTGAGGGTGGGCTGACCCAAAAGATGAGAAGAGAAACACCCAGCTCAATTTTGGCTCCTCTTTTTATGTTTTTGTTTTTTTTTTCTCCTCCCCCTGAACATACTCTGTATAAATTGGGCTAGCAAGGAAAGCTGTTTGTTTTACTTGAGGCCCTCACTCTGGTCCTTGAACCTTCCTTTGTTGTATTTTCACAGGCTTTTCCCTTTCTTGTCTTTTAGCCACCGCCATTCTGGACGTCTTTTTCCAACTACCTAACAAATGTAACGAGCCATCTTAAAAATGAGACCCCATGTGGGCCCTATCAATTTGTAGAATATTTTTTAGATTTTTTTGTTTGTTTTTACATTTGTAGTTTGTCAATAGTAGATGGCAATAATATTTCTGTAGTTCAAAATAATAATCAATGCTCTACTGAAAAGGATATGTGAACTTTAACAGAACCAATAATTGGTGGTAAGTGTGATATTACCTATCCTAACATAATTAAGAACATTTATTCTATTTTCACACTGTAAAAGTATAGAGTTTTATCTATGTGGAATATAAAAATAAAAATCAGTAACTTCTAAATAATCTTATGCTTTCCTTCTCTGATGCATAATATGATTTGAGTGCAGTTCTACTAAGATTGTCATGTAATTCTAGTTATGTGTCCTTTATACATCTATGTATAAAGTAAAAATAAAATATATGGGCACTAAACATGTTATTAAAATTAATAAAATAACCATAAAATAAATTTTATTTTCAAACCTTTTTAAACAATTGTTAGTAAGGTGTAGAAAATATAAATATTGCAAAAAAAAAAAAAAAGAATTCAGGACAACTAAAAACAAAAAATAAACACTCCAGTTTTGGTAAATTCTTTGGTAAAGAATTAAGTCATTGACTACTTAGCACTTAGGCATTCTGTTTGTCTAAACTCTGACATTAACTGAAGTAAAATATACCATCCTCAAACATGTCCTTTGGCATAATGATTATTGGTAGTTGGTTATTTTTGGTTATTGTGCTTCCCTGATAACTGCCCAGAACTGCCTTCCCTACCCCAAACTTCTGTTTTTTTTACAGAAGATGGTTTTACGGGAGTGACAGGCCATTCTAGGGATTTACTCAGTTTTCCTGGCTGTCTCCATTTATATGGGAGATTTATATCTTTGTTTTTCTTCTGTTACTCTAGGTTTGGTTACAGAAAGGGGTCCCAGAAAAGAGACGATAGATGGAAAATTGTTTTCTCCCCTACAGTCATTTGCTAGTAATATTTCTGAGTCACATTATCTGCCCTGTTAGATCTTCATTCCCTTAACCATCAGAGCAGTCACATTTCTACCTCTCTGGATCCTGTCAGGAAGCTTTGGATTTCTTACCTCTTACGATGTAAATCTAGTTCCTGCTAAGGTCCCAGTAAAGTGAATGACAGGAGATCATACCTTCCTTCTGTGCCTCTCTTCTAATTCACTGCCTCACAAACACACAGAATTGTTTGGCTCCATTTTCATAAAGACAGAGAATTTGTGTTATAATAAGGAAAGACAAGAAATAGTCCACTTGTGTGTACAGGTCCTTTGTTCTCTGTACTTCTAGGAAGGTCTCACTGTTGCAGTGAGGAAGCCAATTCTGACTCCATATTGGAACTGTTTCTTGGACTTGCTTTTCATTGATTTTGTTATTATAATCATACAGAGTGGTTTACCTCAGAGAATCCTACCTCTGCCTGACCGTTAAACTAAAGTGCCTTTGTTCAGAACCCTGTCCACCTGTGGATGGTAGGAAGGAAGAAGCTAACACACCCACTGCCTGAGGCTTGCCATTCTAGGAGACATTTGCAAGATTAATGGCCTTTTTACTTTGCTTCATCATCTCTAATCTATAAAAGAGCTTGGCATCCAGACCCCAATAAGAGGGTTATTTTGAGGCACTAGCCTGCCATCTTCTTGGTCTGCCAGCTCCCTGATTAAAGTCCGTTCCTTGCCTCAACACCTTGTCTCTTGAATTTATTGGCCTATTGTGCTGAGAGCAGAGCAAGCTTGAACTCAGTAACATCACCTCTCTTGCTTCCAAACATGGTTTTGAAGCCTATGCCTTTTTATTCTAATTTCTTTCTGCCTTCTTTCCTTTCTCTCCAAAACTCCCAATTCTGAATAACACCTGGAAGGGCTCTTTCCTATGCTTTGTTAGTTTGGTTTATACATTTTTTTTTTAACTGAAAATAAAAACACAATGTGAGAGCTATGAGTTAAGTTTCACTTAGGTTTACTAAACACCACAGCCATGGAGACAGACTCTAAGGAACTGATCCAAAAAATATGGAGACATGAGTATATGCATGATTTTAGTCAGAGGGTTACATGCAACCAACACCTATTTTGATAGAAGGTTGCTGCTAATCTTGTAGAGCAAATGTCTCTATTAATGACGTAGGTGCTTTTCTAGATATGAGGAGATGAAAGAATTGGGTTCAATCTTCTCCTGAAAATATCAATGATCTGAAGGTCTGTTCTGCAAGTTGTTGTTTTTTTTTTTTTGTTTTGTTTTTGTTTTTTTTTTCCCAGAGAACAGAGGTCCTCACTTCTGATCTCCACCCTGTATCCCTTTCAGGAAATGTTGAAGGTCAGCAGCTTCAGTGTCTGGTGACATCATCCTTGTAGAACCAAATGGGCAGTGACATTCTTTAGTTGGCACTTTGCAACCAAAAGAGTTTCTTCCACAGCATTCTGAGCCATTTTCTAAGCAATGATAATTTCACTGAAGTAAAGAACACAGAAATAAGAAGTTTAACTATTGGAAACAGTATTCCATTATATTCACGTACTATAACAGCCTATTCAATACACAAGTATCACTGCTCACTGCCCCAAACAAATTTAAATATCAAAAAAAGATTGTAAAGTTATATAATAAATATTGCAAAATTCAAAGCAAATCTAGCTTAGTTAGGAGATATTTTATTCAAAAAGGCAATTGCAATAAGAGAGGATGGGCTATTGCAGGAGGAGGAGCAGGGCTCTTGCAATAAGAATTCTCTAACCATTGTTATCAAATTCAAGATCAGCTACTCATTGATTGAAGGTCAATAATGAAGAGGCAAATGTCAACAGAAAGGAAAGGTGCTTTAATCAGAAAAGCCAGGAATCTGGAGATAAGTTGGACTCATGTCTCAAGATCAATTCCAAAGATTCTGCTCAGTGATGACAGGTTTTAAAGGGAAAAACAGGAAAAAGAATATCAATGCATCACCAAGGTAAAAGGTTGTTTTCTGGATCCTTCTCCACTGCATATAGACAGGCTGACTCTTCATATATTATCTTGACTGCATGATCTACCTGCAGGATTGCTAAGGGAACTGTTGGAAGTGAGAGGCATTCATTCTCTAAATCAGTTCAGATCAGTCACTCAGTCGTGTCCGACTCTTTGAGACACCATGAATTGCAGCACAGTTCAGTTCAGTTCAGTTCATTTCAGCTGCTCAGTCATGTCTGACTCTTTGCAACCCCATGAATCGCACCAGGCCAGGCCTCCCTGTCCATCACCAACTCCTGGAGTTCACTCAGACTCAAGTCCATCGAGTCAGTGATGCCATCCAGCCATCTCATCCTCTATTGTCCCCTTCTCTTCCTGCCCCCAATCCCTCCCAGCATCAGAGTCTTTTCCAATGAGTCAAGTCTTCTCATGAGGTGGCCAAAGTACTGGAGTTTCAGCTTTAGCATCATTCCTTCCAAAGAAATCCCAGGCCTGATCTCCTTCAGAATGGACTGGTTGGATCTCCTTGCAATCCAAGGGACTCACAAGAGTCATCTCTAACACCACAGTTCAAAAGCATCAATTCTTTGGCATTCAGCTTTCTTCACAGCCCAACTCTCACATCCATACATGACCACTGGAAAAACAATAGCCTTGACCAGATGGACCTTTGTTGGCAAAGTAATGTCTCTGCTTTTCAATATGCTATCTAGGTTGGTCATAACTTTTCCTCCAAAGAGTAAGCGTCTTTTAATTTCATGGCTGCAGTCACCATCTGCAGTGATTTTGGAGCCCCCTGAAATAAAGTCAGCCACTGTTTCCACTGTTTCCTCATCTATTTCCCATGAAGTGATGGGACCAGATGCCATGATCTTCATTTTCTGAACGTTGAGCTTTAAACCAACTTTTTCACTCTTCTCTTTCACTTTCATCAAGAGGCTCTTTAGTTCTTCTTCACTTTCTGCCATAAGGGTGGTGTCATCTGCATATTACAGGTTATTGAATTTTCTCCCAGCAATCTTGATTCCAGCATGTGCTTCATCCAGCCTGGCATTTCACATGATGTACTCTGCATATAAGTTAAATAAGCATGGTAACAATATACAGACTTAATGTATGCCTTTTCCCATTAGGAACCAGTATGTTGTTCCATGTCCAGTTCTAACTGTTGCTTTCTGACCTGCATACAGATTTCTCAACAGGCAGGTCAGGTCGTCTGGTATTCCCTTCTCTTTTAGAATTTTCCACAGTTTATTGTGATCCACACAGTCAAAGGCTTTGGCATAGTCAATAAAGCAGAAATAGATGTTTTTCTGGAACTCTTCCTTTTTCCATGATCCAGCAGATGTTGGCAATTTGATCTCTCTTTCCTCTGCCTCTTCTAAAACAAGCTTGGACATCTGGAAGTTCACGGAAATTACATCTTCTTATCAGATTATATTAATTAGGTTAATTAAAGATATAAAAATAAAGATGTTTAAATCTTATTGATGAAGCAGAATATTTGCATACTATTTGGTTCTTCTATGAAATAAAAGTGTTATTTGTTCAGCCATGTCCAACTCTTTGAGACCCCATGGACTGTAGCCCACCATGCTCCTCTGTCCACGTAATTCTCCAGAGAAGAATGCTGAAGTGGGCTGTCATTTCCTTCTCCATGGGATCTTCCTGACCCAAGGATTGAACCTGGGCCTCCTCCATTGAAGGTAGATTCTTTACCATCTGAGCCACCAGAATAAGCTATGTTGGTGGCTCTTAATCAGATGGCTGGAGTCTATTTAGTCTCCTTGTCTTTCAGTTAGCATCTGGTGGTACCCATGGATTCCCACCCCTGGATTGGACTCAGGATCCAGAGGGCAAGCAACCTATATGCCAAAACAGAGTAGCATACATCAGATGAAGAATGTGTGAGTGTGTGTGTGTGAGTGTGTGTGTTAAGTCACTTCAGTTGTGTCTGATTCTTTGTGACCCTATGGACTGTAGCCCACCAGTCTCCTCTGTCAAAGGGATTTTCCAGGCAAGAATACTGGAGTGGATTACCATGCCCTTCTCCAAAACTATTCTATGATCTAGCAATATATTTGTGGGTATTTATCAATCAGAACCTTGAAAAGATATATGTACAACCATGTTAATTGTAGCACTATTTATATAAGCCAAAATTGTAGGAACTTAGGTATATACCAGTAATGGAGGAATACAAATTTAGTATATGTCTTATAAAAGAAGATGATTCTGCAATAAGCAATAGTATGTAAGGAATTTTTGGACATTATGCAAAGTGAAATAGGCCAGTCACAGAAAGAAACATACAACATGATTCTGCTTACTGTGAAGTATCTAAAAAAGTCAAGTTCATAGTATCAAAAGGGAAATGGTAGTTGTCAATGGCTGGCGTGAGAGGGGAAAGTTAAATCAATAATCAACAGGCACAAATTTTCAGTTAAACAAAATAAGCTCTAAAATTCACCCACACATGTATCTATAGTGAATATAACATACACATGTAAGTTTATCTTAGCATATACATGAATATATTGTATATATTTTGCATTTATATATATACACTTGAAAAATTACTTAATATAACTAGTGATATGCTTGCATCTCTTCTTAAGAAAGAAAATTTTGTATGTGATTTAGAAGTGTGTTGATTTATTGTATGTTTTTTATAAATGACCTGAATTACCTGGCCAAATTTATGAAAATTAGAAATTCAGGTCAGTAAAAACTGAACCATGCATAATTCATTTGTTTCATAAATAGATTTCAGTCATTAATTTATTTATAAACTCATTCACCAAAAAATATTTAATTATCTACTATATGAAATACACTGTTTTAAGTGTTGGAAAAGACTAGAGTTCTCTTCAAGAAAATTAGAGATACTAAGGGAATATTTCATACAAAAATGGGTACAATAAAGTACAGAAATAGTTTGGACCTGACAGAAGCAGAGGATATTAAGAAGAGGCAGCAAGCATACATGGAAGAACTATACAAAAAAATAAAAAATAAGACTCAGATATCCATGATGGTGTGATCACTCACCCATATCCAGACATTCTGAAGTTCTAGGTCAAGTGGGCCTTTGGAAGCATCACAATGAACAAAGCTAGTGGAGGTGCGGGAATTCGAGAGGAGCTATTTAAAAACCTAAAATATGATACTGTTAAAGTGCTGCACTCAACATATGAGCAAATTTGGAAAGCTAAGCACTGGCCACAGGACTGGAAGATGTTGGTTTTCATTCCAATCCCAAGGAAAGGCAGTGCCAAAGAATGCTCAAACTACTGCACAATTGCATTCATCTCACATACTAGCAAAGTAATGCTCAAACTTCTCCAAGTTAGGGTTCGACAGTACATGAACTGAGAACTTTCAGATGTTCAAGATGGGTTTAGAAAAAGGCAAAGGAACAAAATTGCCAACATCCACTGGATCATAGAACAAGCAAAGAATTGCAGAAAAACATCTACTTCTGCTTCAGTGACTATGCTAAGCCTTTAACTGTGTGGATCACAATTAATTGTGTTAATTTCTTAAAGAAATGGCAATAACAGACCACCTAACCTGCCCCCTATGAAACTTGTATACAGGTCAAGAGGCAACAGTTAGAACCAGACATAGAACCATGGACTAGATCAAAATTGGGAAAGGAGTATGATGAAGGCTGTATATTATCACCCTGCTTATTTAACTTATATACAGAGTACATCATGAGAAACGTTGGCTGGATGAAACAAGGTGGAATCAAGATTGCCAGGAGAAATATCAATAACCTCAGATATGCGGATGAATGAAGAATCACCCTTAGCACAGAAATCAAAGAGGAACTAAAAAGCCTCTTGATGAAAGTGAAAGAGGAGAGTGAAAAAGCTGGCTTAAAATTCCACATTCAGAAAAGTAAAATCATGGCATCTGGGCCCATCACTTCATGGCAAATAGTTGGGGAAACAAGGAAAACAGTGAAAGAATTGATTTTCTTGGGCTCAAAATCAATGGAGATGGTGACTGAAGCCATGAAATTAAAAGACACTTGCTCCTTGGAAGAAAAGCTATAACAAACTTAGATAGTGTATTAAAAAGCAGACACATTACTTTGCCAAAAGTGATCCATATAGTCAAAGCTCTGGTTTTCCATTAGTCATGTATGGATGTGAGAGTTGGATCATAAAGAAAGCTGAATGCTGAAGAATTGATGCTTTTGAACTGTGGTGTTGGAGAAGACTCTTGAAAGTCCCTTAGGCTGCAAGGTGATCAAGACAATCAATTCTAAAGGGAATCAACATTGCATATTCTTTGGAAGTACTGATGCTGAAGCTGAAGCTCCAATACTTTGGCCACCTGATGAGAAGAGCCAATTGATGTTGGGAAAGATTGAAGGTAGGAGGAGAAAGGGACAACAGAGCACTAGATGTTTGGATCACATCACCAACTCAATGGATATGAGTTCTGGCAAGCTCTGGGAGTTCATGAAGGACAGGGAAGCCTGGGGTCCTGCAGTCCATGGTGCTGCAGAGAGTCAGACATGACTGAGTGACTGAACAGCCAATTTTAAATATTAATTAAAAAAAAAACTAGTTTTAAAAGTAAACAACTCAAATATAAAATGATTACTAATTAAAGATTTACTTACCTCACCAATTAATGAGCTAACCATTAACATGAAGGAACTGATTCAAAGGAGAATTCAAGATATATATGCACCTGCACATATGCATGTATACACATAAATATTCAGCAATTTGAAATGAATGTACAAGTTAATGCAAAACTGATACATATTCCACAGTGTGATAATCAGTTGTGTTTCCACTGGACACAAATTCAATTTCCAGACAAAAGACTCATTTACAATGATATGAATACTTTATTATTTGTAGAGTTGTAAAATAATGAAAGAGGAAGATATCCCTTAGTAGAACAGCTCAATGAAATGAGAAAAAAAAATAATGATAAAAGATACTCCAGATGTGCTAGCCAGGACACACAATAACCATTTTTTCTCATGTATAATTATTCCACATTTTTTTTCTGAAACAAACTGTGAGCATATAGCAATGAACAAAATTAGACGAAAACCGTTGTCCTCATGGAATTTAAATGCTAAGATTAAAATGTTTCCACAGTATATTTTATGACCTAAAAAATCAGAAAATAAACAAAATAAACACAATATACACAGGTAACATATTCACTGTATGGAGCAAATAGATTTGGAAATGTCTATTTTCCTTTCGGGCTTTCCAAGTGGAACTAGTGATAAAGAACTATCCTGCCAAAGCAGGAGATGTAAGAGACTCAGGTTTGATCCCTGGGTTGGGCAGGACCCTTGAAGAAGGGCATGGCAACCCATTCCTATATTCTTGTTTGCAGAATCCCATGGACAAAGGAGCCTGGCAGGCTACAGTCCATAGTGTCCCAGAGACTATGACTGAAGTGACTTAGCACTGCACATTTTCCTTTTAATGTGCATGGGACACTGTGATGTTTCAACAGGGTTGCTACTAAATGTTTACCATTTGTTTTTCAACTTATACTATATTGGCAACACACACAAAAATATTCCTATCATTCCAGAGCAGAGTTAAAATTGGAAAATTTTCAATCTATGCCAAAACCAATACAGAATTGTAAAGTAAAAATTAAAAATAAATAAATAAATAAATTTTAAAAAAAAAAAAAGAAAATTTGAAGTGGAAAACATAGTTTTCGTAACGTATGTGTAATTATACATATTTTCATATGTTTTTTAATTTTGTGAAATAGTTTTTTTCAAATTAGTCTACTGAAGAATAATATTTAAAACACAGCCTCTTAAAAAGTATTTTGATTCATAGTTATACTGTTAAATCCCAGCTGTGAGATACTGGGGATGTTACTTTGGGACTCAGTTTATTCGTCTATCAAGTAGAGTTAATTGTCTTATCTTTTATAGATACTCTGAAGCTTAGATAATTTAAGCACTTTAAGAAAGATTGTTTGATAGTTGATGATCATTATAATTTCCCTTATTATTATTATTATTTTTTTCTTCTGTTATCTACCTAAACAAAAAGATCATTAAGTGCAGGGACCATTTCCACACAATCTGGAAACTCTTTTAACATGAAAGTTTTTTTTTTTTTTTTAATTTAAATTTTAACCATCTTGCCTCAAACTTACTCTTTCAACTTGTATGTTCTTGTATATATATATTTGGATTCCCCTTCATGATCAATTTCTATAGTTTACAACAGTAGTGATAAATTTCCATTGGTATTTATTCATGCTATTTACCTATACTTATATGTAACTGGTTAAAACAATTGAACTTTACTTTGGTGTCACTATATTTTAATTGTTAATTTACAAATGTTCCTCCCTTTAAGCCCTTTCATTTTCGTTTATTAGTTTTCTTCAGGTTAAATAAACTCACAGAAAGCCTAAAGTTGCCTACATTGCTATTGTCCTGAAGAGGAAAGAGCAGTATTATTTAGAAATAGTGTTTTTCTTTTTTTCTTTCAATAATTTTATATATTGTTTCAAACGTAACTTTATTAACATATATAAACCCAAGTTAATTGAATGTTAAAAATTTTTTAAGTGGCAAATATTTGTAAAGAAAGATTGATTTTAGTGCTTTAAAACATGGGATTACTTTTCTATTTTAAGGAAAAAATAGGTTTAGAAAAACCTTTGTTACTGACTTATTTTGATTATTAACTATGTCTCATGGAATACAAACAAGCTATTAAAAAACAAAGTATAACTTTCTTTCTAGGTTTACAAGAGGAAAAAATACTATATGATAGATATGTAGTACTCCTACATACAATGCTTCCTTTGGTTCATAAACCAACTTGTGAGTTCCAAGAGAAAGAATTTTGAATTAATACTTGGGATTTAGAATAATGCTCAAAATGAATTATGACATCAGTTCATATAACAGACACTGAAAGTACTGAATATAATGGAGCTATTTTCCATAAAAGCAGAATATGGTCGGTAATAATGGAATATTTGTTAAGGTTCTCCAGAGAAGAAAACATGCATACATATGTGTACACACACGCACACATAATCCACCTTCCTATCCCTGGTATTGCATCCACATACTGCAGGAAGTTGCAAATAGCAAAACTTGAATATGTTGAATGCCAATTATCTACATGTCATTTACATTGATTTATATAGCAGCTACGTTGTATTAGGGATTATAAGTAACACAGAGATGATTTGAAGTGTATGGAAGGATGTATAAATTGTATGTGAATACTATACCCTTATGGCAGAAAGTGAAGAGGAACTAAAAAGCCTCTTGATGAAAGTAAAAGAGGAGAGTGGAAAAGTTGGCTTAAAGCTGAACATTCAGAAAACGAAGATCATGGCATCCAGTCCCATCACTCTATGGGAAATAGATGGAGAAACAGTGGAAACAGTGTCAGACTTTATTTTTGGGGGCTCCAAAATAACTGCAGATGGTGATTGCAGCCATGAAATTAAAAGACACTTACTCCTTGGAAGAAAAGTTATGACCAACCTAGATAGCATATTCAAAAGCAGAGACATTACTTTGCCGACTAAGGTCCGTCTAGTCAAGGCTATGGTTTTTCCAGTAGTCATGTATGGATGTGAGAGTTGGACTGTGAAGAAGGCTGAGCAATGAATAATTGAATCTTTTGAACTGTGGTGTTGGAGAAGACTCTTGAGAGTCCCTTGGACTGCAAGGAGATCCAACCAGTCCATTCTGAAGGAGATCAGCCCTGGGATTTGTTTGGAAGGAATGATGCTAAAGCTGAAACTCCAGTACTTTGGCCACCTCATGTGAAGAGTTGACTCATTCTAAAAGACTCTGATGCTGGGAGGAATTGGGGGCAGGAGGAGAAGGGGACGACAGAGGATGAGATGGCTGGATGGCATCACTGACTTGATGGACGCGAGTCTGAGTGAACTCCAGGTGTTGGTGATGAACAGGGAGTCCTGGTGTGCTGCGATTCATGGGGCTGCAAAGAGTCGGACACGACTGAGCCACTGAATGGAACTGAACTGAACTGAAGCAACTTAGCACACATGCACACATCCTTGTACATTTTCATGCCATTGTATATAAAATAAAAGTAAATAGTTGTACTGATTTCAAAGGTTGAATATTAAAAGAGAAAACATATAAAATGCTTGGCTTAGAGCCTGATGCAGATCATGCCTTCAACAAATGATAACTCTGACATATTTAACATATTGTTTCACTCTATACTGAAATTTCTATTTTTTTCTTTCTTCACAGTTTCTCTTGCAAATTAAATTACCATTCATACTGCCAGTACATTTCATCAATGTGAATCTTAAATGAAACTTCTCAGAGTTGCTTACATACCTTAATTCCTCTTTGTTGTTGTTCAATTCAGTCGCTCAGTCGGATCCAACTCTTTGTGACCCCATGGACTGCAGCACGTCAGACTTCCCTGTCCATTACCAACTCCTGGAGCTTACTCAAACTCATGCCCATCGAGTCAGTGACGCCATCCAACCATCTCATCTTCCATCATCCCCTTCTCCTCCTGCCTTCAATCTATTCCAGTATCAGGGTCTTTTCCAATGAGTCAGTTCTTTGCATCAGGTGGCCAAGTACTGGGGCTTCAGCTTCAGCATTGGTTCTTCCAATTAATATTCAGGACTGATTTCCTTTAGGATTTCCTTTAGATTTGATCTCCTTGCAGCCCAAGGGACTTTCAAGAGTCTTGTCCAACACCACAGTTCAAAAAGCATCAATTCTTTGGTGCTCAGCTTTCTTTATGATCCAACTCTCACATCCATACATGACTATTGGAAAAGCCATAGCTTTGACTAGATGGATTTTGTTGGCATAGCAATGTCTTTGATTTTTAATATGCTGTCTAGTTTGGTCTTACCTTTTTTTCCAAGGAGCAAGCATCTTCTAATTTCACGGTTATAGTCACCATCTGCAGTGATTTTGGAGCTCGGCAAAATAAAGTCTGTCACTATTTTCTTTGTTTCCCCATCTATTAGCCATGAAATGATGGGACCAAATGCCATGATCTTAGTTTCCTGAATGTTGAGTTTTAAGCCAGCTTTTTCACTTCTTCTTTCACTTTCATCAAGAGGCTCTTAGTTCTTCTTCACTTTCTGTCATAAGGGTGGTGTCATCTGCATATCTGAGGTTATTGATATTTCTCCTGACAATCTTGATTCCAGCTTGTGCTTTATCCAGCCAGCATTTCAAATGATGTACTTTGCATATAAGTTTTCTATGGACCTTAAAATCACCATATTTACAAGTGGCTTAATAACTGTGGGGACTAGCATTGAACCTTTGTCAAACTACAGGCCAAATAGCTTAGAAGTAGATTATTTACACAGAAATGAAATATGTACTTTCAGATACATAATGTGTACATCTATATGCAGATTTCTGTACATTTGTAGGCAGGTTATGGAGTTGATCTTATCTGTCATATCTTACAAAATTTAACTGAGAAGCTTTTCATCTGTGCTAGGGATTTTTAATATATATCATCTCATTTAATAGTTCCAGCATCTTTATGCCTTAATCATTCCTTCTTTCCTCCCTCCTATCCTTCTTTCCTTTTCTTTTCTATTTTCGATCTTTCTATCCCTGTTGGTGGTGGTGGTTTAGTTACTAAGTCATGTCCAACACTTGCAACTCCATGGGCTGTAGCCTGCCAGGCTCCTCTGTCCATGGGATTCTCCAGGCAAGAATACTGGAGTGGGTTGCCATTTCTGAGTGGGTTGTCATTTCCTTCTCCACCAGATCTTCCCAACCTAGTGATCAAACCCAGGTCTCCTGCATTGCATGCAGATTCTTTACCAATTGAACTATGAGGAAAGACCTCTACTCCTGTTCTCCTGTTTCCCTTCTATAAATATTCTTTAGACTTAATATGCAAGATAATGTATTATATATATATATATCTTTAGACTATTGCCTAAGATTTCTGCAATTAAAATTGCTCTGAATTATATTTATTTTCTGATTTGGTATCCATAGATGTACTTATATGTCAGGATGGATAACTATAGGTAGAAATTTCTAAGAGTTCTGGGGGAAGTTAAGGATATATTTTTCAGAAATGATACTCTCAAACTATATCATCTTGGATAAATTATTTGATCTTTCTGACACAAATTTTGTTTATTTTTAGATTGAAAACAATAATATCCACCTGGGATACCTAAGTAACAGCTGAAAACAATTTGCCTAATATAGTTTCAGGCATGCTGTTTTCACTATATGGCAAGTTATGAGAACTCTGCCTATGAGACTGTGTGATAAAGTATACACAGAAGCATGTAAATGGCAGATGAAAAAATCAAAGAGAAGGTTAAGCTGTTAGTTCTAGGTAAAAGAAAGTTGAATGAAGTCTGATTTTCTATAATGAGAGTAACACTCTTTCCTCTCCAGCACATCAGCCTTAATCATAAGGAGCTGCTGGTGCTAAGTAGCTTCAGTCCTGTCTGACTCTGTGTGACACCATAGATGACAGCCCACCAGGCTTCTCCGTCCCTGGGATTCTCCAGGCAAGAACACTCGAGTGGGTTGCCATTTCCTTCTCCGATGCATGGAGCCCTGGTCATCTTTTGCTTTCTAATGTCTTCTGAATGTAGGATACAACTGCAACTCTCTCACACACATACACACACTCACAAATATATGTAATGAGCATACATTAAAAAGTTATTTTTAATTAAAATTTTAGATTTAAATTGAAATTATTTACATAATAGAGGAAAAGTTCTCTCTAGAAGATAAAAATATCATATACCATTAGTAGGAAAATAAGCAGATATGTTATTTTCTTAGAGCTTTTTTATGTAATGTCATGCACAATACATTCTTATGGCAAAAAATAAAGAAACAGTCTATTTACTGTTTGTTAATTTCATTGCCTGGCCCCAAAATGCAATTGTAATTTTTGTGTGTAAGAAGTTAAAAACATATCCTTAAGGAATTGGTAAGAAAATGCCTCTTAATCACAAATAAAAACATTAACTTTACAGTATTTTATGTGCAGTCAGAGAATGCTCTGAAGTTCAGCTTCAATGAAAGGGAAAGAAAAAATGGGGAATATATGGATCATTACATATTGTACCACATTTTAAAATGGAATAAAAAATAAATTAAATAATTGATGAGAAATATTACTTTCAAACCAAATACACATACACACACCTTGCTTTTGTACATATGGTAAATGACACACTTCAAATTTTATCACTAAAAAATTTAGAGTATCAGAGATGAGTGTTTGCAAGAGTAAAACAAACCAAGAAAAAAAAAATTCATACATGGGATTAGAAATAAAAATATTCTTGTACTTTCCATCAGAGAAATGAAGGGAAATAATGTATTTCCTGCAAGAAAGTGATTTTCAGTCTATCACTTTGCTCTATCAAAAATATACATCAAAAAGTAAATCTAATGTTACTTTCTGATTTTTGAGATTTTACCATATGTGTCCCCTACTCACCGTTGCTGAGAGACCTATTGTAAAATAATAATCACCAAAATGAAGGATCACACTGAAAAGCAGTATATGGGAGCCAGTAAATAAGGATCCCACAGAGAAGTAAAACAGGAAGAATAGGCAGCTTAATTCAGATAGGAAATTCCAGAAGGACAGCTGGGCTTCCATCTGGAACAAAGTCAGTTCACATTGCTGAGGTCCCAGATGGAAATCTATGGGGAAGAAACAAACAGGCAAACAAAAATGGAATTACTTATCAGATTTCATCATGTTGACAAGGGTTTTATATTAAGCTCAGGCGCTTTGATGAAAAATGATAAATTGGACATCATCAGAGTAAAGATCTACTTTTAAAAGATCCCCTTCATAGAGTAAAAATTTAGACTGGGAGAAAATATTTGCACATCATATATTTAGCAGAGTATTTGTATCTAGATAATGTAAAATGTCAAATTTCAATAAGAATACAAGCAAATATGTTAACAGTAAGCAAAAAATTTGAACAACTGCCAAAGAATATGTACAGATGAAAGACAAGTATTGGAAAGATGCTCAAGATTATTAGTAATTAAATTACAATGACACACATGTTAGAACAATTAAAATGAAAAAGACTGCCCATACCAAATGTTGAACAGTGCTTGGAACAATTACCTCAAAAACTGTTGACAGTAATGTATAATGGTTAAAAAAACAAAACAAACAAACAAACAAAAAAACAACTTTGGAGAACGTTTTACAGTGTCCTAAAAAGTTATTCAGATATGACCAATAAAAATGCATATCCACAGAAGTCTTGTAGTTGAATGTTTTTAGCAGCTTTACTTATAATAGGCAATACTTATAATATTATACTTATAAGACAATACCTGCAAACAACACCAATGTTCAATGACAGGAGAATGGATAAGCAAATTGTGGTAAATCCATAGGATGGAGTACTATTCAGTAGAGTTACACCTGGTAAAAGTGTACAAAAAACTTACAAAATGGACAGACGTTAATATATCTGAAAGTAGTAAAAGAAAAAAATAGGTAAAATTCAATGTAGACTTTGAGTGACAGCTTTGACATATTGTATATTTCTATACCTATAGCAAGATAAATGTAAACAAATTAGAAGTTAATGAGGTTTCTTGGGTCCACCGGGAAACTGCAATTATAAGGCAAACTGCCACCCTGAAATCTGAAGAGATAGGTGAATAGTGAGAGTCATAGCAGAGATGTCTTCTTTAGAGCTGAAACCACTGGAGACATAAATTGGTAAGAACACTTACATATGAATTTCAGTGAATTGCTGAAGGTTGAGTATGGATTCATTTGAAAAATAGAAACTCCCAAGAACTGCAGTCTCATGTGGGTCCCTGTGCTTTCACGAGTTGTAGCTCTAGAAGAACCACTGCATTCTTTATATATATATATTTATTTATTTATTTTAATTGGAG
This sequence comes from Oryx dammah, assembly GCF_014754425.2. Taxonomy (NCBI): domain Eukaryota; kingdom Metazoa; phylum Chordata; class Mammalia; order Artiodactyla; family Bovidae; genus Oryx; species Oryx dammah. The sequence continues at coordinate 10,188,678 of NW_024070203.1, forward strand.
GCTAATTACTTTAATTGGAGGCTAATTACTTTACAATATTGTATTGTATTGGTTTTGCCATACATCAACATGAATTCGCCACAGGTATACATGTGTTCCCCAACCTGAACACCCCTCCCTCCTCCCTCCCCGTACCATCCCTCTGAGTCATCTCAGTGCACCAGCCCCAAGCATCCAGTATCATGCATGGAACCTGGACTGGTGGTTCATTTCAATGATCCCAGGGACTCAGGCAGGAGGACGGAAACAGAAATCCTTTTGAACTAAGCCCAGACCTCTCCACAGTGAGGGGTGTGGGTTCTTTTTTTAAGCTGAGGAAAAACCAACACACTTAAAAATATATCAATAAGAACTTCCCAAATTAAATAAATATATATATATGTGTATATATATATATATAAAAATATATAATATCAGATAACTATAGGACAATTTAAAAAACTTTGGCATATGTTTTGGAATATCAAAGGAGAAGAAAGTGTAGAACTGAATAAATATTTGAGGAAATAATAACTGAGATCTTCCCCAAATTGATGACAGCCAATAAACCACATATTTAGGAAGTTCAGAGCACACTAACAATATAAATACAATAAACAAAAACAAAATACCTCTACCTAGTCATCACTATATTAAAACTACAGAAAATGATATACAGAAATTATAATGAAGCAAAACATCTTACCTTTAGAAGAAAACAGAAAAGAAGTACTTTCTCAACGAAACAAACAAACCAGAAGCGAGTTCAGTGCTATTTTTAAAGAGTTAAGGGAAAAAAACATTCTAAACTAGAATTACATACCCTGTGAAACTGTACTTTCAAAGTGAGAGATAAAGAGGAGAGAAAACAAAATTCTTGTTGATTTTTCAGACCAACAAAAATGAAGAAAATCAACATAGGCAAACTTGCCACAGAAGAATATTAAAAGGAACTTTGTTACGGAGAGTGAAATAGGTCAGATGTAGGTCAGATACTCAGATCTACATTAAGAAAGGGAGTAGGGCAAGAAATAAAGTAAAATTTAACTTTCATTTTTCTTCTTCTAAACTGATTTAAAAGTCTGTTCAAAATAACAATAGTAACACTATATCTGGTGATATGGATAAGTCAAGTGAATGACAGCAGTGTTGCAAGGATAGGAGAGAGAATTTAAAACTACTCTGTTAAAAGGTACAGGTGCTACAAATGAAGAATTTGTGCCTGCTAAGTTACTTCAGTTGTATCTGACTCTTTGCAACCCTATGGACTGTAGCTGCCAAGCTCCTTTGTCCATGGGGTTCTCCAGGCAAGAATACTGGAGTGGGTTGCTGTGCCCTCCTTCAGGGGATCTTCCAGACCCAAGGACTGAACTCACATCTCTTTATATCTCATGCATTGGCAGACAGGTTCTTTACTACTAGAGTCACCTGGGAAATCCCCAAATGAAGAATACTGCTATATAAAGGTGAAACTGGATTCAGTGAAAAAAGTAGATTGTAAACATTGGGACAAGGAATATAATTTATTACAAGAAGTATAGTTGACATGCTGAAAGTTGAAACGAGAGTTATATAAAATACCCAATTAAAACCAGACAACTTAGAAAAAGAAGCCTCTGAAAATGATCGAAATATAATTACAAAAATGAGTTTTTCAGGACAGAAGAAAAAAATTGGATCATTAGATGTTGTCTACAAGAAGTCCACTTTAATATAAAGACAAAAGTAAAACTAAAGAGATATAATAAGTTATATTATACTTAATATAATTTCTTTTGATTAATCAAAATAAATCTGGGGTGGCTATATTAATTACTAATAAAGAAGCTTTTAGAACAAAGGACATTATCAGAAATAAATGTATTAGCTAATAAAAAGGGGGATACTAAATAAGAAAGGATTAAATTCTCATAGAAGATGTAACAATCCAAAATGCACATTCATAATAATAGTGTATCAAAGTATTTTGGTAATAACTGATAAAACTGAAAGGAGAAATAGTGACTTCACTATTATAGTGGATATCCCTGTCAATAATTGATTAGCCAAAGAGGCAGAAACCTAATAAAGATAGCAATGACCATTTCAGCACTTTAAATCAGTTTGATCTAATTGTCATTGATATAAAACCCATCTAAAAACTGAAAACACAATCTTTCTGAGTACACATGCAACATTTCATAAAATATGCCACATTCTAGGGCCTAAACACACACAAAAACAATTTTTTAAAAGTGAAATCTTGCAAAGTATGTTCTCAAAATAAAGTGGAATAGAACTAGGAAGAAGTCTTAATAAAATTTTAATAAATTACTTTGAATTAAATGAAAATAGAATTCATCAATATTTATGGGATACAACAAAAACAGTGCACAGGGGGAAAAAATCATAGCATTTAAATGTATATAGTGAAAGGAGAAAAAAAAAAATCTATAATCAGTAACTTAAGTTTTCACCTCAGGACATTAGAAAAAGAAGATTAGCGAACATAAGCAAAAAACAAAAAACAAACAAAAAAAAAGATGGGGGATAAAAATTAGAATAGACAATAATTAGACAGATATTAGTAAAATATTAGTAACATTAGATCAGATAATAATAAAATTAAAAACAGAAAAAAATCAGCAAAAATACCAACTGCTAGCAAGATAGCTGAGTAATGAGAACTCCCATTTATTGCTGACAGGAATGAAGCATGGGGCCACCACTCTAGAAAATATTTTGGCAGTTTTTGTTTTTTGTATTTTTATTTTTTCTTAATAAAACTAAAAAGAATATACCTTGCCAGTGCAGAAGACCCAGGAAACAGATTTCAGTCTTTTGGTTGGAAGATCCCCTGGAGAAGGAAGTGACAAGCTGCTTCAATATTCTTACCTGGAAAATACAGTAGACAGAGGAGCCTTTGGGGCTACAGTCCATGGGCTCGCAAATAGTCAGACATGACTGAGCCCAGTAGCTCAGCACACAGTCTTGCCACATTCTAAAAAACACAGCATGAAAGTAAAAGGCAGAGGTATGGGGATGGAAAATAGTAATTTTAGGTAGAGAAACCTGACAAACACTAGCTGTAGCCAAGATTAACCTAAACACTAATAGTCATAATTACACAAGTTACCTTCAAAACAATGTGATGAAAATGGCACTTCACTTCTGTGGTCCTTCTTCCAAAAACATGTTAGTCCAGTCTAGACATGAAATAAACATCATACAAATCCCAAATGAGGGGCAGTCTACAAAATACTTGGCAGGTTCTCTTGAAAAATGCCAAGGTCATCAAAAGTGAGGCAAATCTGAGAAGCTGTCACAACCAAGAAGAGAGTAAGAAAATGTGATTACCTTATGTAACTCAGGAGCTTGAAAAGATCATGCTGCTGCTGCAGCTAAGTCACTTCAGTTGCGTCCAACTGTGTGCGATCTCATAGACCGCAGCCCACCAGGCTCCCCCATCCCTGGGATTCTCCAGACAAGAACACTGAAGTGGGTTGCCATTTCCTTCTCCAATGCATAAAAGTGAAAAGTGAAAGTGAAGTCGCTCAGTCGTGTCTGACTCTCATGGACCGCATGGACTGCAGCCTACCAGGCTCCTCCATCCATCGGATTTTCCAGACAAGAGTACTGGAGTGGGTTGCCATTGCTTTCTCCAGAAAAGATCATGGAGGGAAAAAAAAAAAAAAATGAGGTTAAAAACTGAGAGCTTTGGAATAAAGTAGGGATGGAGGAGCCTAGTGGGCTGCCATCTATGGGGTCGCACAGAGTCGGACACGACTGAAGCGACTTAGCAGCAGCAGCAGGAGCAGCAGCAGGAGCAGGGACTGACTAACTGAAGTTAATTGACTAATGTGAGATGTTAAAAATAGAGTAACGTGGAAACTCCCATTACCGAATGTAGATAGCCAGTGGGACTTGGCTATATGACTCAGGGAACTCAAACCTGGGATCTGTAACAACCCAGGGGGTGGGATGGGGAAGCTTGCAGAAGCAAGGTTCAAGAGAGAGGGGACATATGTATCCCTACTGCTGATTCATGTTGCTGTTTGGCAGAAGCCAACACAATTTTGTAAAGCAATTACCCTTCAAACCCTGTATGCGAGACAGCAAAAGAGACACAGATGTATAGAACAGTCTTTTGGACTCTGTGGGAGAGGGAGATAGTGGGATGATTTGGGAGAATGGCATTGAAACATGTATAATATCATATAAGAAACAAATCGCCAGTCTAAGTTTGATGCAGGATACAGGATGCTTGGTGCTGGTGCACTGAGATGACCCAGAGAGATGGTATGGGGAGGGAGATGGGAGGGGGGTTCAAGATTGGGAACATGTGTACACCTGTCGTGGATTCATGTTGATGTATGGCAAAACCAATACAGTATTGTAAAGTAAAATAAATAAATTAATTAATTAAAAGATTTTTTAAAATATATATTTTTTAATTAGGAGAAACTAGATGCTGTATTTTATACAAAACACTGCACTCTTCCTCTAATTCTGTATATCTGAAACTTGTAAGATTAAAAAAAAAACTTCCATTTAAAAATTAAATATACATATGTAAATAATTTGGCAACATAGAAATAATTTCTTGAAGGAAAAGATTAAAGAGTTGAATGTACAGTCTTTGGTGCATTGGACAGAAAAGTCATGATTTTGAGTGGGGTGCCACTTTTACTTCATTAAGTGCCTCATAAAATATCATTTCAATAGCTTAAATTATTCATTTTTTAAACTTCAGTAGTTATAAAATAAAATTTAAGAATATCCCCAAATAATCTATCTATACTTTTGTCACTTTACTAGATGGCACCTGGTTTTGGATATGTTAGGGTCCCTTACAATAGTCTGCTGTCTATGGCATTATGTATTTTTTCATTGGTCTAATTTCTTCCTTTTCACTTTCATAATTTCTTTTCAGTACATATTCTATTTTCCATGTGTTTTGTTGCAGTTTCTACTTTTCTCCTTTCTTGACTGTAGTTTAGTCTCCTTTAACTTCTGTAAAACTTTTAGTAAGTAAATTTTATCTTGAGTTTGTCTCTAACAGTATTTTTTGCTCTATTTTCACATAAATCACATTGCAAATAAAACCTTTTTTTTTCAGTTTAGGAATGAACGTCTCAAATTATATGTATAATACTATTACAAACAGGATTTTCTTGACTTTACATATTTTGGTCTATATTTGAAATGATTTAGAAGTGGACATCTGTGGCCCTGCAAAAGCCAGTGACATTGTCCACGAGAGTTCCAGTTTCCTTATGTGTCTAGACTTTCAGATCCTCAAAGAATATGGACTTCCAGTAGAATTCACTGCATTTAAAAATCATTTATTCAGACTTCAACAAGGGATAATTATATCTCTCTAGTGGATACTAAAAACTGTAGGGAACTCTACAAATTCTATAGCATTCAACATTGCCAAGAAATGGATATTGTTTTTTATTTTTTTAATTAACGATTTATTTTAATTGGAAGATAATTTCTTTACAATATTATGATGGGGTTTTCTATACATCGACATGAATCACCCTCTGGTGCAGATGTGTCTCCGCATCCTGAAACACCCTCCCGCCTCCATCCCCACCCCATTCCTCTGGGTATTCCCAGAGCACTGGCTTTGAATGCCCTACTTCCTGCATCGAACTTGCACTGGTCATCTCTTTTACATATGATAATACACATGGTTCATTACTATAGTCTCAATTCATCCCACCTTCCCCTTCTCTCATGTAGTCCAAAAGTCTGCTCTTTATATCTGTGTCTCTTTTGCTGCCTTACATGTAGGATTGTTGTTCCTGTATTTCTAAAGTCCATATTTCAGTTCAGTTCAGTCACTCAGTCGTGTCCAACTGTTTGTGACTCCATGAATAGCAGCACGCCAGGCTTCCCTGTCCATCACCAACTCCCGGAGTTCACTCAGACTCGCGTCCATCAAGTCAGTGATGCCATCCAGCCATCTCATCCTCTGTCGTCCCCTTCTTATCCTGCCCCCAATCCCTCCCAGCATCAAAGTCTTTTTCAATGAGTCAGCTCGTCGCATGAGGTGGCCAAAGTACTGGAGTTTCAGCTTTAGCATCATTCCTTCCAAACAAATCCCAGGGTTGATCTCCTTCAGAATGGACTGGTTGGATCTCCTTGCAGTCCAAGGGACTTTCAAGAGTCTTCTCCAACACCACAGTTTAAAAGCATCAATTCTTCGGCACTCAACCTTCTTCAAAGTCCAACTCTCACATCCATACATGACCACAGGAAAAACCATTGCCTTGACTAGACGAATCTTAGTCGGCAAAGTAATGTCTCTGCTTTTGAATATGCTATCTAGGTTGCTCATAAGTTTTCTTCCAAGAAGTAAGCGTCTTTTAATTTCGTGGCTGCAGTCACCATCTGCAGTGATTTTGGAGCCCCCAAAAATAAAGTCTGACAAAGTTTCCACAGTTTCCCCATCTATTTCCCATGAAGTGATGGGACCAGATGCCACGATCTTCACTTTCTGAATGTTGAGCTTTAAGCCAACTTTTTCACTCTCCGCATTCACTTTCATCAAGAGGCTTTTTAGTTCCTCTTCACTTTCTGCCATAAGGGTGGTGTCATCTGCATATCTGAGGTTATTGGTATTTCTCCTGGCAATCTTGATTCCAGCTTATGCTTCTTCCAGTCCAGCGTTTCTCATGATGTACTCTGCATATAAGTCAAATCAGCAGAGTGACAATATACAGCCTTGAAGTACTCCTTTTCCTATTTGCAACCAGGCTGTTGTTCCATGTCCAGTTCTAACTGTTGCTTCCTGGCCTGCATACAGATTTCTCAAGAGGCAGGTTAGGTGGTCTGGTATTCCCGTCTCTTTCAGAATTTTCCACAGTTTATTGTGATCCACACAGTCAAAGGCTTTGACATAGTCAATAAAGCAGAAATATACATTTTTCTGGAACTCTCTTGCTTTTTCCATGATCCAGCGGATGTTGGCAATTTGATCTCTGGTTCCTCTGCCTCATGGTGGAGAGGTCAGACAAAATGTGGTCCACTGCAGAAGGGAATGGTAAACCACTTCAGTTTTCTTGCCTTGAGAATCCCATGAACAGTATGAAAAGCCAAAATGATAGGATACTGAAAGAGGTACTCCCCAGGTCAGTAGGTGCCCAATATGCTACTGGAGGTCAGTGGGGAAATAAATCCAGAAAGAATGAAGGGATGGAGCCAAAGCAAAAACAATACCCAGCTGTGGATGTGACTGGTGATAGAAGCAAGGTCCGATGCTGTAAAGAGCAATATTGCATAGGAACCTGGAATGTCAGGTCTATGAATCAAGGCAAATTGGAAGTGGTCAAACAGGAGATGGCAAGAGTGAAGTCACCATTCTAGGAATCAGCAAACTAAAATGGACTGGAATGAATGAATTTAACTCAGATGACCATTATATCTACTACTGCGGGCAGGAATCCCTCAGGAAAAATGGAGTAGCCATCATGGTCAACAGAAGAGTCCGAAATGCAGTACTTGGATGCAATCTCAAAAATGACAGGATGATCTCTGTTCATTTCCAAGGCAAACCATTCAATATCACAGTTATCCAAGTCTATGCCCCAACCAGTAACACTGAAGAAGCTGAAGTTGAACAGTTCTATGAAGACCTACAAGACCTTTTAGAACTAACACCCAAAAAAGAAGTCCTTTTCATTATAGGGGACTGGAATGCAAAAGTAGGACATCAAGAAACACCTAGACTAACAGGCAAATTTGGCCTTGGAATGTGGAATGAAGCAGGACAAAGACTAATAGAGTTTTGCCAAGATAATGCACTGGTCATAGCAAACAGCCTCTTCCAACAACACAAGAGAAGACTATACATGGACATCACCAGATGGTCAACACTGAAATCAGATTGATTATATTCTTTGCAGCAAAAGATGGAGAGGCTCTATACAGTCAACAAAAACAAGACCAGGAGCTGACTGTGGCTCAGATCGTGATCTCGTTATTACCAAATTCAGACTTAAATTGAAGAAAGCAGGGAAAATCGCTAGACCATTCAGGTATGACCTAAATCAAATCCCTCATGATTATACAGTGGAAGTGAGAAATAGATTTAAGGGCCTAGATCTGTTAGATAGAGTGCCTGATGAACTGTGGAATGAGGTTCGTGACATTGTACAGGAGACAGGGATCAAGACCATCCCCATGGAAAAGAAATACAAAAAAGCAAAATGGCTGTCTGGGGAGGCCTTACAAATAGCTGTGAAAAGAAGAGAAGTGAAAAGCCAAGGAGAAAAGGAAAGAGATAACCATCTGAATGCAGAGTTCCAAAGAATAGCAAGAAGAGATAAGAAAGCTTTCTTTAGCGATCAATGCAAAGAAATAGAGGAAAAGAACAGAATGGGAAGACTAGAGATCTCTTCAAGAGAATTAGAAATATCAAGGGAACATTTCATGCAAAGATGGGCTCGATAAAGGACAGAAATGGTATGGACCTAACAGAAACAGAAGATATTAAGAAGAGATGGCAACAATACACAGAAGAACTGTACAAAAAGGATCTTCACGACCCAGATAATCACAAAGGTGTGATCACTAATCTAGAGCCAGACATCTTGGAATGTGAAGTCAAGTGGGCCTTAGGAAGCATCACTACAAACAAAGCTAGTGGAGCTGATGGAATTCCAGTTGAGCTATTTCAAGTCCTGAAAGATGCTGCTATGAAAGTGCTGCATTCAATATGCCAGAAAATTTGGAAAACCGTACAGTGACCACAGGACTGGAAAAGGTCTATTTTCATTCCAATCCCAAAGAAAGGCAATGCCAAAGAATGCTCAAGCTACCGCACAATTGCACTCATCACACGTGCTAGTAAAGTAATGCTCAAAATTCTCCAAGCTAGGCTTCAGCAATACGTGAACCATGAAATTCCATATGTATGTGTTAATATACTGTATTGGTGTTTCTCTTTCTGACTTCAGTTTGAATAATAGGCTTCTGTTTTGTCCACCTCATTAGAACTGATTAAAACACTCTTTTTTACAGCTGAATAATAATCCATTTTATGTATGTACTACCACTTCCTTGTCCATTCATCTGCTAATGGACATCTAGGTTGCTTCAAGTCCTAGCTATTGTAAACAGTGCTGCAATGAACATTGGGGGTACATATGTCTCTCAATTCTGGGTTTCTCAGTGTGTATGTTAAGGAGTGGAATTGCTGGGTCATATGGCAGTTCTATTTTCAGTATTTTAAGGAATCTTCACATTGTTCTCCACAGTGACTGTACCAGTTTGCATTCCCACCAGCAAAAAAAGAAGATTCCCTTTTTCTCCACACCCTCCCCAGCATATATTGTTTGGAGACTTTTTGATTGGCCATTCTGACTGGTGTGAGATGATACCTCATTGTGGTCTTCATTTGTATTTCTCTAATAATGAATGATGTTGAGTATCTTTTCATGTGCTTATTAGCCCTCTATATGTCTTCTTTGAAGAACTGTCTGTTTAGTCCTTTTGGCCACTTTTTGATTAGATTGTTTGTTTTTCTGGTATTGAACTGATTGTATACATTTGAGATTAATACTTTGTAAGTTACTTCATTTTCTATTATTTTCTCACATTGTGAAGTCTGTCTTTTCATCTTGCTTATAGTTCCTTTCATTGTGAAAAAACTTTTAAGCTTAATTAGGTCTCATTTGTTTATTTTTGCTTTAATTTCCATTACTCTGGGGTGTGGGTCATAGAGGATCTTGCTGTGATTTATGTCAGGCAGTGTTCTGTCTATGTTTTCCTCTAAGAGTCTTTAATCCATTTTGAGATTATTTTTATCTGTTGTGTTAGAAAGTGTTCCTTCTACCACATAGACATCACCAGATGGTAAATACTGAAATAATATTGATTATATTCTTTGCAGCCAAAGGTAAAGAAACTCTATACAGTCAGCAAAAACAAGACGAGAAGCTGACTGTGGCTCACATATTGAACTACTTATTGCCAAATTCAGACTTAAATTGAAGAAAATGGGGAAAACCACTACAACATTCAGGTAAATCAAATCCCTTATGATTATACAGTGGAAGTTATAAATAGATTTAAGGGACAAAATTTGATAAACCGAGTACCTAATGAGATATGGACGGAGATTCATGTCATTATACAGTAGACAGGGATCAAGACCATCCTTGTGGCAAAGAAATGCAAAAAAGCAAAATGGCTGTCTAAGGAGGCCTTACAAATAGCTGTGAAAAGAAGAGAAGTGAAAAGCAAGGAAGAAAAGGAAAGATATTCCCACTTGAATGAAGAGTTCCAAAGAATAGCAAGGAGACGTAAGAAAGCCTTCCTCAGTGACCAACGCAAAGAAATAAAGAAAACAACAGAATGGGAAAGACTAGAGATCTCTTTGAGAAAATAAGAGAAACGAAGGGAACATTTCATGCAAAGATGGGCTCGATAAAGTACAGAAATTGTACGGACCTAACAGAAGCAGAAGATGTTAAGAAGAAGTGGCAAGAATACACAGAAAAACTGTACAAAAAAGACCTTCATGACCTAGATAATCACGATGGTGTGATCACTCACATAGAGCCAGACATTGTAGAATGTGAAGCCAAGTGGGCCTTAGAAAATATCACTATGAACAAAGCTAGTGGAGGTGATGGAATTCCAGTTGAGCTATTTCAAATCCTGAAAGATGATGCTGTGAAAGTACTGCATTCTATTTGCCAACAAATTTGGAAAACTCGGCAGTGGCCACAGGACTGGAAAAGGTCAGTTTTCATTCCAATCCCAAAGAAAGGCAATGCCAAAGATTGCTCAAACTACCGCACAATTGCACTCATCTCACACGCTAGTAAAATAATGCTCAAAATTCTCCAAGTTAGGCTTCAGCAATATGTGAAATGTGAGCTTCCAGATGTTCAAGCTGGTTTTTGAAAAGGCAGAGGAACCAGAGATCAAATTGCCAACATCTGCTGGACCATGGATAAAGCAAGAGAGCTGCAGAAAAACATCTATTTTTGCATTATTGACTATGCCAAAGCCTCTGACTGTGTGGATCACAATAAAGTGTGAAAAATTCTGAAAGAGATGGGAATACCAGACCACCCAACCTGCCTCTTGAGGAACCTATAAGCAACAGTTAGAACTGGACATGGAACAACAGACTGGTTCCAAATAGGAAAAGGAGTACATCAAGGCTGTATATTGTGACCCTGCTTATTTAACTTCTATGGAGAGTACATCATGAGAAATGCTGGGCTGGAAAAAGCACAAGCTGGAATCAAGATTGTCTGGAAAAATATCAATAACCTCAGATATGCAGATGACACCACCCTTATGGCAGAAACTAAAGAGGAACAAAAAGCCTGTTGATGAAAGTGAAAGAGGACAGTGAAAAAGTTGGCTTAAAGCTCAACATTCAGAAAACTAAGATTATGGCATCTGGTCCCATCACTTCATGGGAAATAAATGGAGGAACAGTGGAAACAGGGTCAGAGTTCATTTTTCTTGGCTCCAAAATCAGTGCAGATCGTGATTGCAGTCATGAAATTAAAAGACACTTACTCCTTGGAAGAAAAGTTATGACCTGTCTAGATAGCATGTTAAAAACAGATGGCATTGAAATATGTATAATATCATACATGAAAGGAATCACCAGTCCAGGTTTGAGCATGATACTGGATGCTTGGGGCTGGTGCACTGGGACAACCCAGAGGGATGGTACCGGGAGGGAGGTGGGAGCAGGATTCAGAATGGGGAACACGTGTATACCTGTGGCAGATTCATGCTGATGCATGGCAAAACCAATACAATATTGTAAAGTAATTAACCTCCAGTTAAAATAAATAAATTTATGTTAAAAAAAAAAAAAAAAAGAAGAGACATTACTTTTCAAACAAAGGTCCATCTAGTCAAGGCTATGATTTTCCCAGTGGGTCACGTATGGATGCGAGAATTGGACTGCGAAGAAAGCTGATGCCAAAGAATTGATGCTTTTGAACCATGGTGTTGGAGAAGACTCTTGAGAGTCTCTTGGACTGCAGGGAGTTCCAGCCAGTCCATCCTAAAAGAGATCCGTCCTTGGTGTTCATTGGAAGGACTGATGCTGAAGCTGAAACTCCAAGAGTTTGGCCACCTGTTGAAAAGAGCTGACTCATTGGAAAAGACCCTGATGCTGGGAGAGATTGGGGCAGGAGGAGAAAGGGTCGACAGGGGATGATATAGCTGGATGGCATGACCCTCACAATGGACATGGGTTTGGGTATCTCTTGGAGATAGTGATGGACAGGGAGGCCTGGAGTGCTGAGATTCATGGGTTCAAAGAGTCAGACATGACTGAGCGACTGTATTGAACTGAACTGAGAAAGTGTTCTAGTTTTATTCTTTTACATGTTGTTGACCAGTTTTCCTGGCACCACTTGTTAAAGAGATTGTCTTTTCTCCATTGTATATTTTTATGTAGTTTGTCAAAGACAAGGTGTCCATGCATACGTGGATTTTTCTCTGGGTTAAGAAATGAATGGATTTTTAGCAAGAAAGGATTGGAATGTTAGCTTTAATTCTCAAAATATTTTTGATATACATCACATATAGCTACTACTTTCTCATATATTTTAGCAATGTATTTCAATGAAAATTCAAAATTTTTAATTTTTATGGCAACTGAAATGTATAGAAAATGGAAAGAATGCTTCATTTAGTTAAAAAAGTGACTGAAAAATAAGATAATATTCCTAGTTAAATGTGAGAAGGAAATAAGTATAAAATAAGGCATAATTAATTGATTTTTAATTTCACAAACTCTAGTCTGTTTCCTAAGAGCAAATAATCACATTGGTTAAACCTATGGTGCTATCATGCAATAATTTTCTATTTAACATTAATATTTCAACCTTCAGAAAATGGCAACTTTGCTAAGATAATATTTTAAAATTAGGAGCTTAATATTAATAAATAATTTCTAACTCCTTAGGGAGATGTCAACAATAATGTATTCACATTTTCACAATGTTATGTATTGAATTAAATGGTTTAATACAGTTTAACCAACCACAATACATAGAAAAGTTAATATAGAATTCATAATAGTAATTCAAATGATAGTCCTTAGGATGGTGACTCCTTTATCCTTTATATTTTATATACAGAGAGTTATCAAGCATCATGGATATTCTTTAGAAGTGAAACACTTGGATTTTTCTTTCCATTCCAGTTAACATTTGGACCCAGATATTATATATTAGCTATGAATAAATTATGGCAAATAAAATTTATATGGTCTCCTTAATTGTAATATCCCTGCATTGAATTTCCTCATTTGTTTGATGAATTTAATTCAATTATGGATTTTCTTTTTATTCAGTCTTTTTTCATATACAATTTGTTTATCAAATAGGTTTCTATCAATACATTGAATTTTTCTCTTAACTTTTATAAATCCACCATCTAATTTTCCTCTCCTTATTACATCAGTTAAACTATATTTAGCCATCAAATTTAGTAAAGCCAGACCATAGTTTACATGTAAGTACTAAATTTGTAAAAACAAACAAACAAAAAAATAAAAAGGATGTTTCCCTCTATTGTTTTCCTTAGAAACATGCAGTTATTTTGAACTATCATCTTTCATCTATCTCTAGAACATTATAGTTCTTCAGGATTTTATCTGTCATCTTTCACCTAAGTCCTTGTTCTCACTGTGGTGTCTTGTTCACGATCAGGTTTCTGAATAATCCTACACTAGCTGTCTCCTCTTTTCCCTTGCTTCTATCTCAACTCTGACCTTAAAATTTACTCTCTGGTCCCCCTTCTAGACTCCTGCCTAGGATGTTCATCCTCTGTGTTGTTGGTAGCTTTATTGACATTTCTAAAACAATTTCTAAAACAATTTCTCCCCATCAGTTTTAGTCCAATCTGTGGTATCTCAAATATGATGTAGATTATCCAAAGGTCAAGCACAGAACATTAGAATTTTTATGTTTGTCCATTTTATTTTCGACACTTACAATTTTTATTTTTGCATATGTTTTATCAAGTATAACATGTAATGTATAAAAAGAAAAAGCTATTTATTGTAAAATCATACTTCATAATAGGGTGAAAAAAGAAAAATGATCAGGTATCATAGAATCAATTACAAACTCATTACAAGTTTCCATAGTTCATGATATTATGTATCAAGCAAGTGTTTCCCTGGTGGCTCAGTGGTAAAGAATCTGTCCGCCAGTGCAGGAGACCTGGGCACTACCCTGGGTCAGGAAAATTCCCTGTAGAAGGAAAGAGCAACCCACTCCAGTATTCCTGCCTGGGAAATCCATGGACAGAGGAGCCTGGTGGGCTATAGTTCAGGGGATCACGAAAGAGCTGGACACGACTTGGGGGCCTAAACAAAACCAATGCAAATGAGTTACAAACATTATTTCTAATCCTCACTCAGCTATCTTTTATTGAATGCCTATTAGAATCTGATCACTATAATTGGCACAATATATGTAAATCATTCTTTGCTTAGGTACAATTTATTTGTTTGAATACATATCCTTAATTTTAAGGTCATTTAAGATAATTTGTTCATTGGAATGGGAGAAACGTTATCTATGTTTTATTAACTATTGACTCTAAGTTGTGCTTTTGTTGTTGTTGTTAGAGCAACGTAACTATGAAGCTTCTGGTAAAGTGATTTAGTTCACATTATCTAAAATTACTCAGTTGTTTTTTCTTTTAAATATTACCTTGGTAGTGTCAGTTCTGAGTGATAATCAGGTTGTTATCATGCACAATGTTATGAATACTTCCATCATAACTCTGGATTTCTTGGCTCAAGATTTTAATAAGATGGCAGTACCACAAATGGGGTGAAAATAATCCCTGAATGCAGGTATTATACATACCATGAACATATGTATATGTTTAGAAGTGAGCAGAATGTCTCTTGGCTTTCACTTTGGACAGAATTTGAAGAGTTATTTTAAAATGAAGAATGGAGTTCACATTTGAGTTCAAATTACAGCTCTTTATTCACATACATATGTATGTGATGTTCATACTATTTTTGATTCTAGTAAAACACAAAACATTTTGGTTTGGGCATATTTAGATGCAAACTGACCTCAGAGAGTTTTTTTTTGCCCCCTCCGTGGCTTGCCATTTTATTTTATTTTTTTAAGATGGAAATGGAAAACATCAAGTCACTTTCTCTTAGAAAATATAAATGTACAATAATTAGGGACACAGAGAATTCTGAGAAGTACAGGATTAGCCACGCAGTAATATGAGCTCACATCTGCATCTAGTCTAAAAACTGTCATACAGATCTAATTCTGTTTCAGTGCAAATATAATTTGCTGGTGACTGTGTTTGTTTAAACCCATTGACTACTTATTTTTTTATCATATTTTTAAACTAGGCTACTGG
Organism: Oryx dammah; assembly: GCF_014754425.2. Taxonomy (NCBI): domain Eukaryota; kingdom Metazoa; phylum Chordata; class Mammalia; order Artiodactyla; family Bovidae; genus Oryx; species Oryx dammah. Next base: position 10,204,038 of record NW_024070203.1, read on the forward strand.
GAAAATAATGCACCTGTGCAGGCTGATACTACTGTTAAGTTTGTGATTTACAACCACAAAAGTTTTTCAATATTGCCTAGTGATCCTTCTGTTTTTCTTTTAAATTAACATTCTCTCACATATCTTCACTGCTTATTTCAAATTTTGCCCATTCCTCTCTTTTCTCCAATAAAACCATCTCCTCCAACCACTTCTTCTTTCACAGAGACAACAGAAAATCCCACAAGATTAATTACTCAGCTTCCTTCCACAACTCTAACAATATACAGTGATCTTTCTTCTTTCCTCCTACCCTGTACTGCATTCATTGCAACTCCATCTGCTTTATTATCTCTGTAGGTATTCCTTCCTTATGATTCAAATAAGATCAAGTTTTTCCCATCTTAAAACAATCTTACAAAATGTTTACATACATATTGAAATTCAAAAATATGTGATAAATATGATAAAATTTGAAATCCCAGCCCAGATTCTCTACTACACTCATACCTGTACATACCATTGATATCTGGGTATTCCATAGGAAAATCACTCAGATATGCTTCAAAATCAATATACACTTAAGTGATTCTGACATTCCCTCTCCTTTATCATCTTGTTCCTGCATCTGGGTTTCTTTTTCTCCCCTTGGGTCAGCAGCCATCAAGACCTTACTTCCGTATTTTATTACTTGCATCAAGACCTAGCATTTGCATATTTCTGGAGTCCACTGGTGTTGTTATATTTCTAGTGCCACTGCATTAATCAGACCATCATTATTATTTCGTTAGATTACAGTGTTTGCCCCTTCCCCAAAGTCTCAGCTCTCCCAGGTGTATCCACAAATACCTTCCTCACATTCCTATTAAGCAAATGTCCTTACTCTTGTTAATCTCCTACATAAGATCTTCAAGAGGCTTTTCAATTTCCCTGGATAAAATGTGACCTTCTTTACCAACAATGCCTGATCCTTCTTGAGATAATCTTTATCTGAATTGAGTGCATATTTTATTATAAGTTCTTTTCCCTCTACTTTTAGAAGCTAAACTTCTCATTTCTTGGAAAGCATAGTGTCACACTATTTCCAAAATCTTCAGATAACTATTTTCTCCTGAAGTTCTCCTCCCTTGGCAATTTTCCTAAATTATTCAACTTCATTGTCCAGCTTATCCTTGTTTCCTATTAAATGCCCATGTGGCATCTTCTTAGAGGTCTCTAGACTATCTTTTCGATAGCAACTTGATGATGTTGCTTGCCCATTAATCTGTGTCTATCACTAAATTCTCAGTTTTTTACATCAGCACCTAACTCCACTTGGTCATTGACCAATACCTAGAACTCAGCATATTGTCTTGCATGTACATTGGGATCAAATATATTTGTTGAAAGTATCTTTTTAACCATAAGATTATTATTTATTTAAATTCAGAAGTTATACCTAACATATTTTAAATGAACATGATTGCACATAATTTTTAGTTCTAAGCTATAATTTAACACTTTCCACATACATTTTATCTTATAGATTTATAATATACAAAATTGAATTTACCAAGTGGTAGTTTATAACTTGGGGCTTACCAGGTGACTTAGTGGTAAATAGTCTACTTGCCAAGGCAGGAGATATGGGTTTGATCCCTGGTTGGGAAGAGCCCTTGGTGAAGAAAATGGCAACCCAATCCAATATTCTTTCCTCGGAAATCCCATGGACAGAGGAGCATGGTAGGGCTACAGTCCACAGAGTCACAAAAGAGTCATCCATGCCTTTGTGACTAAACAACATCAATAACAATTTATAACTCAGGTTTAATTTCTACATGACCTACAATCTCATCAATATATTAGATTTACCATAAATATTTGATATAAACTAAAAATTAACATGATGGCATGAAATAATTTATTTTAACAATATTTAAAGACTATTGTTTCTATATACTAGAGAATGCTGGTATTTTGAATCTGATAAAAATGGATGTTGATTACTGAGTAAAATTAGAAAATAATAAAACTACCATTTATTAAATAACTTCTATATGTTTACATAATATAATTCAGTCTTTAATTCTATCTTGTTAATTCAATACTACTATATTTATTTAAATTAACCTTTTAAATATATTCTTATTTATAAAGCAATGGAAGGAATGAAAATCCATATGGTCTAAGAAATAGAGAAAATAAATAACATAGATCCAAAGATTATTTATATTAAACCATTTATCTTTCTTTTGAGAATTTGAATTTTGTTATGAGAATGGATTACAACTATTTAAGGAGTAGAATGATTTGCACAGAGAAAACCCTCAATAAATGTTAGTTATTATTTTTTAAATAACATTATATATTAAATCTCAAAATTGCTGTTTGGTTTCTTGCCCTTGGACAGTAATGGTGCGTTACAACAGACCTGACCCCCGATTCCTTCCTCCTCATTGGGAGTGAATGGTGAAGCTGAGCAGGGAAAGAGATGCACAATGTTTCTGTGCATCATCCCTTCATTGCACCATTTTATACTTCCTTTTCTCTTTGCCTCCTACTCTCCCACCATTTCTTCAGAAGTTGGATGAATACTCATTCTGAGTTTAGCCATGTGTAGAACAGAATTTTCCATGAATATTGTACAAATGTGGAAGCTTCATCCTCTTGGATTACAAGAACATAAGTGGTCACCAACAGATGCCTTAAGCCTGATATTTGTGAGAAAATCTTATAGTATACTTGAATCATTTTTATTTTAGGTGTTTGTTAAAGAAGTTTCTCTAAAACTAATCAGAGAGGGATACTTGTATCTGAAAAAAAAAATAAATTAAACCACATAAAAGAAGGGTCTTGACTAGTGTGTTTCAGTTATATTGAAACTTGGTATAAAAAACTTCAGTAAATTGCTGGTTTAATTGTCTAATGAGACCAACAAGTTTCAGAAGCAGGTGAGTATATAGTGCAGGAAGAGATACAATATATCTTGACCACAGTTTTCCTGGCCTAGTTTCACAAAGATGGTGCCTAGCTGCTGATGACACAGTCTTTGCAGAAAGCAAGTAAGAATTTTCTATATCATTAAGTTAAGAAAACTTCATTAACTTTTTTTTTTCTGTTTTAAAGAGCATTTTAAATAGTTGAACTCTACTGTTCTTGATCAAAATTCAGTCATCAAATCTGCTTGCACTTTGGGACTACAAAAAGAAGCCAGTTCCTAGGAATCTCTGAATCAAGTCTCTGCTTAGAAATTTCCAGCAATGTTAAAAGCGTGTTTTGCAACAATTCATTATTACACTTTATGATAGATTGCAAGGCACAATTTTCAAAATGACTTGCAAATTAATTATGCTTGTGAGCCTGGTGATTCTTTGTAGCATGTTTACAAATGTAAAAACAACATGCAAAAGGCACTTGGTGAAAGAATGGCATGCAAGGCCCTCAATGTATGTGGTAAATTGGACACTAAAAGAAGACATGTGCCTGAATGTCAGGCAGAGATTGCTGGCTTGGAGATGTAAATACTAAAATAAATAATTCTGGCAATCAAGTTGTTTACCAGATTTGCCCTTTGCAAATTCAAATAGGAGGTATCCTCGTAATTTCTGCTGAACCATCTCTTCAATATACAGAAATAATGAATATTTCTGAAGCATCGTTCATTGACTGTCTGCAAAATACCACAACTGAAGATCAGTTGTGGTTGATTTAAATCTGAAGATCAGATTTAGTAGTTTGGTTGCAAACTAAAAGGAATGCACACTGTTAATTCTTAGTGCCTGAGTGTTAGAACACATTATTTTATCACAGTAATGGTCCATCCCTTTGTCAATTGGGCCTTGGATTGTGCCAGGAGAGTCATAGTTCAGAACTTTGCTCTGGGCATGGTCAATGTCTTAAGGAAGTTTGGAGCAAGACGTACAGCTGTCATTGTCAGCCTCCATTCTCTGGGAAATACTTCTAGAAGTTGGATGAATGTTCTTGTAAATCATGTAAAAATAATGGCAGTGACATTAACACAACATAAAAATAGAATAAGAAGGGTATGAATATATCCATCACCCACCATTTACAGGTAAGATTATTTTAAAAAATAACATCACTCTATTAAAATAGTAAAATAGACTGAATTCATACATGGTTACTTACCTACAGGCAGGCTACATTTTTAAGAATTTCATAAAATTTTTAGAATTGGCTAAATTTGATTTCCAAGAATATAAAAATCCTATCAAATGTTCTTTAAAATATATGCCTATTTAAAGATTTCTAAAAAAAAAAAAAACATGTGTTTTATGCTGAAATACCTATTTTTACATCAGTCTCCAAATTCACTCTTAATATATCATTAAAAATTATCAGAATAATATGTTTTAGTTTTTAAATAAAATTCCCAAGGTTATGGTATTTGAGGAAAGCAGTTCTGGATGATAGTGTAGAATGAAGGATATCAATGAATTGAGGATAATTAAAAAAAAAAAAAACTACCTTGTTGAGGGAAAAGTATTGAAGCTGCTTGGGAGAGTTAGAGAAAAAGAAATAATTGTGAACACAAACCAGTGTTCTCTATAGTGTTGGGACGACACTCTATAAAGTAATTGATAGATCAAAATAACAAGGAGGGAGAGAGCTTGATATAATTATTAACTTTAAAAAAAAGTTAAATGATTTTCATATGCTAAATGAGAAGCATTGACGAGGAAAGTTTACAAAGAAAGATATTTGGTCAGTGGATGAAGCAAGAAGAAGGGCAATTTAAAAACAGTGTAACCTTAGGCTACCTGAGGCTGATATGAGAATTTAAGAGAAATAGACTATTTCTAATTGAAAGTTTACTAAGGAATTTGAATCATCAAAGGAAAGTTGATGAAACATTGAAAAAATATAGGGGACATTTGATGTTTGGGAATGTGTGAAAGAATTTCTTTCGATGACACTTCCAGATACCTGGCATGTGGAGTTAATAGAGGTCCTGGGTGAGAAAGGATCTAACAAAGGGCATTTATAACAGACCTGGCATAGTTGGCAATGACAGGATGGGAAAATATGTAACAGACCCACAGTGCATTTTGATCAGGAGAAGGGAATGCAGGTGAGCAGCCCATGTGGCTGGAGCAGGCTAGACTCAGGGCTATAACTGCAATTTTGTTAGGCAAACTTGAAGGGCTTCAACAAGGTTGTTCTTCTGTGTGCCTGGGAAAACTCCATTGGAGCCAGACTTGAGGGGACTGTACCATAAAATGCAATGGAAAAACTCATTAGGCTCCAAAATTCACTTAAGCTAATGATTCAAAAAGTAATTTTAGACTACTTAGGGAGGAAGTTCTGAGTCTATTTCAGAGTTTAATCCCAGAAATATCCACTGGAGATCCTCTCTATGTGACTGGGATCAAATTCCCATTTCACTCTACTGGCAGTGGTGATAAAAGATGTAAGTTACCCCGACTCAAAGTGTAGCAGACAATTAAAATTAAGACAGGTAAGCAAAAAAAAAAAACAAACAAAAAAAAACACTCAAGTTTCTGATTTAGGATGAATGAAAATTTAATTTAATTAAAAACTTCTAAAGCATACATTTTAGCCTGTCCAAAGAATTTTAGACAATATTTGGCCAAAAAAGTCTCTACCATCTATTATAATATTAACTGGCACAGATGCAATAATATATTATGGGATATTATTTCAACACTTTTATCGTGATTGCATTGAATTATTTCCCAATGTTTATTTATTTATTAGTAACTTAACAATATATGATATGAATAACTAAAATTTAAACATGTAAAATATCTAATATTATTTTTTAAAACACTGAGCATATATCATTATTATAATCTAGTTATGAAAAATTACTTCGATTTGAAGTCCCAGAAGATACCAAAATATTAGAATATTAGAAATATTCTGTATCTTTTTGAGAATAGAAAGAAATTGAGAATGTTTACTGCACCATTTTGTTAGCACTACCATAACAAAGAACCACAGTGTGAGGGGCTTCAACAATAGAAGTTTATTTTCCAAAAGTTCTAGAGGCTAAGGTCCCAATCAAGATGTCAAGAGGACTGGCTTCTCTGAGGCCTCTGTTTAGTGCATTGTCAGCCGTCTCCCTGTGCCTTCAACTTCCTTTCCTCTGTGGTATCTGTGCATCCTCTTCTCATAAGGACATCAGTCGTTTTTGATCAGGACCTAAACTGACTCAATGAACATGGGTTTGAACTCTGGGAGTTGGTGACAGACAGAAAGGCCTGGCGTGCTGTAGTCCATGGGACTACAAAGAGTTGGACAAGACTGAGTGACTGAACTGAATTGAAACTAGTCACTTCATTTAATCTTTACTATCTCTCTAAAGAACCTGTCTTCAGGGAAGTCAAACTATCAGGTTAAAAGCATTAGGATTTCAAGATAAGAATGTTGTAGGGGAGTCACAGTTTAGCCCATTACACCCACACAGACTGAAACAGACAATGAACTATTGAAGATATAACTAGTATTTAGCTTTTATGAATGGGAGCATGTTGGCACAAAATCATATTGACTTATATTTTCATTGTTTTGACGATTATTTAGAGAGTAAATGCAAGATGAGGAGTTCTGCATTAAGAACAGGGATGTGGAGTGTATAAGCAATCTGAAAAGCAGCAACTGGGCAAAACTTCTCACAAATTAAATTAAAATTTCATTATAGTGGGTGACAGGGATATTGTGAATTTATGTGAAATGGTTTTGCATGGACATTTGTCCACTGGAATTTTGTTAGGCCCTGAAATTTTGTAGACACATTTCTCTGTGAAGGATATGTGCAATTATGTGTAATTAATTGCACAGAAATATATGCTATGCAATGTTTGGGCTATAGGAACACATAGCTTGTACAAGTGGGATTTGGAAAAAAAGTATTAGGTCAGTTCAGTCACTCAGTCGTGTCCGACTCTTTGCAACCCCATAAATCGCGGCACGCCAGGCCTCCCTGTCTATCACCAACTCCCGGAGTTCACTCAAACTCACGTCCATCCTGTCAGTGCTGCCATGTAACATCTCATCCTCTGTCGTCCCCTTCTCCTCCTACCCCCAATCTCTCCCAGCATCAGAGTATTTTTCAATGAGTCAACTCTTCGCATGAGGTGGCCAAAGTACTGGAGTTTCAGCTTTAGCATCATTTCTTCCAAAGAACACCCAGGGCTGATCTCCTTTAGAATAGACTGGTTGGATCTCCTTGCAGTCCAAGGAACTCTCCAACACCACAGTTTAAAAGCATCAATTCTTTAGTGCTCAGCTTTCTTCACAGTCCAAATCTCACATCCATACATGACTATTAGAAAAATCATAGCCTTGACTAGACGGACTTTTGTTGGAAAAGTAATGTCTCTGCTTTTTAATATGCTATCTAGGATGGTCATAACTTTCCTTCCAAAGAGTAAGCATCTTTTAATTTCATAGCTGGAGTCACCATCTGCAGTGATTTTGGAACCCAAAAAATAAAGTCTGACACTGTTTCCACTGTTTCCCCATCTATTTCCCATGAAGTGATGGGACCAGATGCAATGATCTTACCTTTCTGAATGTTGAGCTTTAAGCCAACTTTTTCACTCTCCTTTTTCACTTTCATCAAAAGGCATTTTAGTTCCTCTTCACTTTCTGCCATAAGGGTGGTGTCATCTTCATATCTGAGGTTATTTATATTTCTCCAGACAATCTTGATTCCAGCTTATGCTTCTTCCAGTCTAGTGTTTCTCATGATATACTCTGCATATAAGTTAAATAAGCAGGGTGACAATATACAGCCTTGATGTACTCCTTTTCCTATTTGCAACCGGGCTGTTATTCCATGTCCAGTTCTAACTGTTGTTTCCTGAGCTACATGTAGGTTTCTCAAGAAACCTATATAGGTGCTCTGGTATTCCCATCTCTTTCAGAATTTTCCAGTTTATTGTGATCCACACAGTCAAAATCTTTGTCATAGTCAATAAAGCAGAAATAGATGTTTTCCTGGAACTCTTACTTTTTCGATGATCCAGCGGATGTTGGCAATTTGATCACTGGTTCCTCTGCCTTTTCTAAAACCAGCTTGAACATCTGGAAGTTCACGACTGACGTATTGCTGAAGCCTGCGTTGGAGAATTTTGGGCATTACTTTACTAGTGTGTGAGATGAGTGTAATTGTGTGGTAGTTTAAGCATTCTTTGGCATTGCCTTTCTTTGGGATTGGAATGAAAACGGACTTTTTCCAGTCCTGTGGCTATGCTGAGTTTTCCAAATTTGCTCTCATGTTGAGTGCAGCACTTTCGCAGCATCCTCTTTCAGGATTTGAAATAGCTCAACTGGAATTCCATCACCTCCACTAGATTTGTTCATAGTGATGCTTTCTAAAGCCCACTTGACTTCACATTCCAAGATGTCTGGCTGTAGGTGAGTGATCACACCATCGTGATTATCTTGTTCTTGAAGATCTTTTTTGTACAGTTTTTCTGTGTATTCTTGCCACTTCCTCTTAATACAGTCTGCTTCTGTTAGGTCCATGCCATTTCTGTCCTTTATCGAGCCCGTCTTTGCATGAAATGTTCCCTTGGTATCTCTAATTTTCTTGAAGAGATCTCTAGTCTTTCCCATTCTGTTGTTTTCCTCTATTTCTCTGCATTGATCACGGAGGAAGGCTTTCTTACGTCTCCTTGCAATTCTTTGGATCTCTGCATTCAGATGCTTATATCTTTCCTTTTCTCCTTTCCTTTTCCCTTCTCTTTTTTTCACAGCTATTTGTAAGGCCTCCGCAGATAGCCATTTTGCTCTTTTGCGTTTCTTTTCCATGGGGATGATCTTGATCCCTGTCTTCTCTACAATGTAACGAACCTCAGTCCATAGTTCATCAGGCACTCTATCTATCAGATCTTGTCTCTTAAATCTGTTTCTCACTTCCATTGTATAATCATAAGGGATTTTATTTATGTTATACCTGAATGATCTAGTGGTTTTCCCTACTTTCTTCAATTTAAGTCTGAATTTGACAATAAGGAGTTCATGATCTGAGCCACAGTCAGCTTCCGGTTTTGTTTTTTCTGACTGTATAGAGCTTTGCATCTTTGGCTGCAAAGAATATAAGCAATCTGATTTCAGTGTTGAGCATCTGGTGATGTCCATGTGTAGAGTCTTCTCTTGTGTTGTTGGAAGAAGGTGTTTGCTATGACCTGTGTGTTCTCTTGACAAAAGTCTATGAACCTTTGCCTTGCTTCATTCCATTTTCCAAGACCAAATTTTCTTGTTACTCCAGGTGTTTTTTGAAATCCTATTTTTGCATTCCAGTCCCCTATAATGAAAAGGACATCTTTTTTTGGGTGTTAGTTCTAAAAGGTCTTGTAGGTCTTCATAGAACTGTTCGACTTCAGCTTCTTCAGCGTTACTGGTTGGGGCATAGACTTGGATTACTGTATAGCAGCTAAAAAATGCAAAATAAAAGTTTGTGCACAGCTTCTGAGAATCCAAGAAGTCTTTTCTATTTTTCCAAAGGATTTTATATTAGGCTTTGTTTCATTGATGTGATTTTACTGTGGAAATAATCAGTCTGAGTTCCATTCTCTTAGGACAAAATTTTAAGTGTAAAATATATTATTTTTGACATAATATTTTGAGGTGCAATGCTGTTGAACAGAATGCTAGTCCTTCTTTGGTCTTACCTGACTGAAACTTCATACCCCAGTTTTTGTTCAAATGGTATAATACCTTTATATTTTCCTAATTTGAGTCATTACCTTGGTTACATGGTAGGGCTAAAACACATCAAATATTTGAATAAGTCAAGTTGTATATTACCCCTGCAATGTTACCAGGGTATGTTGAAGAACTGGGACCTACCTGTAGTTATCTACTCCCCAAACATAATTAACACATTCAGATAAAGTGTTACTATAATCTGAATTAACACATTCAGTTTATCGTAAAAATTAGCTAAAGCTCAAATACCAACAATCATCAAAGTATTTTTAACAGTGTCATGTGGTGTGTGTGTGTGTACTCAGTTGTGTCCAAATCTTTGTGACCCCATGGACTGTAGCCCAGTAGGCTCCTCTGTCCATGGAATTCTCCAGGCAAGAACGCTGGAGTGGATTGCCATGTCCTCCTCCAGGGGATCTTCCCACTCCAGCGATTGAGCCTGAGGCTCTCATGTCTCCTGTATTGGTAAGTTCTTTACTGCTAGCGTCACTTGGGAAACCCTGTCTTGTGGTGAAAGGATGGAAAAACAGATTAAATTTACTGAAATTAATTTTGTTTCCACTTAAATCCATCTTCATGAGGCACTATTTCTAAATTAAAATTATATTTTTTGAAAATTTTATGATATTAAAAATGAAAAAAATTAGGAAAAATCTATGAGCAATGAAAACAATCTATGAATACAATATAAATGCTTTAATCTAGTTGAAACACTGATTTTATTTTATCTTTATAAGCATAACTTGTTCAAAAATAATTGACCAATGGCAATGACATATCTGTTTCCATGGGAACTATAGAAATATTACTGCAAGTAGCTTCCTTTGTGAATGTGAGGAACAATTTTCAGGTAAAAATACACATGTATGTATATATACATACAAAAAATAGTTTTCATTTTGTCATTTATTTCATCTTAAACTTGAAATGTTTCAATTATTACTGATGAGTACAAGCTTAGTGATTATATACTCAGACTTTTTAGTGATAAAATTAAGAGATCAATTTGATTAACAATTAATTATTCTGCTACATATTTCATAATATGTGGAGAATCTGGACACAAGTTAAACACTCTTATTATCATGATAAAATATATTTTATTCTTAGGTACAAACATTCATTTAGAAATAGTGTATATTTTGCACATATTTGCAAAATTGTATCTACCATTTCTCCTTATATAACAAGTCATTTCTGGCAAATTCCCTTTCATAAAGAGTAAAAAAGTTTTATTCTTTCTTGAATGAATATAAAGATGTGAAACAAAATCATTGTTGAAACCAATAGTAACTTTTTTAACTTTTCATTAAATATTTAACAATGAAATTTAGTTTAAACCATTCTTATCTCATTTTTGATCTCTCCTATAGTTTTCATATTCTGGGAAATATACCTGACCATCAGTATATTTAAAAATTATTTTGGGCAATGGTGTCTCCTGTCACGTGTAGACACCTAAAGAATCCTTTCCTGGTAAAAGTAAAAGTTATGTGTCTCTCAAACTGTGAAGAGTGATAGCTTCAAATGTTTCTCTTACACATACCTACCATAATTGAGATAGATTTGAAAGTTTAATAGGGTGTATCAGTTCAGTTCAGTTCAGTTGCTCAGTTGTGTCTAACTCTTTACAACACAGTGGGCTGCAGCATCCCAGGCTTCCTTGTCTATCACCAACTCCTGGAGTTTAATCAAGCTCATGTCCATCAAGTCAGTAATGCCATCCAACCATCTCATCCACTGTTGTCCCCTTCTCCTCTGGCCTTCAAACATTCCCAGCATCAGGGTCTTTTCAAATGAGTCAGTTCACATCAGATGGCCAAAATATTGAAAATCAGCTTCAGCATGAGTTCTTCCAAAGAAAATTCAGGTCGGATTTCCATTAGGATTGACTGGTTGGATCTCCTTGCAGTCCAAGGGATTCTCAAGAGTCTTCTCCAAAACCACAGCTCAAAAGCTTCAATTCTTCAGTGCTCAGCTTTCTTTATAGTCCAACTCTCACATCCGTAAAAGATTACTGGAAAAACCATAGCTGTGACTAGATGGAACTTTGTCTGCAAAGTAATGTCTCTGCTGTCTAGGTTGGTCATAGCTTTTCTTCCAATGAGCAAGTACCTTTCAATTTCATGGCTATAGTCACCATCTTCAGTTATTTTGGAGCCCCCAAAATTGAAGTCTCTCACTGTTTCCATTGTTTCCCTATCTATTTGCCATAAAGTGATGGGACCAGATGTCATGATTTTGGTTTTCTGAGTGTTGAATTTAAAGCCAAATTTTTCACTATCTTTTTTCACTTTTATCAAGAGAGTCTTTAATTATTCTTCGCTTTCTTCCATAAGGATGGTGTCATCTGTGTATCTGAGGTTAGTGATGTTTCTTCTGGCAATCTTTATTCCAGCTTGTGCTTCATTCAACCTGGCATTTCACATGATGCATTCTGCATATAAGTTAAATAAGCTGGGTGACAGTATACAGCCTTGATGTACTCCTTTCCATTCCATTGTTACATATCAAGTTCTAAATATTACTTCTTGACCTGCATACAGATTTCTCAGGAGGCAAGTATAGTGGTCTAGTATTCCCATCTTTTGAAGAATTTTTCACAGTTTGTTGTGATCCACACAGTCAAAGGCTTTGGCGTAGTTAATAAAGTTGAAGTAGATGCTTTTCTGGAACTCTCTTGCTTTTTCTTTCTTTTTTTTAAAGTTATTTTTTAATATAAATTTATTTATTTTAATTGGAGGTTAATTACTTTACAATATTGTATTGGTTTTGCCATATCAACATGAATCTGCCACAGGTATACACGTGTTCCCCATCCTGAACTCCCCAAGGGGTTCCCTTCCAGTACCATCCCTCTGGGTCATCCCAGTGCACCAGCCCCAAGCATACAGTATCATGCATCGAATCTGGACTGGTGATTTGTTTCATATATGATATTTGCTTTTTTGATGATCCAATGTATATTGGCAATTTGATCTCTGGTTCTTCTGCCATTTCTAAATCTACCTTGAACATCTTGAAATTCACGATTCACATACTGTTGAAGCCTATCTAGGAGAATTTTGAACATTACTTTGCTAGCATGTGAGATGAGTGCAATTGCATGGTAGTTTGACCATTCTTTGGCATTATCTTTCTGTGGGATTGGAATGAAAATTGACTTTTTCCAGTACTCTGTCCACTGCTGAGTTTTTCACATTTGTGGGCATATTTAGTGCAGCACTTTTATTGCATCATCTTTTAAGATTTGAAATAGCTCAACTGGAATTCTATCCCCTCCACCAGCTTTGTTCATAGTGATGCTTCATAAGGTCCACTTGACTTCACATTCTGGGATGTCTGGCTCTAGGTAAGTGATCACACATTCATGGTTATCTTGGTCATTAATATCTTTTTTTTTTTTAAATATATAGTTCTTCTGTGTATTCTTGCCACCTCTTCTTAATATATTCTTATTCTGTTAGGTTCGTATAATTTCTGTCCTCTATTGTGCCCATTTTTGCATGAAATATTCCCTTGATATATCTAGTTTTCTTGAAGAGATCTCTAGTCTTTTCCATTTTATTGTTTTCTTCTATTTCTTTGCATTGATTGCTGAGGAAGCCTTTCTTATCTCTCCTTGCTATTCTTTGGAACTCTGCATTCAGATGGGTATATCTTTCCTCGTTTGCCTTTCACTTTTCTTCTGTTCTCAGTTATCTGTAAGGTCTCTTCAGACAACCATTTTTTCCTTTTTGCATTTCTTTTTCTTGGGGATGGTCTTGATCACTGCTCCCTGTACAATGTCAGGAACCTCAGTCCATAGTTCTTCAGGCACTCTGTCTATCAAGTCTAATCCCCTGAATCTATTTGTCACTTTCACTGTATAATCATATGGGGTTTGATTTTGGTCATACCTGAATGATATTGGTTTTCCCTACTTTCTTCAATTTAGTTCTGCATTTGGCAATAAGGAGTTCATGATGTGAGCCACAGTCCACTCCTGGTCTTATCTTTGCTGACTGTATAGAGCTTCTCCATCTCTGACTGCAAGTAATCAATCTGATTTTGGTATTGACCATCTTGTGTATCAGTCATTGCCTATAATAAGAGGGTATTAAGAGGGTATTATTGCCTATAATAAGAGGGTATTATTGCCTATAATAAGAGGGTATTATTGCCTATAATAAGAGGGTATTATTGACTATAATAAGAGGGTATTATTGCCTATAATAAGAGGGTATGTATGCTGTGAGTAAAACTGTCTTAAAGAAATGTTTTCAGAGCTTTTCCCTCAGGTAACTTATTTTCTTAAGATAGGATATGAGCTGAAACATGTTTTTTAATATCTTACCACATCCTGCAGATGTATGAAGATCATATAATTTATCTTCCAAAACATGGCATTTTTTGACAGTGAAAATGAAACTCGCTCAGTTGTGTCCAACTCTTTGTGACCTCATGGACTATACAATCCATGGAATTTTCCAGGCCAGAATTCTGGAGTGAGTATTCTTTCCCTTCTCCAGAGGATCTTCCCAATCCAGGGATCAAACCCAGGTCTCCCACACTATAAGGCAAATTCTTTAGCAGCTTAGCCACAAGGGAAGCCCCCTTCTGACAGAAGAGGTAGCTAAAAGAGTTCCATATATATTTGAAATATTTTTTATTCTCTAGCAAATTGATTTCATTAAACAGATAGACATATAAGGTAGCTCTATTCAAAATTTATTTTAAATTATATAATTTCCAAAGAAAATATTATAATTTTTCCTCTGCAAATCAAAAGGATATTTTAAAACATATTTTAAATTGATTTTCTGAAACATTACAAATGATATAAGAGAAGCTATGTATACTTTTTTTTTTCTGAAGAATGAGTATTTTTTTCAATATGGTTTTACAGTTGTAATTTTTTGGAACTCTACCTATACCCTCTTAAAAACTGCATTTATTATTAATAAATTTGGACTTGTTAATACTTTCAATTGGCTCTTCTGATAACTATGCTCTCTTAATTGAGGACATTTTCACTGAGCACATGTTGAAGGTGAAAGTGAAGGTGAAAGTGAAGTTGTTCAGTCGTATCCGACTCTTTGCGACCCCATGGACTGTAGCCTACCAGGCTCTTCCATCCATGGGATTTTCCAGGCAAGAGTACTGAAGTGGGTTGCCATTTCCTTCTCCAGAGGATCTTTCTGATCCAGGGATCGAACTCAGGTCACCTGCATGGTAGGCAGATGCTTTACCATCTGAGCCACCAGGGAAGTCACATGTTGAGGTTCCTGTTAATCTCAAATGAAAATATGGTAGTGTTAAGTATTCTCAATTTTATTTTTTTTTCTGCCTAAAATACATCAGTAAAGTATTTCCATAGGAACTATATTTTTATTCATTTCGGAGTTTTTTTTTTTTGCAAACATTTTCAAAGAGAATCCTAATGAAATAAGTGATCTCTACATATGATTCCTTTGGATGTTTGAAAAATCTTATGTTGCTGTGTTTGAGTTCCATTATATCCTGCACAAAATTAATCTTTGAAACATAAGGTCTCCTTCAAATGCTATATCCCACAGGTATAGCTATTACAAAGCCCAATTATAGCATTTATAATCTAGAGCAGTTTTAAAGTCATTGAACTTGTTAAGTGTCTTCATTGTATTGTATAAGGACAAATTTTAATGTCTTAAAAATAAGAATAATTAACTAAAACTTTCAGAAAATTATCCTTGTGCCTAACTTATTGTTTGTTTTTATTATCAAGTACTTGCAGCTGGTTTTGAATGAGATGCAACAAAAACTTACAAAATTCTTCACTAAAATGCCAAAACATTCCTGAGATACTGTATTATTTTCAGTCATTCTTCACAAGTTCAAACATTTCTAAAATTCAAATTGCTAATGGAAGGCAGAAAGAGAAAGTTTTTTTTTTTTTCAATGTCAGCTTTAAAGAAAAAATTGTCAGTTGACCTGTGAATATTTTCAATTATTTGTAAAATTTTCGACTATAGATTATATTCTAGTTGTGTGAACATCACATCTGGTTTGCTTTTAAAATATGAATTATGAATGAACCACAATTCCAACTACATATCTTTTCCATCCTTTTCTCACTTGAGCAAATAATATATATTCATGATAAATTTAACAAAATATATAGTTTTTAGCACAGTAACACAGCACACATAACTTTTTCTTTGAATATTTTTAATGAATTTTCAAGAGCATTCTTAACATTGTCAGATTGCTTGCCTTCAACAGAATAAATTTATAAAGCTTTATTTTAACTCAATAAAATGAAAGGAAAAAAATCAAACTATCATTGAAATGAACTGATTATCTATTTGAAACCTCTGATTTAAGGGTATTGTCTTTTATCTTTTAACTGTGTACCTATTTATTTTGTTTACTGAGCCAAACATTTATAATAATCACTTTAATTTTTGTGTGTACAGACAAACTTGCAATAGAAAATGAGGAAAATAATTTTAGCATAGTTATTTGATCTAAATGAAAATTCATGCTTCACAGAATTTTATATAAGAATACCTTCTGCATCTGAACCCAAGTAATCAGTGTAAGGGGATTTTAAAAATAATCCCTAACATTTAAATAAATGTTGATAGTTCTTGAGCAAACATGTGTCTTCTGGCTTCATGTAGTCAGTGATGTCACTATTCTCAGTGGTGAGTCGTTAAGTGACATAGTAAACTCATTACCAAATTTAAAGGGAAATAAATATTTTTTCAATTATTCTTTTTTAATATAAATTTATTTATTAAGCATACTTTTTTATGAAAAATGTATACTATTACATTTAAATTATTTATTGTAAAATAAGAAATAAACATCAGAAAACCATAAAATAAACAAATAATTGTATACTTTGACCTGGAGATTGCAAACTTTTTTTTTTTTCTGTAATCAATAAGATAGTAAGTATTTTATACATTCTGAGACATGTGGTGTTATCACAGTAACTCAATTCTGCTATTGCATGGTGAAATCATCCATAAGCAGTATGTAAAGATATTAATTTTATTATTTTCAATAAAATCTTATTTTCAAAAATAGGTAGAAGACCATATTTGGCTTACAGTTGTAATTTACCAACCCCTTTATACCATCCTCTATAGCAAGGATATACTCTCTACAAACTCCATGACTGGAATGTTCAGCCTCAGTTTGTCTTTCATGTAAAACATATACACATAACCCATAATTTCCTGAGGTTCCACTGACCCAGATTATTTGTATTCAGTAAAGACATGTAGTTATCACTAGTTAATGTTCAAGTTTCTCCTCATGGTAAATTAAATACTATTTAGGTATCCTATAAAAGGCCATGACTGAACTTAAAAAGTAGAGATAAATGAAACACAATTGTTTAC
This sequence comes from Oryx dammah, assembly GCF_014754425.2. Taxonomy (NCBI): domain Eukaryota; kingdom Metazoa; phylum Chordata; class Mammalia; order Artiodactyla; family Bovidae; genus Oryx; species Oryx dammah. The sequence continues at coordinate 10,221,071 of NW_024070203.1, forward strand.
ATAATACAAATGTGAATAATAGTATTTAGTCAGAAAAATATAGGATAAATGGTCATTTGATAATTTAGGAAAACTTATATCTCAGAAATAATGTGGCCCACAGCCTTGGCTAACTAAGTGAAATTATGAGCCATGGCTTGTAGGGCCACTCAAGATGGACATGTCATGGTGGACATTTCTGACAAAACCTGGTGCACTGGTGAAGAGAGTGTCAAACTACTGCAGCATTCGTGCCTTGAGAACCCCAAGAATAGTATGAAAAGGCAAAAAGATATGACACTGAGAGATGAATTTCCCAGGTTGGTAGGTGCCCAATAAACTACTGGAGAAGAGCTGAGAAATAGTTCCAAAGGGAATGAAGAGGCTGAGCCAAGCAGAAATAACACACAGTTGAGGATGTGTCTGGTGCTGAAAGTAAAGTCCAGTGGTGTAAAGAACAATATTGTGTAGGAATATGGAATGCTAGGCCAATGAATCAAGATAAATTGGAAGTGGTCAAGCAGGAGATGGCAAGAGTGGACATGAACATTTTAGGAATCCGTCAACTAAAGTGGACGAGAATGGGTGAATTTAACTCAGATGACCATCATATCTACTACTGTGGGCAAAAATCCCTTAGAAGAAATGGAGTAGTCCTCATCACCTACATAAAAGTCTGAAATGTAGTACATGGTTGCGATCTCTAAAATGACAGAATGATCTCTGTCTGTTTCCAAGGCACAACATTCAATATCACAGTAATGCACGTCTATGTCCCAACCACTAATGGCAAAGATGCTGAAGTTGAATGGTTGTATGGTGACCTACAAGACCTTCTAGAACTAACATAAAAAAAAAAAAAAGTCCATTTCATCATAGGGGACTGGCATGCAAAAGTAGAAAGTCAAGAGATACCTGGAGTAACAACCAAGTTTGGCCTTGGAGTACAAAATGAAGCAGGGCAAAGGCTAAAAGAGTTTTGTGTTGTTCTTCCAACAATACAAGAAATGACTCTACACGTGGACATCACCAGATGGTCTACACTGAAATCAAATTGGTAATTTTCTTTGCACCCGAAGAAAAGAGACACTCTACAGAATTAGCAAAAACAAGACCAGAAGTTGACTGTGGCTGAGATCATGAACCCTTAATGCAAAATTCAGACTTAAATTAAAGAAAGTAGGGAAAACCAATAGGCCACTCAGATATAACTTAAATCAAATCCCTTATGATTTTACAGTGTTAATGACAAAGAGGTCAAGGGATTAGATCTGACAGAAAGAGTGCCTGAAAGACTATTGACAGAGGTTTGTAACATTGTACAGGAGATTGTGATCAAAACTATCCCCAATAAAAAGAAGTTCAAAAAGGCAAAATGGTTGTCTGAAGAGCTTACAAATAGCTTACAAATACCTTACAAACAGCTGAGAAAAGAAGAGAAGTGAAAGGCAAAGGAGAAAAGGAAAGATATTCCCATTTGAATTCAGAGTTCCAAAGAATAGCAAGGAGAGGTAAGAAAGCCTTCCTCAGTGATCAATACAAATAAATAGAGGAAAACAATAGAATGGGAAAAACTAGAGATCTCGTCAAGAAAATTAGAGATACCAGGGGAACATTTCATGCAAAGATGTGCTCAATAAAGGAAAGGAATGGTATGAACCTAGTAGAAGCAGAAGATATTAAGAAGAACCTAGTAGAAGCAGAAGATATTAAGAAGAGGTGGCAAGAATAAGCAGAAAACTATATATATATTAAAAAAAGAAAGAAAATCTTAATGACCCAGATAACCATGATGATGTGATCATTCAACCAGAGCCAGACATCTTGGAGTGTGAAAACCAGTGGGCTTTAGAAAACATCAATACGAATAAAGCTAGTGGAAGTGATGGAATTCCAGTGGAGCTATTTCAAGTCCTGAAAGATGATGCTGTGAAAGTGCTGCACTCAATATGCCAGCAAAGTTGGAAAACTCAGAAGAGGACCCAGGACTTGAAAAAGTCCATTTTCATTCTAATTGCAATGAAAGGCTATGTCAAAAAATGATCAAAATAATGCACAATTGCACTCATCTTACCTGTTAGCAGAGTAATGCTCAAAATTCTCTAAGCTAGTCCTCAACAGTATGTGAACAAGAACATCTAGATGTTCAATGCAGATTTAGAAAAGGCAGAGGAACCAGAGATCAAATTGCCAACATCTGTTTGATCATAGAAAAAGGAAGAAAATTTCAGGAAAAAAAAAAAAAAAAACAAAAAACTACTTCTGCTGCATTGACTACATGAAAGCCTTTGACTGTGTGAATCACAACAATCTGTGGAAAATTATTAAAGCGATGGGAAAGAGATGGGCTTCCCTGGTAGTTTAGCAGGTAAACAATCCACCTGCAATGCAGAAGACCCCAGTTTGATTTCTGGGTAGGAAAGATCCTCTGGAGAAGGGATCGTCTACCCACTCTAGTATTCTTGGGCTTCCTTGGTGGCTCAGTTGGTAAAGAATCTGCCTACAATTCAGAAGACCTGGGCTTAATCCCTGAGTTGGGATGATCCCATGGAGAAGGGAACAGCTACCCACCCCAGTATTTTGGCCTGGAGAATTCCAAGGAATATATAGTCCACAGAGTTGCAAAAAGTCAGACATGAGTGACTGACTTTCACTTTCATTTATCTGTCTCCTGATAAATCTGTATGCAGGTCAAGAAGCAACAGTTAGAACCAGACCTGGGAGGGGGGTTCAGGATGGGGAACATGTGTAAACCCATGGTGGATTTATGTTGATGCATGGCAAAACCAATAAAATATTGTAAAGTAATTAGTCTCCAGTTAAAATAAATAAATTTAAATTAAAAAAAAATCAGAAGTCTGCTATACACATCTGTGTCTTTTTTGCTCTCCTGCATACAAGGTCATCATTGCCATCTTTCTAAATTCCATATATATGTGTTAGTATACTGTATTGGTGTTTTTCTTTCTGGCTTACTTCACTCTGTATAATCGGCTCAAGTTTCATCCATCTCATCAGAACTGATTCAAATGTATTCTTTTTAAGGGCTGAGTAATACTCCATTGTGTATATGTACCACTGCTTTCTTATCCATTCATCTGCTGATGGACATCTAGGTTGCTTCCATGTCCTGGCTATTATAAACAGTGCTGCAATGAACATTGGGGTACATGTATGCAGGACAGCAAAAAAGACACAGATGTGTATAGCGGACTTTTGGACTCAGAGGGAGAGGGAGAGGGTGAGATGATTTGGGAGAATGGCATTGAAACATGTATAATATCATGTAAGAATCGAATCGCCAGTCTAAGTCCGATGCAGGATATGGCATGCTTGGGGCTGGTGCACGGGGATGACCCAGAGAGATGTTGTGGGGAGGGGGGTGGGAGGGGGGTTCATGTTTGGGAACGCATGTACACCCGTGGTGGATTCATGTCAATGTATGGCAAAATCAATACAGAATTGTAAAGTAAAATAAAAAATAAATTAATTAGTTAATTTAAAAAAATCAGACCTGAAACAACAAACTAATGCCAAATTAGAAAGGTATTCATCAAGGCTGTATAGAAACTAAAGAACCTCTTGATGAAGGTGAAAGAGGGGAGTGAAAAGCTGGCTTAAAACTCAACATTCAGAAAAATTAAGATCATAGCATCTGGTCCCATCACTTCATAGCAAATAGATGGAGAAACTATGGAAAGAGTGTTGGACTTAATTTTCTCGGGCTCCAAAATCACTGCTGATGCAGCCATGAAATTAGAAGACATTTGCTCCTTGGGAGAAAATGACAAAACTAGACAGCAAATCTGAGACATTACTTTGCCAACAAAGGTCCATCTAGTCAAAGCTATGGGTTTTCCAGTATTCATATATGTCTGTGAGAGTTGGTCCATAATGAAGAATGAGTGGCAAAGAACTGATGTTTTTGAACTGTGGGGTTGGAAAAGACTCTTGAGGGTTCCTTGGCCTACAAGGAGATCAAACCAGTCAATTCTAACAAAAATCAATCCTGAATGTTCATTGGAAGGACTGATGCTGAAGTTGAAGCTCAAATGTGACCATCTGATTGGAAAAGCCTACTTATTAGAAAAGACCTTGATGCTGGAAACGATTGAAAACAGGAGTAGAAGGGGATGACAGAGCCGGAGATAGTTGGATGGCATCACTGACTCAATGGACATTGGTTTGAGAAAGCTCATGGGGAAGGACAGGGAAGCCTGGTGTGCTGCAGTTCATGGGGTTGCAGAGTGTAGGATATGACTGAGCTACTGTGCAATGATGATGATACTCAATAAGCATTGTGTTATTATGGGCAAAATAATCTGATGACTCTCTTAGAAGACCTAGTAAATATAACATTTTGGAATATTTTGGGGTATGCATTGTATTATTAAGTGATTAAAGTCTTAGCCAAAAATGTACAGAAAATATCACACTTTTAGTAGTTATAATGTATGTGTTATGCATGCCCATATGTATCTATGTATCCATCCATCTCTCTTTTCAGTTATACATGCTTTCCTAATGAATTTCTTCAAAAGTCTTTTGGGATTTTGTATAATCTTTTATGTATAAATGTATAATCTTTTTGATCTTTGCATATTAAAACTTATTATTTGATATATGAAGCAGAATTTACAAAAAAAATGAGACTATAGTGTTCCAAAGAGTTATAATAAAAGTTATAAATTTTATATTTCCAATGACTTATGAATCAATTGTTATTACATAAATTGGTGTCCCAGGTGGTGCTAATGGTAAAGAACCAGTCAGCCAATGGACGAGACATAAGAGACTCAAGTTTGATCCCTAGTTCAGGAAGATTCACTGAAGGAGGGCATGGTAATCCACTGCAGTATTCTTGTCTGAAGAATCCTCTGGACAGAAGAGTCTAGTGGGCTACAGTCCATAGCATTGCAAAGAATTTGACATGACTGAAATTAAAAGACACCTACTTCTTGGAAGGAAAGTTATGACCAACATAGATAGCATATTAAAAAGCAGAGTTATTACTTTGCCAACAAAGGTCCGTCTAGTCAAGGCTATGGTTTTTCCAGTGGTCATGTATGTATGTGAGAGTTGAACTGAAGAAAGCTGAGCACCATAGAATTGATGCTTTTGAACTGTGATGTTGAGGAAGACACTTGAGAGTCCCTTGGACTGCAAGGAGATCCAACCAGTCCATCCTAAAGGAGACCAGTCCTGTATGTTCACTGGAAGGACCAATGCTGAGGCTGAAACTCCAATACTTTGGCCACCTCATGTGAAAAGTTGACTCATTGGAAAAGACCCTGAAGCTGGGAGGGATTGGGGGCAGGAGGAGAAGGGGACGACCCAGGATGAGATGGCTGGATGTCATCACCGACTTGATGCCCATGAGTTTGGGTGAACTCTGGGAGTTGGTGATGGACAGGGAGGCCTGGTGTGCTGCAATTCATGGCATTGCAGAGTTGGACATGACTGAGCGACTGACCTGAACTGAACTGAACTGAGGCAACTTAGCATGAATGCACACGTTACAGAAATTATCCTTTGTGTCAAAATTTCACTCCTCTTAAGTTTCACTGAAGACTGAAAATTTTGGAGTTAATATATTTTAGAATATTATAGCTATGATGAGGGGATCAGTTTAATCATCTACATCTAATGCAATTTTACATCAAGATGGCAAAGAAATAAGTACAATCCTATTTAAAACTAGTGAGACTTTTGAAAAAAAAAATCCTGATTTTTAAGACACCTCAATATTGTGAAAGAGTATGAAAATAATAATTAGCCATGAGATAAAACTATATAATTTCAAACATTATAAAAATGAAATTAATAAGTAAAAATTCAATCTGAAATTAAATGAAATATATTCTTCATTGTAATTCTGTTTTTCTCAGTTTGAAAATGTTATACAAGGTTTATATTTATCTATTATAAAATTATTTTCTCTGATTTTATAACTTCATAATGTTTATCTCAAAAAACTAATAAGTATTATTATTAAATAATAAAAGTATTAAAATTCTTATGGTCAGTTCCAGATTTTCAAAACTCTTCAAAAATTGTTTGATATCGGAACAAGTGATTGTCAGAAAATAAGCTTTCAGTCTTAGTTTAGGATTAACTTACAGCTGCAAATAATAGTTTTAGATTTGGAATTCAAGGTTTGTTTGGGAGCCGTGCTGTGATCTCTACAGCCGAGATTAATAATTTTTGGAAGCCATGTCATTGCACTGGAAAAATAATTATTTTTCAGGACATGATAACCACAGGTATCATTCTAAGAGATAACCAATCTGATTAGTGAAGATTACTAAGGACATTTCATTAGAAATTTAAAGCAGAGGGAGGCAGAACATTTTCCAAGGTAAAGAAAATTACCTCATTTTCAAAATACCTACTAGTGGGTAAAATGAGAATAATATTTTGTCCATTTAAAGGAAAGCTAGCAGGAGGTAAATCAGATATATATATATATTTTATTTTTAAAGTTGAACTTTAATCTTATTTTACAACTCAATTCTGATAAAGGCTGGAAAACTAATCTCAGTCCATTCCACCATGTCTCTAACCCCCTGCCAAGGAGAGAATTGAACTAGCCCTACTCTTGTAAGTATAATTTGTTAAGTATAGTAGATAAATAATCTTGTTACTTGAACCCAATAGGCACATTACAGGTACAATCAACTCTATGGCTTAGTATTCATACAACTGAGAGGTAAAATTATGGCAAAGAGTTGGACAAGTTACACTCTTAATGATGCTTATTATTTTCTTAGTTGTTGACTAGAAAGGCTTTTATGTAATTTGGATTGCTATTTACATTGTAAAACCTTACTGTGTAGTATCTTTTTTTTTTAATTCTCTAGTCACTGTGATCATTATTGGCATTAATGATGATATGTTCTTCTAAGCACAGCATAATCCACAATAATATAAGACTAAAATAACTAAAGGTTCTGTATCCAATTGTTAACCCAAAGAATTTCCTTTGCTACTCCACTCCAGCCTGATGAGGGACCTGAAGCTTCTTTATCCTGCTGATTTTTTTGGTGTCCTTCCTTTGAGATAAACTCCCTTTTGACTGATTAGCCAAACAATGCATACAGGAGCTCCTCATTCCACTGAAAATTGTCTCAGGATAATTTGTGTGTTGACTAAGTATGTGGTATATATTATTGATTTAATGAGTGTTAATTATTAATAATTATGAGATATCAGGATGATCATGACTTTTATTTTTTGTGTTAAGGAATGCAAGTATAAATTGATTACAAATAAAAGGGGTTGAATTCTCAATAAGCATAAATTTAGTTAAACTTCTGAAACATGTTGTTGTTGTTCAGTTGCTCGGGTCTATCTGACTATTTGCAACACCATGGACTGCAGCAAGCCAGGCTTCTCTGTCCTTCAACATCTCCCAGAGATGCTCAAACTCATGTCCATTGAGTCAGTGATGCCATCCAACCATTTCTTCCTCTATAGTCCCCTTCTGCCCTGCCTTTAATCTTTCCAGCATCAGGGACTTTTCTAGTGAGTCATCTCTTCCAATCAAGTGGCCAAAATACTGGAACTTCAACTTCAGCATCAGTCCTTCCAATGTATATTCAGGACTGATTTCCTTTAGGATTAACTGGTTTGATCTCCTTGCATTCCAAGGGACTCTTTAGAGTATTCTCCAATACGGCAGTTCAAAAACAGCAGTCCTTTGGTGCTCAGCTTTCTTTATGATCAAACTTTCACATCCATAAATGACTACTGGGAAACACATAGCTTTTATTAGATGGACCTTTGTAGGCAAAGTAATGTCTCTGATTTTAAATATGCTCTAGGTAGGTCAGAGCTTTTCTTCCAAGGAGCAAACCTCTTTAGGTTTCATGGCTGCAGTCACCATATGCAGTGATTTTGGAGTCCAGCACTCTCACTCTTTTCATTGTTCCCCCATCTATTTTCCATGAAGTGATGGGATAAGATGCCATGATCTTAGTCTTTTTTTAATGCTGAGTTTTAAGACAGCTTTTTCACTCTCCTCTTTCACTTTCATCAAGAGGCTCCTCAGTTACTCATCACTTTCTTCTGTAAGGATGGTGTCATCTGTTTATCTGAGGTTATTGGTATTTCTCCTGGCAATCTTGATTCCAGCTTGTGCTTCATCCGGCCTGGCATTTCACATGATGTACTCTGCATATAAGTTAAATAAGCAGGGTGACAATATACAGCCTTGACATACTCCTTTCCCAATTTTGAGCTAGTTCGTTGTTCCATGTCCAGTTCTAATTGTTGCTTCTTGACCTGCATACAGCTTTCTCAGGAGTCAGGTAAGATCTGGTATTCCAACCGCTTTAAGAATTTTCTACAGTTTGTTGTGATCCACAAAGTCAAAAGCTTTAGTGTTGTCAATGAAGCAGTAGATGCATTTTCTGGAACTCTCTTGCTTTTCCTATGATCCAATGTATATTGGCGATTTGATCTCTGGTTCCTCTGCCTTTTCTAAATCCAGATTGAACATCTGGAAGTTCTTGGTTCATGTACTATTGTAGCCAAACTTGGAAAATATTGAGTATTAATCTGTTAGTGTGTGAAATGAATGAAATTTTGTGGTACTTTGAACATTCTTTGGTGTTGCCTTTCTTTGAGATTGGAATGGAAACTGACTTTTTCCAGTCCTGTGGCCACTGCTGAGTTTTCCAAATTTACTGGCATGTTGAGTGTAGTACTTTAACAGCATCATATTTTAGGATTTAATATAGCTCTGCTGGAATTCCATCACCTCTACTAATTCTTCCTAAGATCCACTTGGCTTCACACTCAGGATGTCTGGCCCTAGATGAGTGATCACACCATCCACGTTATCTAGTTCATTAAGATCTCTTTTGTATAGTTTTTCTGTTTTTTGAATGTTTAGTTTTAAGCCAGCTCTTTTATCTCCTCCATCAAGAGGCTCTTTAGTTCCTTTTTGCTTTCTGCCTTAAAGTTAATGTCATCTGCATATCTGAATTTACTACCATTTATCTTGGCAATCTTTATTTCAGCTTGTGCTTCATGCATTTATTATCTCCAGTTATTCCCCAAGATTCCTTAGGATTTTCTTCTAAATAATTTTATTATCTACAAATAAAGTTATCTTTATATCCCTTTCTAATATTATACCCTTTGATTTCATTCCATTGCCTTAGCTAGACGCTCTGATATAGTGTTTAATAACAAAGGAGGTACCCTCTTTTGTTGCTGTTAAAAATATTCACTATTTCATCATTGTCTAATGTTAACTGTATGTTTTACGTAGATATCTTTGTCAGATAAAGAATTTCACTCTATTTATAGATTGTTGATAATTTTTTAAAAGGATTGGATAATACATTTTGTCAAATGTTTTTCTTGCACATACTGAGATGATTTTATGATGTCTCAATTGATTACATGATTTTGTAACAACTGGAGTTAATTTATGAATTACAGATTTTCATATGCAACCAACGTTGCAGTCCATGACTATTATCTCAATTGGACATGAATTTTGTTTTTTTATATGCTCTACATTTGGTTGGTAATACTTTTTTAAAAAATATAAATTCATTTGTTTTAATTGGGGGTTGATTACTTTACAATATTGTATTGCTTTTACCATACAGCAACATGAATCCGTCACAGATATACACGTGTTCACCATCCTGAACCCCCTCCCTCCTCCCTCTCTGTACCATCCCTTTGGGTCGTCTCAGTGCACCATACCAACATTTGGTTGGTAACACTTTTTAATAAGCTCTGTTTTTTTTCTATTTTATTTCTGTTATATCCGTGTGGGGTATTGATCTGTATAATTTTGTAGTATTCCTTAACATTGAAATATAATAGTTAAGTTGGACTCTGCAGTTTGAAATGCCTGCCTAAATGTGTAATATCACTCATTTATGAAATCACTTAACACATAGCATATTTATTAGAAAATTTTTGGTAAAATTAAATTATTTTTAACAGATGCAGCCATATTAATATTTTCCAGTCCTTGTTGGTTGTGCTATTCAATGAAGTTTTCCATATTGCTTGTTGGATTTGGATCATAGTGTTCATAATATTATATTATGCTTTTTTAATATTTGTGGAATCAGAAGTAATGCCTATTATTTCATTCATAATGTTGATAATTTGTATTTTTCCTTTATAAAATTCATAGATTTTTTAATACTGTTGATCTTTTCAATGTACCAAACATTGGCTTCATTAATTTATGCTATCATTTTCTATTTTGCTCATTTCTTCTTATTCTACTTATTTTGGGCTTAATGTACTCATGTTTTCATTGACTTGTTAATCCTGAACATTGGCATTCAGTGTTTCTCAAAAATGTCAGCTATCATTTGCACTTTTCTTTTCTTTTATGTATGCCTTTTTTTTACCATCTTGATGATTTAATACTATAATATTTTGAATATTGAATGTACTCTGCTTACAGTGATTATATTTGTTCTACCTGAAGATTGCCAAGCTTTTTGTAAGTTAATGATTTCATCATGTTTGTAAAGTGCTAAGCCATTATTTCAAATTATGTTTACTGCCAAAATCTCCTTTCCTTCTGTAACTGCACATATGACAGACACTGTATTATCCTACTTTTCACTCTGTTCATTTCAGTTCAGTCATTCTTTTCTCTGCTCTTCAGATTAATTCCTGTTGAGATATACATGTATGTATTCATTATGCTTCTTGGTGACTCAGTTCAGTTCAGTTGCTCAGTCGTGTCTGACTTTTTACCATCCCCTAGGTTACAGCACCTTGGCTTCCTGTCCTTCACTAAATCCAGGAGCTTGCTCAAATTCATTTCCATCAACTCAGTGATGCCATTCAACCATCTTATCCTTTGTTGTCCCCTTCTCCATTTGGCTTCAGTCTTTTCCAGCATCAGGGTCTTTTCCAATGAGTCAGTTCTTCACATCAGGTGGCCAAAGTATTGGAGTTTCACCTTCAGTATGGGTCCTTCCAATGAATAGTCAAGACTGATTTCCTTGAGGATTGACTGATTTAATCTCCTTGCAGTCCAAGGGATTCTCAAGAGTCTTTTCCAACACCACAGTTCAAAATAATCAATTCTTTGGCACCCAGCTTTCTTTATAGTCCTACTCCCACATCTGTACATGACCACCGGAAAAACCATAACTTTGACTAGAGAGACCTTTGTCAGCAAAGCATGCGTCTCCTTTTTAATATGCTGTCTAAGTTGGTCATAGCTTTTCTTCCAAGCAGCAAGCATCTTTTAATTTCATGGCTGCAGTCACCATCTGCAATGATTTTGGAGCCCCTCAAAATAAAGTCTGTTATTGTTTCCACTAAGGTCACAGAGAGTCAGACACGAACGAGCAACTTCACTTTCACTTTCATTTTCATTGTTTACACTGTTTATCCATCTATTTGCCATGAAGTGACAGGACCAGATGCCATGATCTTAGTTTTCTGAGTATTGACTTTAAGCCAACTGTTTCACTCTCTTCTTTCAGTTTCATCATGAAGGTCTTTAGTTCTTTGCTTTCTGTCATAACGGTGGTGTAATCTGCTTATCTGAAGTTATTGGTGTTTCCCCTGGCAATCTTTAAACCTGCTTATGCTTCATCCAGCCCAGCATTTCACATGATGTACTCTACATATAAGTTAAATAAGCCGGGTGACAATATACAGCCTTGGCATACTCCTTTCCCAATTTGGAACCAGTCTGTTGTTCCATGTTCGGTTCTAACTGTTGCTTCTTGACCTGCATACAGCTTTATCAGGAGGCAAGTATGGTGGTCTGGTATTCCCATTTCTTGAAGAATTTTCCACAGTTTGTTGTGATCTACACAGTCAAAGGCTTTGGTATAGTCAATAACCAGATGTTTTTCTGGAACACTCTTGGTTTTTTGATGATCCAGCAGGTGTTGGCAATTTGATCTCTGGTTCCTCTGCTTTATATAAATCCAGTTTGAACATCTAGAAGTTTTTGGTACATGTACTGTTGAAGCCTGGCTTGGAGAATTTTGAGCATCATTTTGCTAGCATATGAAGTGAGTGGTGTAAATGTTCAGTCATTTGAACATTCTTTGGCACTGCATTTCTTTGAGATTAGAAAGAAGATTGACCTTTTCAATTCCCGTGGCAGTGCTGAGTTTTCCAAATTTTCTGGCATATGGAGGGCAGCATTTCACAGCAAAATCTTTCAGGATTTGAAATAGTTAAACTGGAATTCCATCACCTCCATTGGTTTTGTTCATAATGATGTTTTCTAAGGACAACTTTGTTTCACATTTCAGGATGTCTAGCTCTAGGTGGTTTATTGCACCGTCATAGTTATCTGGGTCATGAAAATATTTTTGTACAGTTCTTTTGTGTATTTTTGCCACCTCTTCTTAATATCTTCTGCTTCTATTCAGTTTAGTTCTGTTCAGTTCAGTCGCTCAGTTGTGTCCGACTCTTTGCGACCCAATGAATCGCAACACGCCAGGCCTCCCTGTCCATCATCAACTCCCGGAGTTCACTCAAACTCACGTCCTTTGAGTCAGTGATACCATCCAGCCATCTCATCCTCTGTCTTCCCCTTCTCCTCCTGCCCCCAAACCCTCCCAGCATCAGAGTCTTTTCCAATGAGTCAAGACTTCGCATGAGGTGGACAAAGTACTGGAGTTTCAGCTTTAGCATCAATCCTTCCAAAGAACACCCAGGACTGATCTCCTTTAGAATGGACTGTTTGGATCTCCTTGCAGTCCAAGGGACTCTCAAGAGTCTTCTCCAACACCACAGTTCAAAAGCATCAATTCTTTGGCGCTCAGCTTTTTTCAGAGTCCAACTCTCACATCCATACATGACCACTGGAAAACCGTAGCCTTGACTAGGTAGACCTTTGTTGGCAAAGTAATGTCTTTGCTTTTGAATATGTTATCTAGGTTGGTCATAACATTTCTTCCAATAACTAAGCATCTTTTACTTTCATGGCTGCAATCACCATCTGCAGTGACTTTGGAGTCCGAAAAAATAAAGTCTGATACTGTTTCCACTGTTTCCCCATCCATTTCCCATGAAGTAATGGGACCAGATGCCATGGTCTTCATTTTCTGAATGTTAACCTTTAAGCCAACTTTTTCACTTTCCTCTTTCACTCTCATCAAGAGGCTTTTTAGTTCCTCTTCACTTTCTGCCATAAGGGTGGTTTCATCTGCATATCTGATGTTATAGATATTTCTCCTGGCAATCTTGATTCCAGCTTGTGCTTCTTCCAGCCCAGCCTTTCTCATGATATACTCTGCATATAAGTTAAATAAGTAGGGTGACAATATACAGCTTTGATGTACTCCTTGTCCGATATGGAACCAGTCTGTTGTTCCATGTCCAGTTTTAACTGTTGCTTCCTGACCTTCATATAGGTTTCTCAAGAGGCAGGTCAGGTGGTCTGGTATTCCCATCTCTTTCAGAATTTTCCACAGTTTAGTCTGATCCACACAGTCAAAGGCTTTGGCATAATCAATAAAGCAGAAATAGATGTTTTTCTGGAACTCTTTTGCCTCTTCCATGATCCAGTGGATGTTGGCAATTTGATCTCTGGTTCCTCTGCCTTTTCTAAAACCAGCTTGAACATCAGGGAGTTCATGGTTCACGTATTGCTGAAGCCTGGCTTGGAGAATTTTGAGCATTACTTTACTAGCGTGTGAGATGAGTGAAATTGTGTGGTAATTTGAGCATTCTTTGGCATTGCCTTTCTTTTGGATTGGGAAAAAAAAAAAAAACAAACGACCTTTTCAGTCCTATGGCCACTGTTGAGTTTTCCAAATTTGCTGGCATATTATTTAGGTCCATGAAATTTCTGTCCTTTATGGTGTCCATTTTTGCATGAAATTTTCATTTGATATCTCTAATTTTCATAAAGAGATCTCTAATCTTTCCCATTCTATTGTTTTCCTGTATTTCTTTGCATTGATCACTGAAGAAGGCTTTCTTATCTCTCCTTTCTATTCTTTGGAACTCTGCATTCAGATGCTTATATCTTTCCTTTTCTCCTTTTCCTTTGGGTTCTCTTCTTAGCTATCTGTATGGCCTCCTCAGACAACCATTTTGCCCTTTTGCATTTGCTTTTCTTGGGGATGGTCTTGATCACTGCCTCCTCTACAGTATCACGAACCTCTGTCTATAGTTCTTCAGGTGGTCTATCAGATCTAATCCCTTGAATCTATTTGCCACTTCCACTGTATAATCATGCCAAAATTCTGGTGGCTTAGAGGTTAAAGCGTCTGCCTCCAAAGCAGGAGACCTGGGTTCAATCCCTGGGTCAGGAAGATCCCCTGGAGAAGGAAATGGCAACCCACTCCAGTATTCTTGCCTGGAGAATCCCATGGATGGAGGAGCCTGGTAGGCTACAGTCCACGGGGTCACACAGAGTTGGACACAACTGAGCGACTTCACCTTCACTGTATAATCATAAGGGATTTGATTTAGGTCATACCTGAATGATCAATTGGTTTTCCCTACTTTCTTCTTCTTATGTCTGAATTTGGAAATAAGGAGTTCATGATCTGAGCCACAGTCAGTTCCCTGGTGGCTCAGATGGTAAAGAATCTGCCTGCAATGAAGGAGACCCAGGTTTGATCCCTGGGTGGAAAGATTCTCTGGAGAAGGGACTGGCTACCCACTCCCGTATTTGTGCCTGAAAAGTCCAATGGACAGAGGAACCTAGTATGCTACAGTCCATGGGGTATCAAAGAATTGGACATGACTGACCAACTAAGCATAGAGACAAGCACACAGAAATTCACTCACGTATATGTATATTTGTATGTTAGTTCACTGTTGCTTTTTAATTCTGTTATTTTATTTACTCTTCAAGATATTTGCATACCTTTTCCTTCAGTGTTTTTTTTTTTTTCAGTTTTACAACTTTCTGTGAGTCAATAATAATAATAAAACAAAACTCTTCCAGTAGTACCACAATCACAAGTGTCAATATTTTTCTCCTGTGCTCTTGTTTTTATGTTTTTTGTTTTGTTTTGTTAGGTTTGTTTTCTTAATCTCTAAAATCCTTCTCTCTTTATGGTGAAGCAGGTAACTTTTCAGGGACCTTAAGCAAGGGCCTTCAGGTACACACATGTCATTTTAAACATCATTTTTATAATTAGGAATACAGTTCAATTTTCATCAGTGTGATCCACTCCACTTCATATATTATTTTAGTTATTTCTAAATGAAATTTACAACTATAAATGAGCCAGCTTTTGTAAATGGAGTGCTGTCAAGAAGCTGAACTCATTGTGAAATATAATTGAGGAGTTATGATAAATATATTATGCCCTGTCCAAATAATTTTGCTTAGTACAACCAAAAATGTGATTTTCATGTGTATATGTTTAAAAAAATATGATTTTCTTTCTCAAAAGACTCTATAATTTCATTCTTATTAATATTAAATATCAGAGAGATGGACTTGAAAAATATGTAAAATTGATCATTAGATTCTAGAACAGTGAATTACAAATTTTAGCTATCTAATCTTTGGTTACTTCATCTACAAAATGAAGAAAATTTAGCACAGTTTCCTGCTTGCTGTATATAATAAATGAGATCAGAAATGCAGCCTCCTTCTGCTGCTGCTGCTGCTGCTGCTGCTGTCACTTCAGTTGTGTCCAACTCTATGCGACCCCATGGCCGGCAGCCCACGAGGCTCCCCTGTCACTGGGATTCTCCAGGCAAGAACACTGGAGTGAGTTACTATTTCCTTCTCCGAAAGGCAGCCTAGGTGTGGCTAATAGAGTATAGCCATTAGACTTAAGCACCCTTTGTTCCAAGACCATGTCTACAACTCCCTGCCTGTTTGACTTTTAAGATACTATTTAAACTCTTAAAATTTTAATTGTTGATCTGGATCATTTGATAATTATCAATACTCATCTCGTGGGTTTGTTTTGAATTAAATGAAATAGTCCATGCTATTTTGTTGTTGTTAGTCACTCAATCATGTCAGACTCTTTGGGACCCCATGGATTGTAGCCTGCCAAGCTCCTCTGTCCATTGGATTCTCCAGGGAGGAACACTGAAGAGAGTAGCCATTCCCTTCTCCAGGAGATTTTCCTGCTCCAGGTATAAAACCTAGATCTCCTGCATTGCAGGCAGATTCTTTACCATCTGAGACACCAAGAAGTCCATGTTAACTATTTACTAAAATTGTAGACTCTTAATAAACAGTCAATTAATTTTAGCTCTTGTTAGTTTAGCTGTTGTTTGGCATAGCAATTCTTTATTCAAAGTTTTTTTCTTTTCTTTCTTTTTTCTTTTTTTCTATTTTACTAATGTAGTTAAACCCAGTCTGATTTTTCCCCTAGCATTTGAGTATTTATACAATTGTCTTCCACCTAGTTTTATAAACTTATTTTTCAATATTTCTCTATGCCAACTCAAAAGCTCTAATCTAATAGCTGTAGTGGTTACATTATGAAGAAGTCATACACATTCACAATTCTCTGCTGCTACTCAATTTTTTTTTTTTTTTTTGGAATGAGATCTTCCTTTTTTCCCCTTATTTCTCCATAAATTACTTCTTTTACTCCTTCTACTGATTTATTGATTTTCTTTCTTGTCAGTGCAGCCCATGATCTAGTCATATTATAGGCCCATCATATAGCAAATAGAAGATATTGAATAAATGTTTCATAATCTAGAAAGTGAAAGACAGATGGTTGTTTTTAATCATAAAGAAATTCCAAAGTATTATGATTTCCTTCAGACAGATGTACTTGAAGGTAGGTATGAAGCGACCTTTATTTTCAAACTGGAGTGACAGGTTATAATTGAGTATTGTACACTTTTGTTGCCATATATAGAAAGGAAAGGAACACAGTTTTCTCTACATGTTTTATTAGGACCCCAAAAGGAATATTGAAAGAAATAACATCATTTCTTAAAAATAAAAGGTGTGCTCTTGCTAAAAACAGCCACATAGATAATATAAATATTTGCATATATTTGACTCAAAATGTGTTTATTTCACACATGACCGTTTTCTTCTAAAGTGAAAAAAATAAAAAATATATATATTAGCTATTATTAGCATTGTAATATTGAATGCACCACTGCCTCCCTTTGTAGAATACTGAATTGGCTATCATTAGTGTCAGATGTTATATACATTGCAATAACACTGTCTATGTAACTGTGATAAAATTTCCACTTCTGATTTGTCAGTTTAACTGATAAAAATACCTGTGGTGGATTCATGTTGATGTATGGCAAAACCAATAAAACATTGTAAAATAATTAACCTCCAATTAAAATAAATAAATTTATATTAAAAAAATCAATTGATGACTGCCTGAAAATGACTGATGCTTTTCTCCTATTAAGTAATTTCTGCTGGTACAGTGCAAGATTTTTTTTTTTTTTAAATGAGTTCTTGAATTCTGTTGAAGTCTGCATGTCCTAATCCTTTGTAAACAGTAAACAGGTGTGACAATTTACAGCAATCCATTGAGAAGCTCTCTATAATCACTCCACCTTGGGATTTTAAAGTGTGTTTTATTGGAAAAAGCTATAAATCTATTTTTATATGCAGTAAGATTTTTGAACACATGACTTTGGTTTTTAGCTAGTGAAAAATCTTGAAAATGAAAATCTAGAAAGTGAAACTTACCAAATTATTTACCTTTAATCTATTGATAATTTTTAAATCATATTTTGTCTTTTATGCTCAATAATATTACAGTTTCAGATGCTGCCTCTAAATCCCAATGTAAGAATTTCTAAAGTATTGTTAAAAACATTGCTTTTAATAGATATGGTCATGCTTGATCTTTTTCAATGTGCTGATTTTATTTCAGTTATCAAAAATTCCACTTTATGCACAGTCTTCATTATGCCCAGGCTGATCCAACAGTTCTATCCACTTCATGCTTGCCAGGTTCCAGAGCAGTTTTAGAAATACTCTGTGATTGATTAAAGACAAATATTTGCAGATAATAAATTTTGATACCAAATTATGCATCCATTCAGTGGAATTCTTCATCAAGCTAAAGAGGAACTTTAAAAAGAGTATGAGACAATAAATTAAAATGCACATTTTGATGAGCTATCAACTGGGTAATTTTGGAAAGAAAGTATTTCCTATCACTTTTACATCAGATTTGATTCCAGCAGTGTCTGTCTCTGTCCCTGTTTACTACCAACTTTCATGGCTATAGTTAACGTCCTAGATATACTACAGCTTAGATCTTTTAGGGAGCACTTTTCATAGACTTTATCCTGTTTTCTAACAGAATAGAAATAGCATGCATTAAGGCTCATGAGCCCACCATTTGTTGCTCAGGGACTGAGGTTTCACTTCAGGTGAATGATTGCCAGGAACTGAAGCTTTTTTAAATCCAGCACATCTACTTCTTGGAAAGTAACAGCTCCTACATGAGTGCAATCTTAATATTTCCCCCTGAAAACAATGTCTCTTAATTCATTATTTTTAATAGACATACACTTGTAAAATGAAGAATTTCTTTTGTTATGGTGGGGACTACAGAACAAACATCACTCTTTGCCTTCTGAAATCATATGACCAGGTCAATAATATGTTATAATTATTTATAATTTTCCATGCTAAGGACACAATACTTGAATAAATTAAATTACTTCACCAAGAGATGATAATACAGAGGTGTGTGTGTGTGTGTATGTGTGTATGTGTGTGTGTGAATGAACTAAATGTTATAAATCTAAATTTTAGGTGAGGTAAAACAATAACTTAAAAATCCAGTTAAATTTTGAGTAAAACTTAGATGTTAACAAAAATATTGCTGCATTCTTATCAGCATTTGCTCATAGAAGTTCCACTCTCTGGCAATATATATCAATTAAATATAAAATTATTCCCAAATGTAACTATTTTACCCCTCATAAAATTTTGATAGACCAATGGTGGAAACATGGAAGACAACAACTATTGATTAATTGAAATAAAGAAGCTTTTTAATCTCTCTTGGTAGCAGTTGTTTTATAACCAAAATCCAAGAACTTCTAACTGCATCTGTCTGGTGTTTTGAAGTTTTTATTGTTTACCTGTGCCCATGGCACTCAATGCTCACAGCTACCCTTTGAGGACAGAAACACAATAATCACTAAATATTTAATATGTATTGGACAGTTTGATAGACCCTGACTGGGAGTTGATTACTTCTTCCATGATAGATTTTTGATTTCTCAGCAACATTTGTTTTGAATATTGATAAAATTTTATGAAAAAATTAAAGTGTATTTCCTTTCTGCTGTCTTTGATCTATATCTTCTCATTCTCAACAAAATAGAAGCCTCTTTCTCTTTTTTTTTTTTTTTAATGTTATTAGGAGCCCTTGTCCCTTTTAAAAAAATTTCCTCCTTTATTGTTCACTTCAGAACTTTCTGCTGTTTTAATTGATATGCTCCTACATCTTCAGTTGCCTTTCAGGACTTTTACTGGCTATCTATTACTGTGAAACAAAAGAATCCTAAGGTTAGTAGCTTTAACCAATAACAATATTTATTTTTGTTCATGAATCAGCAGTTTTATTTTGTTTTTACTCTAGTAATTGTCATGTGGAGTGACTCAGGCTGCATGCCAGAATCATCTGAAGATGGCTTACAGCTATAATTTTACAGTAGATACTGGCTCTTAGTTGTGATCTTACCTGTGTTTTTGAATGGAATAGTTATATGTAACCTCTTACCATCTCCAGGATTCCATGACAAGCTTCCAGATAAAAGGATGAACTTTATCACCTCTTATGACATAGCCTTAGAAGTTACATAAATAATTATCTCTACATTATTTGTGTATGTATATTATAAAAGCTGAATCAAGTTCAAGGGAGGGAGAAAGTTCTTGAAGACCATGTTCAGTTGGAAAAATTGTTGTGGCCATTTTTGAAGTCACAGAACACTTTTTTTTCTCTTTTATTCTGTGAAACCTAGGTATTGCTCTGACTTCCTTTTCTGAAGCCCACTACAGAAAAGGGCACTCACTCCACCACATAATGTGGAGCATGAGGCCATTATATCTTCTTTCCAGCCAAAAACTACATTTACCAGGCAACTGTTTATTGCTTTAGACATATTTTACAAAATCATTCTTTGAGCTTCATGCCACCTCACATTAAACGTGCTTCTGCTTTTAGCATTATCATTTATTTTCTTCTTGGCTATTCATCATTAATTGATGGATCCAGAACCTAGTTTATAATGTTTTTTTCCCAAGCAAATTTTATTATCTCTACGTTAAGCTCTTACTTCAAATTTTTTACTTCTTCAGCTCCAAGGAGTAACAAAATGTTTGCTATAGTAACTCACACCCACAAAGATGCCAAGAACTTGTCATCATCCTGTAATATTAAGCTTTTCTTCTGATTCTTTCACTTTTTAAATGATTCTACATTTCCATATCAGGGTCTAAGTTTTTTTATTCCCACTGTGGAAGGCATTTGTTTCAATACAAAAATTATTTTTTTGAGTTCTAGATTTTGGAAATTATTCCATATCTACTGTTTATTAATCTAGACCAGGAAACTTAATTAACTTTTCTGAACTTTTGTTACTTAATGTGCAGTAGTTGAAAACAAAAAGGGTTGCTTTGATGTGTTAGTTAGATCTTGTATATAAAATCCTAGCATCTAGAAGGGATTATTAGAACATTGCTAGTTTCCACTGTGAGATGATTTTTTGTCTTCCATAGCTATAAAAACCCAGGTGTCACACATCTACTATATCCTATCATGCATATTGTTGTATTCAGATCATGTGTTTTCTCTGCTCCTTTTCAAAGCTACCAACCACTGGTGGAGGGAATGCTAATCTTCTGTAGGGTTTATAAATACATGTGTAGTCTTCAAATTCAGCATTTATCTCAAGGCTGACCTGATTTCTTTTTTAGAAGCTTTTCTTCTTTATGAGCTATATATATGAGTGGTGTCAGTTCAGTTCAGTCACTCAGTCGTGTCTAACTCTGCAACCCCATGGACTGCAGCACTTTCCTGTCCATAACCAACTCCAGAAGCTTGCTAAAACTCATGTCCATTCACTTGGTGATGCATCCAACCATCTCATCCTCTGCCATCCCCTTCTCCCACTGCCCTCAATTGCCGAAGTCCAGCCACAGCAGCCAGGGATTCAACTTGAAGAGATGGACAGTGTTGGTGATGATGATGTAGCCTCTGACTCATAGTATGGGACTACACGATTGTCCGCTGGATGTAGTTCAGTACTATGAGTCAGAGGCTACATCATTGTTCACCAGATGTAGTCCCGTACTAGGAATCAGAGGCTACATTATCATCGCTGACACCATCCATCTCTCCAGGTTGCAAGCCTGGCTGCTGAAGCTGGACTCTAGCAAGTGGTCCCCAAACAGGGGACACTGAAGAGTAAGTAATTTGTGATTATAATGTGGGACAGTTAGGATTGTACCTGTGGGTGGCCGGCAGCCCTCTGCGGTTTAGGCAGGGTGAGGAGGGTGCAGAACGAATAAGAATATTCTGGGAGAAGCCACCTCACGCCTGAGGCCAGGGGCGGTGACCCTGAGGAGCCACCCTGAGCCCGAGGCCAGGGGCAGCAGCTGGGAGGAGCCACCGACGCCCAAGGCCAGGGCCTGCGGCCAGGAGGGACAACCCAAGGAGGTGGCTGCACAGGCACAGGAGAGCCTAGAGCAGCTATCCCATGTTGAAGGTCAGGAACAGCAGCGGTAATAAGATACCCCTTGTCCAAGGTAAGGAGCAGCAGCTGCACTTTGCTGGAGCAGTAATGAAGAGATATCCCACACCCAAGGTAAGAGAAACCCAAGTAAGATGGTAGGTGTTGCAAGAGGGCATCAGAGGGCAGACACACTGAAACCATACTCACAGAAAACTAGTCAGTCTAATCACACTAGGACCACAGCCTTGTCTAACTCAATGAAAACAAGCCATGCCTGCGGGGCAACTCAAGATGGGCAGGTCATGGTGGAGAGGTCAGACACAATGTGGTCCACTGGAGAAGGGAATGGCAAGCCACTTCAGTATTCTTGCCTTGAGAACCCCATGAAAAGTATGAAAAGGCAAAATTATAGGATACCAAAAGAGGAACTCCCCAGGTCATTAGGTGCCCAATATGCTACTGGAGATTAGTGGAGAAATAACTCCAGAAAGAATGCAGGGATGGAACCAAAGCAAAAACAATACCCAGTTGTGGATGTGACTGGTGTTACAAGCAAGATCCGATGCTGTAAAGAGCAATATTGCATAGGAATCATGAATGAAGGCAAACTGGAAGTGGTCAAACAAGAGATGGCAATAGTGAATGTCGACATTCTAGGAATCAGTGAACTAAAATGGACTGGAATGGGTGAATTTAACTCAGATGACCATTATATCTACTATTGCGGGCAAGAATCCCTTAGAAGAAATGGAGTAGCCATCATGGTCAACAAAAGAATCTGAAATGCAGTACTTGGATGCAATCTCAAAAATGACAGAATGATCTCTGTTTGCCTCCAAGGCAAACCATTCAATATCACAGTTATCCAAGTCTATGCCCCAACAAGTAACACTGAAGAAGCTGAAGTTGAACAGTTCTATGAAGACCTACAAGACCTTTTAGAACTAATACCCCCAAAAGATGTGCTTTTCATTATAGGGGACTGGAATGCAAAAGTAGGAAGTCAAGAGACACCTGGAATAACAGGCAAATTTGGCCTTGGAATGCAGAATGAAGCAGGGCAAAAACTAATAGAGCTTTGCCAAGAAAATGCACTGGTCATAGCAAACACCCTCTTCCAACAACACAAGAGAAGACTCTACATATGGACATCACAAGATGGTCAACACCGAAATGAAATTGATTATATTCTTTTAGCCAAAGATGGAGAAGCTCTATACAGTCAACAAAAACACCACCAGGACATGACTGTGGCTCAGATCATGAACTCCTTATTACCAAATTCAGACTTAAATTGAAAAAAGTAGGGAAAACTACTAGACCATTCAGCTATGACCTAAATCAAATCCCTTATGATTATACAGTGGAAGTGAGAAATAGACTTACGGGCCTAGATCTGACAGATAGAGTGCCTGATGAACTATGAAATGAGGTTCATGACATTGTACAGGAGACAGGGATCAAGACCGTCCCCATGAAAAAGAAATTCAAAAAAGCAAAATGGCTGTCTGGGGAGGCCTTACAAATAGCTGTGAAAAGAAGAGAGGGAAAAGCAAAGGAGAAAAGGAAAGATATAAGCATCTGAATGCAGAGTTCCAAAGAATAGCAAGAAGAGATAAGAAAGCCTTCTTCAGCAATCAATGCAAAGAAATAGAGGAAAAGAACAGAATGGGAAAGACTAGAGATTTCTTTAAGAAAATTAGAGATACCAAGAGAACATTTCATGCAAAGATGGGCTCGATAAAAGACAGAAATAGTATGGACCTAACAGAAGCAGAAGATATTAAGAAGAGATGGCAAGAATACACGGAAGAACTGTACAAAAAATATCTTCACGAACCAGATAATCATGATGATGTGATCACTAATTTAGAGCCAGACATCATGGAATGTGAAGTCAAGTGGGCCTTAGAAAGCATCAGTACAAACAAAGCTAGTGGTGGTGATGGAATTCCAGTAGAGTTTTTTCAAATCCTGAAAGATGATGCTGTGAAAGTGCTGCACTCAATATGCCAGAACATTTGGAAACCTCAGCAGTGGCCACAGGACTGGAAAAGGTCAGTTTTCCTTCCAATCACAAAGGCAATGTCAAAGAATGCTCAAACTACTGCACAATTGCACTCATCTCACATGCTAGTAAAGTAATGCTCAAAATTCTCCAAGCTAGACTTCAGCAATACATGAACCATGAACTCCCTGATGTTCAAGCTGGTTTTAGAAAACGCAGAGGAACCAGAGATCAAATTGCCAACATTTGCTGGATCATGGAAAGAGCAAGAGAGTTCCAGAAAAACATCTATTTCTGCTTTATTGACTATGCCAAAGCCTTTCACTGTTTGGATCAGAATAAACTGTGGAAAATTCTGAAAAGGATGGGAATGCCAGACCATCTGACCTTCATCTTGAGAAATCTGTATGCAGGTCAGGAAGCAACAGTTAGAACTGGACATGGAACAACAGACTGATTCCAAAAGGAAAAGGACTACGTCAAGGCTGTATATTGTCACCCTGCTTATTTAACTTATATGCAGAGTACATCATGAGAAACGCTGGGCTGGAAGAAACACAAGCTGGAATCAAGATTGCTGGGAGAAATATCAATAACCTCAGATATGCAGATGACACCACCCTTATGGCAGAAAGTGAAGTGGAGCTAAAAAGCCTCTTGATGAAAGTGAAAAAGGAGAGCGAAAAAGTTGGCTTAAAGCTCAACATTCAGAAAACGAAGATCATGGCATCCGGTCCCATCACTTCATGGGAAATAGATGGGGAAACAGTAGAAACAGTGTCAGGCTTTATTTTGGGGGGCTCCAAAATAACTGCAGATGGTGATTGCAGCCATGAAATTAAAAATCACTGCCACATCCGCTTGCACCTCCCAGGGCCCAGGAGTTCCTCTACTTTGTCCCCAAAGCCTCCCAGAGCATTGTCTAAGGCTCAGAAAGATAAACAATTTTTTTTGAAACAAAGGAGGTAAAGCAGACGCATGCACAATATACAGAGCCAAACCCCTTCAAGGGGGCCTCACCCAGGCTAAAAATAAAAGAAAGAAAGAAAGAAATTAATCCTAATGGAAACAATAAAAAAAAAAAAATGTTTCTCTTGTGGCCAAATGGGGCTTTTTTCCCGGGAATGTCCTGCCAAGCAGGGACAACAAGCCGTGCCAATACAGACTAATACCAATCCCCCAAAGGCACTTTGCCCCCAGTGCCAGAAAGGGTATCATTGGACAAAAGACTACAGATCTCAATTTCATAAGAATGGGACTACGCTCACCCCCCAAGTACAAGAAAGTAATTTTTCCCAGTTTCAGGGAAACGGGCAGCAGGGGCAGCCCCAGCCCCAAACAATAGGGGCAGACGGTTGAATCCTTTTATTCCCTTTGTTCCTTCTCAGAACTCCTCAGAGCAACCCCAGGTAGTGCAGGACTGGACCTCAGTTCTGCCACCATAACAATATTAACCCCTGATGTATTGGTTACTCCGATTCCAGCAGGAGTGGCTGGCCCCCTGCCTGAGGGCATAGTAGGGCTTGTGTTAGGGCATAGTTCGCTCTCTCTTCAAGGAATTTTGATAGTGCCTGGTGTAGTAAATTCTGATTACCCTTGGGAAATTAAAGTTTTTATCTCACTGCCTTCCAAAATTGTGCAAATTAATAAACGTCAAAGAATAACACAGCTTTTTCTTTTACCTTTTTATCAGACAAGATAAACCTTGATTTCTCAAGCTAGGGGCCCCAGAGTATTTGGATCCAGTGATCTAGCTTTTGGGGGGCAGGAAATTACAGCGTCTAGGCCTTTGAAAGATCTTTTAATTCAAGGAAATAAAATGTCAGAGCTGTTAGATATTGGAGCAGACATCTCTTGCATTGCTAGAAAAGATTGGCCCTTGTCCTGGAGGACACCAGTGCTGGCTTGGTAGGAATAGGGTCAGCACCCTCAGTTGCTAAGAGCTCACAAATTTTGATACAGTCAGATGAGAAGGGGGCACAAAGCACCTTTTGTACATATGTGATTCCTTCACTACCTTTTTCTTTATGAGGGAGAGATATATTATCTCAGATAGAAATGCTTTTATACAGCCCAGATGAAAGGTTGCTAACCAAATGCAGCAAATGAGGTATAATCCTGACAAGGGGCTTGATAAAGATCAGTAGGGAATTGTTTCTCCATTAGACATGGTTCCTAACAAAAATAGAGAAGGATTAGGATATTCAAATTTATCATAGAGGCTGTTGCTCTTGCTACCTACCCTATTACCTGGAAATCTGATGATCTGGTATGGGTGGAGCAACGGACCTTAACAACTGAAAAGCTGCAGGAAGCTGAGGATTTAGATATGGAACAACTGGCAGCCAGCCATATAGAGCCTTCTAGTAGCCCCTGGAATACTCCTATTTTTGTCATTAAGAAGAAATCAGGAAAATGGATATGGTTACAAGATTTGAGAGCTATAAATGCAACTATGGAAGACATGAGGGCCCTCAAGCCAGACCTCCCTTCCTCAGAGGCTGTACCTTTTCAATATAATGTGATAGTTATAAATCTACAGGATTGTTTCTTTACCATCCCCCTGGCTGTTCAGGATTGTAAAAGGTTTACTTTAAGTCTCCATTCAGTTCAGTTAGTTCAGTTCAATGCTCAATCATGTCTGACACTTTGAGACCCCATGAATCACAGCAGGCCAGGCTTCCCTGTTCATCAGCAACTCCCAGAGTTCACTCAGACTCACGTCCATTGAGTCAGGGATGCCATCCAGCCATCTCATCCTCTGTCAACCCGTTCGCCTCCTGTCCCCAATCCCTCCAAACATCAGAATCTTTTCCAATGAATCAACTCTTCGCATGAGGTGGCCAAAGTACTGGAGTTTCAGCTTCAGCATCATTCCCTCCAAAGAAATCCCAGGGCTGATCTCTTTCAGAATGGACTGGTATGATCTCCTTGCAGTCCAAGGGACTCTCAAGAGTCTTCTCCAACACCACAATTCAAAAGCATCAATTCTTTGGCACTCAGCTTTCTTCACAGTCCAACTCTCACTTCCATACATGACCACTGGAAAAGCCATAGCCTTGACTAGACTATGCCAAAGGCTTTCACTTTGTGGATCACAATAAACTGTGGAAAATTCTGAAAGAGATGGGAATACCAGAGCACCTGACTTGCCTCTTGAGAAACCTATATGCAGGTCAGGAAGCAACAGTTAGAACTAGACATGGAACAACAGACTGGTTCCAAATAGGAAATGGAGTACGTCAAGGCTGTATATTGTCACCCTGCTTATTTAACTTCTATGCAGAGTACATCATGAGAAACGCTGGGCTGGAAGAAACACAAGCTGGAATCAAGATTGCTGGGAGAAATATCAATAACTTCTGATATGCAGATGACACCACCCTTATGGCAGAAAGTGAAGAGGAACTAAAAAGCCTCTTGATGAAAGTGAAAGTGGAGAGTGAAAAAGTTGGCTTAAAGCTCAATATTCAAAAAAGTAAGAACATGGCATCTGGTCCCATCACTTCACGCTAAATAGATGGGGAAACCGTGGAAACAATGCCAGACTATATTTTTTTGGGCTCCAAAGTCACTGCAGATGGTGACTGCAGCCATGAAGTTAAAAGACTCTTACTCCATGGAAGAAAAGTTATGACCAACCTGGGTAGCATATTGAAAAGCAGAGACATTACTTTGCCAACAAAGGTCCGTCTAGTCAACGCTATGGTTTTTCCAATGGTTTTGTATGGATGTGAGAGTCTCCCTTCAGCTAATTTTAAACAGCCCTATAGAAGGTTTCAGTGGAAGATTTTGCCTCAGAGAATGAAAAATAGCCCCATCTTGTGTCAGAAATTTGTGGATCAAGCTGTGCAGAATGTTAGAAGCAGGTATAAATATCCATTCTGAAGATCAGCCATGGGTGTTCTTTGGAAGGAATGTTGCTAAAGCTGAAACTTCAGTACTTTCGCCACATCATGCAAAGAGTTGACTCATTGGAAAAGATTGGGCAGGAGGAAAAGTGGACGACAGAGGATGAGATGGCTGGATGGCATCACTGACTCGATCGACATGAGTTTGAGTGAACTCCAGGAGATGGTGATGGACAGGGAGGCCTGGCGTGCTGCAATTCATGGGATCACAAAGAGTCGGACATGACTGAGCGACTGAACTGAACTGAACTGAACTGAATATTCCGTTGTGTCCATGTACCACAACTTCTTTATCCATTCATCTGTTAAAGAATATCTAGGTTGCTTTCATGTTCTAGCTATTGTAAATAGTGTTGCTATGAAAACTGGAATACACGTGTATTTTTCAGTTTTGGTTCCCTCAGGGTATATTCCTAGGAGTGGGTTTACTGAGTCATATGGTGGTTTTATTCTTTTTTTTTTTTTTTTTAAGGGACTCCATACCATCTTCCATAGTGGCTATATCAATTTACATCCCCACAACAGTGTAAGAGCAGTCCCTTTGCTCCACACCTTTTCCAGCATTTATTCTTTGTAGACTTTTTGGTGATGGCCATTCTGACTAGTGTGAGATGATATTTCATTGTAGTTTTGATTTGCATTTCTTTAATAATAAGTGACATTGAGTATCTTTTCATGTGTTTGCCATCTGTATGACTTGTTTAGAGAAAGGTCTGTTTAGGTATTTTCCCCACTTTTTCTTTGGGTTATTTGTTTTTTTCTGGTCATGAGTTGTATGAACTGCTTGCATATTTTGGGAATTAATCCTTTGTCAGTTACTTCATTTGCTATTGCTTTCTCCCATTCTCCGGGTTGTCTATTCACCTTGCTTGTAGTTTCCTTTGCTGTGCAAAAGCTTTTAAGTTTAATCAGGTCCCATTTCTTTACTTCCATTTTTATTTCTTTTATTCTAGGAGATGGATTATAGAGGATCTTACTTTGCCTTATGTCATTGAGTGTCCTGCCTATGTTTTCATCTAAGAGTTTTATAGTTTCTGGTCTTTCATTTAGGTCTTTAATTAATTTTGAATTTATTTTTGTGTATGGTGTTAGGAAGTGTTCTTATGCCATTCTTTTACATGTAGCTGTCCAGTTTTCCCAGCATCATTTATTAACAAGACTGTCTTTGCCCCATTGTATATTCTTGCCTCCTTTATTAAAAATAAGGTATGCATAGGTTCGTGGGTTTATTTTGAGTTTTTCTATCTTGTTCCATTGGTCTATAAACCTATTTTTGTGCCAGTACCATACTATCTTGATGACTGTAGGTTTGTAGTATAATCTGATGTCAGGAAAGTTGATTCCTCCAGCTCCATTTTTCTTTCTCAAGACTCCTTTGGCTATTCAGGGTCTTTTGTGTTTCCATTTGAATTATGAAATTTTTTGATCTAGTTATGTGAAAAATGTCATTGGTAATCTGATAGGGGTCACATAAAATTTGTAGACTGCATACATGGTCTTTACTATGTTGAGTTCAGTTCAGTATAATAATTTTTATAATATTGATTCTTCTTACCTAGTAACATGGGATATTTCCATGTTTAGAAATCTTGGATTTTTTTCACTAATATCTTATAATTTTCTGTGGATAGTTCTTTTGTCCCCTTAGGTAAGTTTATTTCTTGATATTTAATTGTTTTTTTGCAATGGGGAATGGATTGATTCCTTAATTTCTCTTTCTGATTTTTCATTGTTAGTATATAGAAATGCAAATGATTTCTGTGCATTGATTTTGTATCCTGTAAGTTTGCTAAATTCACTGATTAGATCTAGTAATTTTCTGGTACTATCTTTAGTGTTTTCTATCTACAGCATCATGCATTTGCAAACAGTAAGAGCTTTACTTCTTATTTCTGATCTGGATTCCTTTTATTTATTTACTTTTTTCATCTCTGATTGGTGTAGTAAGGAATTCCTGACCTTTGCTGAATAATAGTGGTGAAAGTGAACACTATTTTTTTTTTTTTTCTGATTTTAGTGGGAACACTTTCAGTTTTTCAACATTGAGAATAATGTTTATTGTAGGCTTATCATACATGGTCTTTACTACACTGAGTTCAGTTCAGTTCAGTCACTCAGTTGTGTCCAACTCTTTGTGACCCCATGAATTGCAGCACGCCAGGCCTCCCTATCCACCACCAACTCCCGGAGTTCACTCAAACTCATGTCCATCGAGTCAGTGATGCCATCCAGCCATCTCATCCTCTGTCGTCCCCTTCTCCTCCTGCTCCTAATCCCTCCCAGAATCAGAGTATTTTCCAGTGAGTCAACTCTTTGAATGAGGTGGCCAAAGTACTGGAGTTTCAGCTTTAGCATCATTACTTCCAAGGAAGACCCAGGGCTGATCTCCTTTAGAATGAACTGGTTGGATCTCCTTGCAGTCCAAGGCACTCTCAAGAGTCTTCTCCAACGCTATAGTTCAAAAGCATTCGTTCTTTGGTGCTCAGCTTTCTTCATAGTCCAACTCTCACATCCATACATGACTACTGGAAAAACCATAACCTTGACTAGATGGACTTTTGTTGGCAAAGTAATGTCTCTGCTTTTGAATATGCCATGTAGGTTGATCATAACTTTCCTTCCAAGGAGTAAGGGTCTTTTAATTTCATGGCTGCAATCACCATCCGCAGTGACTTTGGAGCCCAGAAAAATGAAGCCTGACACTGTTTCCACTGTTTCCCTGTCTATTTCTCATGAAGTGATAGGACCAGATGCCATGATCTTCGTTTTCTGAATGTTGAGTTAGGTTCCTTCTATTCTCATTTTTTGAAGAGGTTTTTTTTTTTTTTTTTAATATGAATTTATTTTAATTGGAGGTTAATTACTTTACAGTATTGTGGGTGCTGAATTTTATCAAAGGATTTTTCTGCATCTATTGATATTATCAGCATTTTTTTAATCTTTGAAGTTGTTAATATGATGTATCACATTGATTGATTTGTGTATATTGAATAATCCATGCATCCCTAGAATAAACCCAACTTGATCATGATGTATGAGATTTTTGATGTCTCTCTGAATTTTGTTGGCTAAAATTTTATTGAGAATTTTTGCATCTATATTCATCAGTGATATTGGTCTGTAGTTTTCTTTTTTGCGTGTTGTCTTTGTCTGATTTTGGTATCAGGATGATGGTGGCCTTATAAAATGAGTTTGGAAGCATTCCTTTCTCTGCAATATTTTGAAAGAGTTTTAGAAGGATAGGCATTAACTCTTCTCCAAATATTTGATAGAATTCTCCTGGGAAGCCATCTGGTCCTGGGCTTATGCTTTTTGGAAGATATTTTATCAGAACTTCAATTTCAGTGCTTGAAATTGAGTTCTTCATAATTTCTATTTCTTCCTGGTTCAGACTTGGAAGATTGAACATTTCTAAGACTCTCTCCATTTCTTCCAGGTTGTCCATTTTATTGTCATATAACTGTTCATAATAGTCTCTTATGATCCTTTGTATTTCTACATTATCTGTTGTAACCTCACCTTTTTCATTTCTAGTTTTTTTTATTTGATTCTTCTTTCTCTTTTTCTTGTGAGTCTGTCTAAACGTTTGTCAATTTTGTTTATGTTCTCAAAGAACCAGGTTTTAGTTTTACTAACCTTTACTATTGTTTCGTTCATTTCTTTTTCATTTACTTCTGCTCGGATCTTTATGACTTTTTTCCTTTAACTAATTTTAATTGTTTTAATGTTCTACTTTTCTAAGTTATTTTACATGTAAAGTTACGTTGTTTATTTGATATTTCTCTTGCTTTTTGAGGTAGGATTGCATTGCTATAAATATCCCTCTGAGAAATGCTTTTGCTTCATCCCATAGGTTTTGAGTCATCATGGTTTCACTTGTCATTTGTTTCTATAATTTTTTTTTTATTTCCCTTTTGATTTCTTCAGTAACCTATTGGTTATTTAGGAACATGTTGTTTAATCTCCATGTGTTTGTGTTTCTTACTTTTTTTTTCCCCCTTGTAATTGATATCTAGTCACATAGTGTTGTGGTCAGAGAAGCTGTTCAATACAATTTCAATTTTATTAAATTTACTGGCTTGATTTGTGACCCAAGATGTGGTTTGATTTGTGACTCAAGATGTGGTCTATGCTGGAGAATGTTCCATGAGCATTTGAGAAGAAGATGCATTCTTCTGCATTTGGTTGGAATGTTCTGAAGAAATCAATGAGATCCATTTCATCTAATGTATCATTTAAGATGTGTTTCCTTACTAGTTTTGCCTTGATGATCTGCCCATTGATGTGAGTGGGGTGTTAAAGTCCTATTATTATTGTGTTACTGTCAATTTCTCCTTTTATGTCTGTTACTGCTTGTCTTATGTATTGAGGTGCTCCTATGTTGGGTGCCTAAATATTTACAATTGCTATGTTTTCCTTTTGGATTGATCCGTTCATCATTATGTAGTGTCTTTCCTTATCTCTTGTAATCTTCTTTATTTTAGGTCTATATTGTATGATATGAGGATTGCTACTCCTGTCTTCTGCTTTCCATTTGTATGAAGTATATTCCCCCATTCTCTCACTTTCAGTATATATGAGTCTTTAGGTCTGATGTGGATTTCTTATTATAGCATATATATGGGTCTTGTTTTGGTATCCATTCAGCCAGTCTGTGTCATTTGATTGGAGCATTTAATCCATTTATATTTAAAATAATTATTGAAATATATATTCCTATTTCCAGTTTCTTAATTTTTTGGGGTTGACTTTTATATCTCTTTTCTTCTCTTCTATTTCTTGACTATTTAAGTCCCTTTACATTTCTTGTAAAGCTGGTTTGTTGGTACTGAATTCTCTTAAATTTTGCTTGTCTGAAAATCTTTTTATTTCTTCATCAGTTTTGAATAAGATCCTTGCTGGATACAGTAATCTTGGTTGTAGATTTTCTCTTTCAGTACTTTAAGTATAGTCTGCAATTTCCTTCTGGCCTGCAGAGTATCTGCTGAAAGATCAGCTGTTAATCATATGGGGTTTCCTTTGGATGTTAATTGTTGCTTTTCCTTTGCTGCTTTTAATATTTTTTGTTGTGTTTATTCTTTGTTTGATTAATATGTGTCTTGGCATGTTTCTCCTTGGGTTTATTCTGTGTCTTGTTGTGCCTCTTGGACTTGATTGACTATTTCCTTTTTCATGTTGGAGAAATTTTCAACTATACTCTCTTCAAAAATGTTCTCACACACTTTCACTTTCTCTTCTTCTTCTGGGATTTCTACAACTTGAATGTGCTGCATTTGATATTATCCCAGAGGTCTCTGAGCCTATTCCCAGTTCTTTTTATTCTTTTTATTTTATTCTGCTTTTCAGAAGTTATTTCCATCATGTCATCTTCCAGCTCACTGATTCATTCTTCAGCTTCATAAAATATGTTATTGATTCCTTATAGAATATTTTAATTTCACGAATTGTATTGTTTGTCGCTGTATGATTATTCTTTAATTCTTCTAGTTCTTTGTTAATTGATTCTTGCATTTTCCCCATTTCGTTTCAAGTGTTTGATCATCTTTAATATTATTATGAATTCTTTTTCAGGTAGTTTGCCTATTTCTTCTTCATTTATTTGCACTTCTGTGTTTCTAATTTGTTCTTTCATTTCTGCAATATTTATCTGCCTTTTCATTAATTTTTAAAAAACTTATTGTGTTTGAGGTCTCCTTTTCCCAGACTTCAATGTTGAATTCTTTCTTCCTTTTGGTTTCTGCCCTCCTAAGTTCAATTCAGTGCTTTGTGTAAGCTTCCTATAGAGTGAGATTTGTGATGAGTTTTTGTTTGTTTTTCCTCTTATGAGCAAGGCTGAGTGAGATGTTAATCCTATCTGCTGAAGACTGGGTTTGTATTTCTGTTTTGTTCTGTTGTTTAGATGAATCCTCATGCACAAGTTGCCACTGGTGATTGGGTGATGCCAGGTCTTGCATTCAGGTGATTTCCATTTTGTGAGTTCTCACTATTTGATACTCCCTAGGGTTCACAGTCTGGTAGTCTAGGATCTTGGAGTCAGTGCTCCCACTTCAAAGGCTCAGGACTTGATCTCTGGTCAAGAATGAAGTTTTCACAAGTGGTTTGTTATGACCTTAATGAGATTAAAACAAATACCGAAAAATGATAAGGCAAAGAGGTACCCCAGACAAATGGCAGTTACAAAATCAGGCAAATGATAATTAAATTAATGGAATATACACATGTACATATACACCTATACACAAAGTAAAAACAGTCCAACAAAAATAAAGTACAGTAGACTGACCTGGCAAACAAAGGAAAGCAAAAGTTATATCTACCAGATTAAAAAAAATAATAATAATTCCTAACTAAAACATAAACTGGAAAACAAAACTAAAGCAAGGTGCCAAGTGGGGAATAGAACAATGAAAGCAAAAAAAGCAAATATGTTGAGAGAAAAGGAAAGAAAGAAACAATAGATATGCAAAGTTAAATAAGGGTACATGAAGAAGACTTATATACATTAATGACTAACTGCAAAGGGAAAAGAACAGTAGGAAAGACAAACAAAAGACTAAATGTAAAAAAAAAAAAAAAAGGCCTAAAAAATTAAAAATTACTTCACTATTCTTGCCTTGAGTACCCCATGAACAGTATGAAAAGGCAAAATGATAGGATACCAAAAGAGGAACTCCCCACGTCATTCAGTTAAGTTCAGTTCAGTCGCTCAGTCGTGTCCGACTCTTTGCGACCCCATGAATCACAGCACGCCAGGCCTCCCTGTCCATCACCAACTCCAGGAGTTCACTCAGACTTATGTCCACCAAGTCTGTGATGCCATCCAGACATCTCATCCTCGGTCGTTCCCTTCTCCTCCTGCCCCCAATCCCTCCCAGCATCAGAGTCTTTTCCAATGAGTCAAGTCTTCGCATGAGGTGTCCAAAGTACTGGAGCCTCAGCTTTAGGATCATTCTTTCCGAAGAAATCCCAGGGTTGGTCTCCTTCAGAATGGACTGGTTGGATCTCCTTGCAATCCAAGGAACTCTCAAGAGTCTTCTCCAACACCACAGTTCAAACACATCAATTTTATGGCACTCAGCCTTCTTCACAGTCCAACTCTCACATCCATACATGACCACAGGAAAAACCATAGCCTTGGCTAGACGGACCTTAGTCGGCAAAGTAATGTCTCTGCTTTTGAATATGCTATCTAGGTTGCGCATAATTTTTCTTCCAAGGAGTAAGTGTCTTTTAATTTCATGGCTGGAATCACCATCCACAGTGATTTTGGAGCCCAAAAAAACAAAGTCTGACACTGTTTCTATTGTTTCCCCATCTATTTACCATGAAGTGATGGGACCAGATGCTATGATCTTCTTTTTCTGAATGTTGAGCTTTAAGCCAACTTTTTCATTCTCCTCTTCCAATTTCATCAAGAGGCTTTTTAGGTCCTCTTCACTTTCTGCCATAAGGGTGGTGTCATCTGCATATCTGAGGTTATTGATATTTCTCTGGGCAATCTTGACTCCAGCTTGTGTTTCTTCCAGTCCAGCGTTTCTCATGATGTACTCGGCATATAAGTTAAATAAGCAGGGTGACAATATACTGCCTTGATGTACTACTTTTCCTATTTGAAATCAGTCTGTTGTTCCATGTCTGGGTCTAACTGTTCCTTCCTGACCTGCATATAGATTTCTCAAGAGGTGCCCAATATGCTACCAGAGATCAGTGGAGAAATAACTCCAAAAAGAATGATGGGATGGAGCCAAAGCAAAACAATACCCAGTTGTGGATGTGACTGGTGATAGAAACAAGGTCCGATGTTGTAAAGAGCAGTATTGCATAGGAACCTGGAATGTCAGGTCCATGAATCAAGGCAAATGGGAAGTGGTCAAACAAGAGATGGCAAGGGTGAACATCAACATTCTAGGAATCAGCGAACTAAAATGGACTGGAATGGGTGGATTTAACTCAGATGACCATTATATCTATTACTGCGGGCAGGAATCCCTCATAAGAAATGGAGTAGCCATCACAGTCAACAAAAGAGTCCAAAACGCAGTGCTTGGATGCAATCTCAAAAACAACAGAATGATCTCTCTTCATTTGCAAGGCAAACCATTCAATGTCATAGTTATCCAAGTCTGTGCCTCAAGCAGTAATGATGAAGAAACTGAAGTTGAACGGTTTTATGAAGACCTACAAGACCTTTTAGAACTAACACCCAAAAAAGACGTGCTTTTCATTATAAAAGACTGGAATGAAAAAATAAATAAATAAATAAATAAATAAATAAAAGACTGGAATGCAAAAGTAGGAAGTCAAGAAACACCTGGAGTAACAGGTAAATTTGGCCTTGGAATGCACAATGAAGCAGGACAAAGACTAATAGAGTTTTGCCAAGATAATGCACTGGTCATAGCAAACACCTTCTTCGACCAACACATGAGAAGACTCTACACATGGACATCACCAGATGGTGAACACTGAAATCAGATTGATTATATTCTTTGCAGCCAAAGATGGAGAAGCTCTATACAGTCAACAAAAACAAGACCAGGAGCTGACTGTGGCTCAGATCATGAACTCCTTATTACCAAATTCAGACTCAAATTGAAGAAAGTAGGGAAAACCGCTAGACCATTCAGGTATGACCTAAATAAAATTCCTTATGATTATATAGTGGGAGTGAGAAATAGATTTAAGGGCCCAGATATGATACATAGAGTGCCTGATGAACTATGGAATGAGGTTCGTGACATTGTACAGGAGACAGGGATCAAGACCATCCCCATGGAAAAGAAATGAAAAAAGTAAAATGGCTGTCTGGGGAAGCCTTATAAATAGCTGTGAAAAGAAGAGAGGTGAAAGGCAAAGGAAAAAAGGAATGATATAAGCATCTGAATGCAGAGTTCCAAGGAATGGCAAGAAGAAATAAGAAAGCATTCTTTAGTGATCAATGCAAAGAAATAGAGGAAAACAACAGAATGGGAAAGACTAGAAATCTCTTTAAGAAAATTAGACATACCAAGGGAACATTTCATGCAAAGATGGGCTCGATAAAGGACAGAAATGGTATGGAACTAAGAGAAGCAGAAGATATTAAGAAGAGGTGGCAAGAATACATGGAAGAACTGTACAAAAATGATCTTCATGACCCAGATAATCATGATGATGTGATTACTAATCTAGAGCCAGAAATCTTGGAATGTGAAGTACAGTGGGCCTTAGAAAGCATCACTATGAACAAAGGTAGTGGAGGTGATGGAATTCCAGTGGAGCTGTTTCAAATCCTGAAAGATGATGCTGTGAAAGTGCTACACTCAATATGCCAGCAAATTTGAAAAACTCAACAGTGGCCACAGGGCTGGAAAAGGTCAGTTTTCATTCCAATTCCAAAGAAAGGCAATGCCAAAGAATGCTCATACTACAGGACAATTGCACTCATTTCACATGCTAGTAAAGTAATGCTCAAAATTCTTCAAGTCAGGCTTCAGCAATATGTGAACCATGAACTTCCTGATGTTAAAGCTGGTTTTAGAAAAGGCAGAGGAACCAGAGATCAAATTGCCAACATCCGGATCATGGAAAAAGCAAGAGAGTTTCAGAAAAACATCTATTTCTGCTTTATTGACTATGCCAAAGCCTTTGACTCTGTGGATCACAATAAACTGTGGAAAATTCTGAAAGAGATAGGAATACCATACCACCTAACCTGCCTCTTGAGAAATCTGTGTTCAGGTCAGGAAGCAACAGTTAGAACTGGACATGGAACAACAGACTGGTTCCAAATAGGAAAAGGAGTACGTCAAGCCTGCATATTGTCACCCTGCTTATTTAACTTCTATGCAGAGTACATCATGAGAAACACTGGACTGGAAGAAACACAAGCTGGAATCAAAATTATCGGGAGAAATATCAATAATCTCAGATATGCAGATGACACCACCCTTATGGCAGAAAGTGAAGAGGAACTAGAAAGCCACTTGATGAAAGTGAAAGAGGAGAGTGAAAAAGTTGGCTTAAAGCTCAACATTGAGAAAACAAAGTTCATGGCATTTGGTCCCATTACTTCATGGCAAATAGATGGGGAAACGGTGGAAACAGTGTCAGACTTTATTTTTTTAGGTTTCCAAATCACTGCAGATGGTGACTGCAGCCATGAAATTAAAAGACGCTTACTCCTTGGAAGAAAAGTTACGACCAACCTTGCTAGTATATTCAAAAACAGAGACATTACCTTGCCGACTAAGGTCTGTCTAGTCAAGGCTATGGTTTTTCCTGTGGTGGTGTATGGATGTGAGAGTTGGACTGTGAAGAAGGCTGAGCACCGAAGAATTAATGCTTTTGAACTGTGGTGTTGGAAAAGACTCTTGAGAGTCCCTTGAACTGCAAGGAGATCCATCCAGTCCATTCTGAAGGAGATCAACCCTGGGATTTCTTTGGAAGGAAAGAAATCTGAAAGCTGAAGCTCCAGTACTTTGGCCACCTCTTGCTAAGAGTTGACTCATTGGAAAAGACTCTGATTATGGGAGGGACTGGTGACAGGAAGAAAAGGAGACGACCAAGGATGAGATGGCTGGATGGCATCACAGACTCGATGTACGTGCATCTGAGTGAACTCCGGGAGATGGTGATGGATACAGAGGCCTGGCGTGCGGCGATTCAAGGGGTCGCAAAGAGTTGGATACGACTGAGCAACTGAACTGACTGAACTGAAAATTTTAAAAAAGAGAAAAGAAAAAAGGAGGAAAAGAGTGGGAAAAAGGAAGAAGAAAAAAAGAAAGAAAAAAGGAAAACTTCACAGAACTGTAAAACCCAATGTAGATGCAGAGATATATAACAACTACAAAATATTTGTCTGAAAGGAAAAAAAAGAAAACCCTCAAAAGCTTAATTCAACTTCATAGTGCCAATAAAATCAGTAACTACAACGAGGGATAGTGGTCATGGAAAAGTGAAAACAAAAATCCAAAAGAATCTACAAAACAAGTCAAAACATAAGAATAATAAATATTTTTCTTGGGCCACTGCTATCAGAGTCCTTTCCCTCGCTTGATGTCACAGTCCACCTCACCTCCCTAGGATGCCCTCCAACACTGTGCTCAACTCTGGACCTGCTGTGGGGGCAGCTCAGATTCTAATCTGATTCTACTCCTGTATATTCTTGCTTCCAATGTACATAGCTATCAGAGATAGTGCGTGTTTTTTGTTTGTTTGTTTGTTTGTTTTTGTTTCATGGGAACTCTCTGTGCCCTTTTATATATTCCACAGACAGAGAGTCTGCCTAGTTGATCATGTGGATTTAATCTGCAACTTATACAGCTGGTGGGGAGGTTTTGGGTCTTCTTCCTTAGCCACATTGCCCCTGTATTTCAACTGAGATTTTATTTATACCTCTACATATTGGTTGTCCACTGGGGTTTACTCCTGAGGTTGTCCTGGAGGGCTTGGGTTGACCCTGTGAGGCCCAGGTGTGGAGGTAGTGCAGCTGCTTGGGTTGCAAGTTTCTGGCAATCTGTTTCTCAGGGGAGTTGGCTGCTTAAGGTTGCAGGAAATGTAGAGCTCTAGAAGGGTATGGCAACCAGTATTGGCCAATACACTCCAGTATTATTGCGTGGAGAAACTCCCTGAAAGAGAAGCCTGGAAGGCCACAGCTTACAGGCTCTCAAAGAGTTGGACATGACTGAAGTGGCCCTGCATGCATAGACGAAAGAGTTTTTTTGCCTGTGGCAATTCTGTCCCAGTGAGAGTTGAGCGTGAAGGTGGCACAGCTACTTAGCTTGTGGGGACCCTGGTGGCGCCAATTGTGCAGGGACATGGACTGCCTCCACCACAGGAGTTATGGCCCTATCAGAATCCTTTTTCAAGGCTCTTGTAGCTGGCAATCAGAAGGCTTCTTTGGCCAGTCTTTGTAGCTCTGACCATTCAGGCACTTAGAGGACTCCCTTGCCTGGGGTGTTTCTCTGTTGTTTGGTGCATCAGGCACATAGAGGGGTCCCCTGGCAGCGGTTTACTCTGTAGTTCAGTACTTCAGGTGTGTGATGGGTCAGCCTCTCTATTGTTTCAGCTGCTGATGCTGATTGGTGGGGAGACAGAGGCTGTGGTGATGGCTCCACCCCCTACATGTGACTCAGCAGCATTACCTTGCTTCCATGGCTGCTCTGCTTTCCTCACGGGCATTTCCCATCACAGTCTCCTCTTTCACATCCCCTCAATCTGTCTCTCCAAAGTCAACAGCAGCCCTTGCCCTGAGATTGATCTATGATCCCTAAATTCCAGCTCCCAGCTGCTGCACCTTCCAGGAGACCTGCATCCCAGTCCGGGGTATGAATGGCTGCAGCAAGGACTGTCTGATTCTCATTCCATTTAGGCTGCCACTGATCAGCTGTTTCACTCTCAGCCTTATATGGTTCTCCTCTGAATCAAATAGTTGCACCATTCTGGAGCTTGGATCCCTGCTTCAGTTCCCACACCCACTGAGGGCAGGTCCAGTCCTACTAACACTTCTCCTCCACACCCACACACCCACCTCTCCGCTAGTTCCTTCATCCTATCAAGTTTTGCTTGGCCCTATTCATTCGTTTCCACTGGTAAGGTACCCCTGTTCATTTTCAGCTGTTGCTCTCCAGGCACTTCTGTATCTGAAGGTATATTCCTCATGTGGGGAGAGAGAGGCTATGGTGATGGCTCTCTCATGGAGAGAGATATACTCCACATCCACATACTCCTCCACTATCTTGTTCCCCTTCAAGAGTAAAATCTTAAGCCAGTTTTTGGTGCTCCCAATATCCGGTGAGGATGGTGGAAGAAAATGACAGTAATGAACTTCAACTGTTTTTTGTTGATCCTCTGCCCTAACTCTTGCTTCTTGGCCTGCATACAGATTTCTCAGGAGGCAAGTAAGGTGGTTTGGAATTCCCATACCTTTAATAATTTTCTACAATCTTGTGACCCACACTGTCAAAGGCTATGTCATAGTCAATAAAGCAGAAGTAGATGTTTTACAGGAACTCTTTTGCTTTTTGTATGATTGAACAGATGTTGGAAATTTGATCTCTTATTGCTCTCCCTTTTCTAAATCCAGCTTGAACATCTGGAAGTTCTCCATTCACATACCTTTGAATCCTAGCTTGGAGAATTTTGAGCATTACTTTGTTAGCTTCTGGGATGAGTGCAATTTTGATGTAGTTTTAATATTCCTTGGCATTGCTTTCTTTGGGATTGGAATGAAAATTGATATTTTCCAGTCCTGTGGCCACTGTTGAGCTTTTAAAATTTGCTGCTGTATTCAGTGCAGCACTTTCACAGTATCATTTTTAGGACTTGAAATAGCTCAGCTGGAATTCCATCACCTCTACTGACTTTGTTCATAGTGATGCTTCCTAAGGCTCACTTGACTTTAGACTCCAGGATGCCTGGCTCTAAGTGAGTGATCACCCCATAGTGTTTATCTGGGTCATTAAGATTTTTTTTTTTTTGGTATAGTTCTTCTGTGTATTCTTGTCACTTCTTAATATCTTTTGCTTCTGTTAGGTCCATAGTGTTTCAGTCCTTTATTTGGGCATCTTTGCATGAAATGTTCCCTTGGTATCACCAACTTTCTTGAAGAGATCTTTATTCTTTCCATTCTACTGTTTCCCTCTATTGCTTTGCACTGATCACTGAGGAAGGCCTTCTTATCTCTCCTTGCTCTTCTTTGGAACTCTGATTTCAAATGGGTATAGCTTTCTTTTCTCCATTGCCTTTATTTTCTCTTCTTTTCTGAGCTATTTTTAAGGCCTCTTCAGACAACTATTTTGCCTTTTTGAATTTCTTTTTCTTGGGGATGGTCTTGAACACTTTTTCCTGTACAATGTGACAAACCTCTGTCCATAATTCTTCAGACAGTCTATCTATCATATCTAATCCCTTGCATCTATTTGTCACTTCCTTTGTATAATTGTAAAGGATTTGAGTTAGGTCATACCTGAATGACCTAAGTAGGTTTTCCCTACTTTCTTCAATTTAATTCTGAATTTGGCAAAAAGGAGTTCATGATCTGAGCCACAGTCAGCTCCCAGTCTTATTTTTGTTGACTGTATGGAGTTTCTTTGTCTTCGGCTAAAAAGAATAGAATCAATCTGATTTTGTTATTGACCATCCGGTGATGTCCATGTGTAGAGTCTGCTTTTGTGTTGTTGGAAGAGGGTGTTCACTATGACCAGTGCATTTTCTTGGCAAAACTCTGTTAGCCTTTACCCTGCTTCATTTTGTACTCCAAAGCCAAACTTGCGTGTTACTCCAGGTATCTCTTGACTTCCTACATTTACATGCCAGTCTTCTATGAAGAAAATGATTTTTTATTTTTAGTTCCAGGATGTCTTGTAGGTCTTCACAGAACTGTTCAACTCCAGTGTCTTTGCCATAAATGGTTGGAGCATAGACTTGGATTACTGTTACATTGTATGGTTTGCCTTGGAAATTAACAGAGATCACTTTTCCATTTTTGAGATTGCACAGAAGTACTACATTTTGGACTCATTTATTGACTATGATGGCTACTCCATTTCTTCTAATGGAGTAGATATAATATAGTAGTAGTAGCCCACAGTAGTAGAAATAAAGGTCATCTGAGTTAAATTTTCCCATTCAAGCTTATGTTAGTTCACTGATTTCTAAAATGTCAATGTTCACTCTTACCTTCTCCTGTTTGACCACTTCCATTTTACCTTGATTCATGGACCTAACATTCCTGGTTCCTAGGCAATATTGTTCTTACAGCATTAGACTTCACTTCCATCACCAGTCACATCTACAAATGGGTATTGTTTTTGCTTTGACCCAATATCTTCAATCTTTCTGGAGTTATTTTTCCACTGATCTCCAATAGCATATTGGACAACTACTGACCTAGGAATTCATCTTTCAGTGTCTTTTTTTTTTTTTTTTTTTGCCTTTCATACTGGTCATGAGGTTCTCAAGGAAAGAATACTGAAGTAGTTTGACATTCCCTTCTTCAGTAGACCATGTTTTGTCAGAACTCTCCACCATGAACAATATGTAATTCATGATCAATAAAGTGTTATTCAAAACAATTCAAGGCATATTATTCAAAAATCTCATTAAAATTATTGAGTTTGTAGGATATGCTTTAACTCAAAATATGTTCTGCAAACTTTCTCATAAGAATGTGTTTCTGGAATTTTAATGACAACATGTATCTTCTTAAGTATGGAAATATAATTTGCAAAATATTTATACATTATCTCTTTCGTGATATTCATAGCATGCTGCCTTTCAAGAGAAAATGTGGATCTTACAAATATAATTGTATTATTTTAGGGTGCTTATGTTTACTACACCTAAATTATATCTAGCTTTGAAAAAAGAAAAAAAAATGTAAAATTGTATTCCAGGTCCACATTAGCACTCTATTTCTTTTAAGTATTGTTCAAATGTGGAATTTTATTTTTGAGCAAAAATTAACCAAAAACATATTGCAGCATGTCACACAACTGCATTCTATAAGCATGAGATTTGGCAAAACAATTTTAGATTTCATATAAACAATATGTTATTTATTTAGTAATTAGATAATGTGAAGATGAAGTATACTGCAAATAAATAATACATTCATCTCCTTTCTGTAGAAAAAATAATTTTATTATTTGATGCTAGTTCTTAGAATTTACTCTCTTAACAGTTTTTAATATAATGTACAGCAGTATAAACTATATTCATCATGTTGTAAGAG
Source organism: Oryx dammah (assembly GCF_014754425.2). NCBI lineage: Eukaryota > Metazoa > Chordata > Mammalia > Artiodactyla > Bovidae > Oryx > Oryx dammah. The sequence goes on from NW_024070203.1 coordinate 10,264,320, forward strand.
GAGATTGGCAGGCTACAGTCCATGGGGACTCAGGGAGTTGGAAACAACTGAGCAACTGGACACAGTGCACAGCACTTTATATCCTTAGCATTTATTTATCATATAACTGGGACTTAGTAACATTTTACCACCTTCATCCAATGGCCCCTCCCACCTCTCCTCACCCACATCAGTAACTACAAGTCTGCTCACTTTTTCTATGAGTTTGTTTCTTTTAGAAACATATTTGACCTACAACAATGCCAGTTAGTTCCTGTCACATAGTATTAATTCAGCATGTCTGTAGATTTCAGAATGTTTACTATGGTAAACATTTTTTTGGGCTCCAAAATCACTTCAGATGGTGACTGCAGCCATGAAATTAAAAGATGTTTACTCCTTGGAAGGAAAGCTATGACCAACCTAGATAGTATATTCAAAAGCAGAGACATTACTTTGCCAACAAAGGTCTATCTAGTCAAGGCCATGATTTTTCCAGTGGTCATGTATGAATGTGAGAGTTGGATTATGAAGAAAGCTGAGCACCAAAGAATTGATGCTTTTGAACTGTGGTGTTGGAGAAGAATCTTGAGAGCCCCGTGGACTGCAAGGAGATCCAACTAGTCCATTCTAAAGGAGATCAGTCCTGGGTGTTCTTTGGAAAGACTGATTCTAAATCTGCAGTGATTTTAGAAAACCCCAAAATAAAGTCTGACACTGTTTCTACTGTTTCCCCATCTATTTCTCATGAAGTGATGGGACCAGATGCCATGATCTTCATTTTCTGAATGTTCAGCTTTAAGCCAACTTTTTAACTCTCCTCTTTCACTTCCATCAAGAGGCTTTTTAGCTCCTCTTCACTTTCTGCCATAAGGGTGGTGTCATCTGCATATCTGAGGTTATTGATATTTCTCCTGGCAATCTTGATTCCAGCTTGTGTTTCTTCCAGTGCAGCGTTTCTCATGATGTACTCTGCAACTATGAAATTAAAAGATGTTTACTCCTTGGAAGAAAAGTTATGACCAACCTAGATAGTATATTCAAAAGCAGAGACATTACTTTGCCAACTAAAGTCCATCTAGTCAAGGCTATGGTTTTTCCTGTGGTCATGTATACATGTGAGAGTTGAACTGTGAAGGAGGCTGATCACCAAAGAATTGATGCATTTGAACTGTGGTGTTGGAGAAGACTCTTGAGAGTCCCTTGGACTGCAAGGAGATCCAGCCAGTCCATTCTGAAGATCAACCCTGGGATTTCTTTGGAAGGAATGATGCTAAAGCTGAAGCTCCAGTACTTTGGCTACCTCATGCGAAGAGTTGAGTCATTGGAAAAGACTCTGGTGCTGGGAGGGATTGGGAGCAGGAGGAGAAGGGGACGACCAAGGATGAGATGGCTGGATGGCAACATGGACTCGATGGACGTGCATCTGAGTGAACTCCGGGAGATGGTGATGGACAGTGAGGCCTGGCATGCTGCGAATCATGGGGTTGCAAAGAGTTGAACACGACTGAGCAACTGAACTGAACTGAACTGAAAGCTGAAACTCCAATATTTTGACCACCTCATGCAAAGAGTTGACTCATTGAAAAAGACTCTGATGCTGGGAAGGGATTGGGGGCAGGAGGAGAAGGGGACGACAGAGGATGAGATGGCTGGATGGCATCACCGACTGGATGAACATGCGTTTGGGTGAAGTCCGGGAGATGGTGATGGACAGGGAGGCCTGGCATGCTGAAATTCATGGGGTAACAAAGAGTCAGATACAACTGAGCGACTGAACTGAACTATGGTAAATCTGGTTGCCAGCTGTCAATAAACAAAAATGCTGCCTAGACTATATTCCCTGCACTGTATAATTTACTCATTTATTTGAAAGTTAAAGTTACTACCTCTTAATCTCCTTTATCTATTTCTTTCCTTCTTCCATCCTCCTTCCCTTGGGTGACCACTCATTTGTTCTCTGTACCTATAACTCTGTTTCTTTATTGTTGTGTTTTCTCATTTGTTTTGTTATTTTTTAGATTCTACATATAAGTAAAATCAGACAGTATTTGTCTTTCTCTGTTTGGCTTATTTCATTTAGCATATACATTCTAGGTCCAACTCTGTTATCATAAATACCAAAATGACACTCTTTTTATGGCTGAGTAACATTCCATATTGGTATGTACACACACACACACATATATATATACTTGTATTAATAAAGAATATGTGCTATATATATATATATGCATGCATATATATACATATGCATGCATATATATATGTATATATACACACATATATACATGCATATGTATATATATATTCACACATATATGTGTGAATATAAATACATGTATTTATATGTATATGTATGTATATATATATATATATATATATATACACAACACATCTTCTTTATTAATATGTTGATAGACATTAAAGTTGCTTCCAAATCTTGGCTATTGTAAATAATGGTGCTATGAACTTTGAGTGCATGTGTGTTTTCTTATCAGTGTTTTTACTTTATTCAGATAGATACCCAAGAGTGAAATTGCTGGATAATATTATAGTCTCATTTTTATTCATTTATTTTTTTTGAGGGACCTCAGTACTGTTTTCCATGTTGGCTGCATCAATATACATTTCCACCGACAGTGTACAAGAATTCCCTTTTCTTCATATCTGGTATCTTTTTGGATAATAGCCATCCTGACAGTTGTGAGATCAAATCTTATTTTGGTTGTAATTTGAAAATCTTTAATTATTAGTGGCATTTAATGAATAGTGGGCACAATAGAGGACCGAAATTTTATGGAACTAACAAAAGAATAATATGTGGCAAAATATATATGGAAGAACTATACAAAAAAGATCTTCATGACCCAGATTACCATGATGATGTGATCACTCACCTAGAGTCAGATATCCTGGAATGCAAAGTCAAGTGGGCCTTAGAAAGCATCACTACAAACAAAGCTAGTGGATGTGATTGAATTCCATTTGAGCTATTTCAAGTCTTAAAAGATGATGCTATTAAAGTGCTGCAGTCAATATGCCAGCAATTTTGTAAAACTCAGCACTGGCCACAAAACTGGAAAAGGTAAGTTTTCATTCCAATCCCCAAAAAAGGCACTGTCAAAGAATATTCCAACTACCACACAACTGCACTCATCTCACATGCTAGCAAAGTATGCTCAAAATTCTGCAAGCAAGGCTTCAACAGTACATGTACTATGAACTTCTGAATGTTCAAACTGGATTTAGGAAAGGTAGAGGAACCAGAAATCAAATTGCCAACATCCTTTGGATCATCAAAAAGCCAGAGAGTTCCAGAAAAAATGTTTAAGTCTGCTTTATTGATTATGCTAAAGCCTTTGACTATGTGGATCACAACAATCTGTAGAAAATTATTCAAGAGATAGAAGCACCAGACCATTTTACCTTTCTCTTGAGGAATCTGTATGCAGATCAAGAAGCAAATGTTAAAACTGGACATGAAACAGACTGGTTCCAAATTGGGAAAGGAGTATGCCAAGGCTATATACTCTCACCCTGCTTATTTAACTTATATGCAGAGTACATCATGTGAAATGGTGAGCTGGATGAAGCACAAGCTGGATGAAGCACAAGCTAGAATCAAATTGTTGGGAGACATATCAATAAGCTCAGATACACTGATGATACCACCCTTATGGCAGAAAGCAAAGAGCTAATGAGTCTCTCGATGAAAGTAAAAGAGGAAAGTGAAAAAGTTGCCTAAAACTCAACATTCAGAAATCTAAGATTATGGAATCCATTCTCCTCACTTCATGACAAATAGATGGGGAAAAAAAGGAAACAGTGACAGACTTTACCTTTTGGGCTCCAAAAGTCACTGCAGATGGTGACTATAGCCATGAAATTAAAATACGCTTGCTTCTTGGAAGAAAAGCTAGTGACCAAACTAGACAGTATATTAAAAAGCAGAGACATTGTTTTGCCAACAAAGGTTCGTCTAGTCAAAGCTATGTTTTTTCCAGTAGTCTTGTATGGATGTGAGAGTTGGGCTATCAAGAAAGCTGAGTGCTGAAGAATTGATTCTTTTGAACTATGGGGTTGGAGAAGACTCTTGAGAGTCCCTTGGACTGCAAGGAGATCCTCCCTGTCCATTCTAAAGGAAATCATTCCTGAATATTCATTGGAAGGACTGCTGCTGAAGCTGGAACCAATATTTTGGCCACCTGATGTGAACTGACTAGTTTGAAAAGACCTTGATGCTGAGGAAGATTTAAGGTAGGAGGTGAAGGGAATGACAATGGATGAGATTTGGTTGGATAGCATCACCAACTCGAATGGCATGAATTTAAGTAACCTCCCAGAGTTGGTGATGGACAGGGAAGCCTTGGGTGCTGCAGTACATGGTGTCGCAAAGAGTTGGACACAACTGAACAACTAAACTGAACTGAATAACTTCCCTTCTTGAAAGCATACTTTGAAACTATAACATTTCTGTGGGTTATATTCTAAATACTATTAATAGAGTCTTGTGATTCACTCTGTTTGATTATGCTAACACATAAAGCTAGTCTTTATATCAGATGAGTTGCTTTGCAATTTTGAATGGTTTATGTGTCTCTGGATTAGCAAACAAAATTTTAACCATATAATGGTTTTAATATTTAATGGAATATAGCTTTTAATGCAAACAAATATTAGAATGTACTTGGAGATTGAACAGTTTGCATCAAAACATCAAGCTTTATCATTTTTAAAGTCAACCTGATACTTTAAATTTATGTATATTAAATAGTAGTAAAATGTTAGCTATTAATTTTATTATTCTATCTTGGGTACTATACTAACCATATTTTATGAACTATTTACATGTAATTCTCAAAGCATTGCTACATGATAGTCTCTATCATTCCTCCTGTTACATCTGTTAGAGAAACAGGGAGATGAGACAACTTTAATGAGTTAAAAATGTCTCAGAAGCGAAGCTAGCTATTGGGAGATATAAGACTTTTAAAGATTAATGATATTAGTGATTTTTCTCCTTTGTGCTTAGTGGAGATAGTATTTAAGCCTCTGCATGGACCCTTCTGTTGCTTATCACCGATTTTTAAAACAGGTACACTTAAAGGAAGATGATATCATCACAAAGTCATCTAGAAACACCCATTTCCTAAGAAAGTTTTATTATGCATCCAGTCTCTAATACATATCATTTTAAAAATCTACAAACAAAATTTTAAATGTCACATGGAAGAAGCTTGTGCATTTTTCTTTGATATAATTTTAAGTCAGTGCAATCTGGCAATTTCTAAACTTAGGCTAAAGCTAGAGATTTAATATATTTCAAAATTTACTTACATCATTTCCTTAACAGATGCTTGGCAAAAGAGATGACTATGTATAGCTGAGTAAGAAAGTTCTTTAAAGATAGTGAGCAATTTGTTGAAGTTTGAATTCCTCAGAATTATTTCAAATATTTTTTTCTTCTTATGTTTAATCGTATTCACAAGTATTAATGAAAAACGTGCTTCCACTTGAGAAATAAAAAGCCAATATTTTAAAGAAATAAAAACATAAGAAGAATTATTATAAAAGGAAGAATAACATTCTAATTTCCTAGGAAGGTCATGTGACTGATAAATTTGAAAAAGATAATATTTTTCACACTTTGATCTTTTAATCCAATTTTTTTTTGATTCACTGACCTAAAATATTTTATGATAATATCTACAAGGACACACTTGTTCTTAAATGTTTTTGAAAAATAAAGTGGAAAATTATGTATGCCTATAATATTTACAGTTATTAGACATATTTTAGACACATTTTACCCTGGAGAAGGAAATGGCAACCCACTCCAGTACTCTTGCCTTGAGAATCCCATGGGCTGAAGAGCCTGGTGGGCTACAGTCCACAGGGTCACAAAGAGTCGGACACGACTGAGTGACTTCACTTCACTTCACTTCACTTCAGACACATTTTAACATTGTGCACAGAAAAATTACACTGAAATAAAAAGCTATTAGATTTCCTATGTCTTAAATTATTATTATTATTTTAATACAGTTTAATACCATATATTATATTTATACTATTTTAATACATTTTAATACACTTTAGTTGAGTGAGCAAAAGATTGTTGGTACCCTATTGCTTTCAATGTCATGTTCATTGACTTATATAATTTGAATATAATATTAGTGTTGGCAGATTTAGTAAATAAAAATAGAAAAGTACAGTTAAATTTGAATTTTAGATAGACAAAATATTTTTATAGGGTGAATATCACATTCTTACTCTGAAAATAATTATCTGAAGTGTTAATCTAATGGCACACATATATGTGTGTGTGTTTGTGTGTACTTAGTCACTCAGTCATGACCAACTCTGTGACCCCATGGACTGTAGGGGGACCCCAAGCTTGCCAGTCTCCTCTGTTCATAGGAATTCTCCAGGCAAGAAAATTGGCATGGATTTCCATACTCCCCTCCAGGGATCTTCACAACCCAGGGCTCTAACTCAGGTCTCCCACATTGTGAGCAGATGCTTTGCCATCTGAGCCACAAGGGAAGCGCATATATATATATATATATGAATGAAAGAGGCCGCTTAAGAGTAAATATTAAAAATAATAATATCTAAGCTCATGCCATCCAGCTGCAATACTGAATGGCAAGTAGAAGGGGAAAAGGTGAAAGTAGTGACAGTGGAGCCTCTTTGGGGGCTCCAAAGTCACTGTGGAGTGCGACTGCAGCCATGAAATCAGAACATGATTGCTTCTTGGCAGGAAAGCAATGATAAATCTAGACAGTATGTTGAAAAGCAGAGCCATTACTCTGCTGACAAAAGTCTATATAGTCAGGGCTATGGCCTTCCCAGTGGTCATGAAGGGTTGTGAGAGCTGGACCACAAAGAAGGCAGAATGCCAAAGAATTGATGCCTTCAAACTGTGGTGTTGGAGAAGATGCCTGAAAATCCCTTGGTCAGCAAAGACATCAAAACAGTCAATGTTAAGGGAGATCAACCCTGAATATTCACTGAAAGGACTGATGCTGTAGCTGAAGCTCCAGTATTTTGGTCATTCGATGTGAACAGATGACTCTGTGGAAAAGTCCCTGATCCTGGGAAAGATCGAGGACAGAAGGAGAAGAGGGCTTTGGAGGGTGAGATGGCTGGACGCCATCTGTGATGCAATTAATATGAACCTGGGCAATCCTGGGGAGATGTTGAGGGACAGGGAGGCCTGATGTGCTAACAGTCCATGGGGCCACAAAGAGTCAGACATGACTGGGTAAGTGGGTGACTGGACAACAACAATCTCTCTCTCTCTCTCTATCTATACACACACACACACACACACACACACACACACACACACACTATCTGGATGAGATGGTTGAATAGCATCACTTTCAATGGACATGAAGTTGGGTGAACTGCAGGAGATGGTGAGTGACAGGAAGGCCTGGTGTGCTGCAGTCCATGAGGTTGCAAAGAGTCAGAAATGACTTAGCAACTGAACAACTACCTGGCACCCTAGAAGGGAATCTGATTTTTTATTTTGTTTCTTCTTTGCCTCAGAGAAAAACAAATTTGATCATACAAGTAAAGAGAAGTATCCATGATCAATCGTATAGTTTTGTGTCTTCAAATAAAGCACAGATATTCAATATTGAGTATATTAAAATGCTAAAATATCCCTGATGCCATGTCATGGATAATCCTATTGTTTAACATCTGTGAATGACATTAAAGATGAGCTGAAGGGATCTAGATGAGACATTTCTGTAAGGAAGAAATTTGGTTTGTTTTCCTTGCAACTTGACAAGCACTGAGAACACTGAAAGTGTTCCTTTGAAAATCTCCCCCTCCAGTGTTCCAGTGGGGATTACTCTACATTGTAGTGGTGGTAGTTTAGTTAAAAAGTTGTGTCTGACACTTTGCAACCTCATGGACTGTAGCCCACCAGGCTCCTGTGTCCATAGGGTTTTCCAGGCAAGAATACTGGAGTGGGTTGCCATTTCCTTCTCCAGGGGATCTTATAGAACCAGGGATTGAACCATAGCTTCTGCATCTCCTGCATTGCAAGAGGATTCTTTACCACTGAACCATTGGGGAAACCTCTACTCTACATTGTAATCGTGTGTATATGGGTGTGTATGTTTTCTCTTGTTCCTTTCAGAATTTAAGAGGAACTGGAATATAAGGGAGTTAAACAAAGAATGATGGTTACATTCATCTTTTCAAAAGCAAAATCAGATTAGGCATCAAGAAAATAAATGACCTTAAAAATCTGTAAATCATGCTATGTCACTCTTAGAATTCTTCCTTAGTGCACAGAAAATTCATGAACTAAATCCATTAGCTAACCAGAAGGCAGCAGCAGCGGGCCAGCACACTAAGCGTGGCCAAGAGCTACCCCATGTCCGAACTCAGGGACAGTGTCCCAGAGTGCCAGACTGCAATGGCACAGGAATGGCCGGGAGGAACCACCCCGCGACCGAGGTCAGTGGCGGCCAGGAGGAGACACCTCGTGCCTGAGGCCAGGGGTGGTGACCCTGAAGAGCCACCCTGAGCCCGAGGCCAGGGGCAGCAGCTGTGAGGAGCCACCCATGCCCGAGGCCAGGGCCTACGGCTGGGAGGACCAACCTGAGGAGCCCTGGCAGAGCAGGCACAGGAGGGCCTAGAGGAGCTATCCCACCTTGAAGGTCAGGAACAGTGGAGGTAAGGAGATACCTCTCAACCAAGGTAAGAACAGCGTCTGTGCTTTGCTGGAGCAGCTGTGAAGAGACACCCCACGCCCAAGGTAAGAGAAACCCAAGTAAGATGGTAGGTGTTGCAAGAGGGCATCAGAGGGCAGACACACTGAAATCATACTCACAGAAAACTAGTCAATCTAATCACACTAGGACCACAGCCTTGTCTAACTCAATGAAAACAAGCCATGCCTGTGGGGCAACTCAAGACAGGTGGGTCATGGTGGAGAGATGTGACAGAATGTGGTCCACTGGAGAAGGGAATGGCAAGCCACTTCAGAATTCTTGCCTTGAGAACCCCATGAACAGTATGAAAAGGTAAAATGATAGGATACCAAAAGAGGAACTCCCCAGGTCATAAGGTGCCCAATATGCTACTGGAAATCAATGGAGGAATAACTCCAGAAAGAATGAAGGGAGGAGCCAAAGCAAAAACAATACCCAGCTGTGGATGTGAGTGGTGATAGAAGCAAGATCCGATGCTGTAAAGAGCAATATTGCATAGGAACCTGGAATGTCAGGTCCATGAATCAAGGCAAATTGCAAGTGGTCAAACAAGAGATGGCAAGGGTGAACATTGACATTTTAGGAATCAGCAAACTAAAATGGACTGGAATGGGCGAATTTAACTCAGATGACCAGTATATCTACTACTGCTGGCAGGAATCCCTCAGAAAAAAATGGAGTAGCCATCATGGTCTACAAAAGAGTCAGAAATGCAGTGTTGGATGACACTTCAAAAATGACAGAATGATCTCTGTTTGTTTCCAAGGCAAACCATTCAATATCACAGTTATCCAAGTCTATGCCCCAACAAGTAACACTGAAGAAACTGAAGTTGAACGGTTTTATGAAGACCTATAAGACCTTTTAGAACTAACATCCAAAAAAGATGTCCTTTTCATTATAGGGGGACTGGAATGCAAAAGCAGGACATCAAGAAACACCTGGAGTAACAGGTAAATTTGGCCTTGGAATGCGGAATGAAGCAGGGCAAAGACTAATAGAGTTTTGCCAAGATAATGCACTGGTCATAGCAAACACCCTCTTTCAACATCACAAGAGAAGACTCTACACATGGACATCACCAGATGGTCAACACTGAAATCAGATTGATTATATTCTTTGCAGCCAAAGATGGAGAAGCTCTATATAGTCAACAAAAACAAGACCAGGAACTGACTGTGGCTCAGATCATGAACTCCTTATTACCAAATTCAGACTCAAATTGAAGAAAGTAGGGAAAATCGCTAGACCATTCAGGTATGACCTAAATAAAATTCCTTATGATTATACAGTGGGAGTGAGAAATAGATTTAAGGGCCCAGATCTGATAGATAGAGTGCCTGATGAACTATGGAATGAGGTTCATGACATTGTACAGGAGACAGGGATCAAGACCATTCCCATGGAAAAGAAATGCAAAAAAGCAAAATGGCTGTCTGGGGAGGCCTTACAAATAGCTGTGAAAAGAAGAGAGGCAAAAAGCAAAGGAGAAAAGGAAAGATATAAGCATCTGAATGCAGAGTTCCAAAGAATAGCAAGAAGAGATAAGAACGCCTCCTTTAGCAATCAATGCAAAGAAATAGAGGAAAAGAACAGAATGGGAAAGACTAGAGATCTCTTCAAGAAAATTAGACATACCAAGGGAACATTTCATGCAAAGATGAGCTCGATAAAGGACAGAAATGGTATGGACCTAACAGAAGCAGAAGACATTAAGAAGAGGTGGCAGGAATATATGGAAGAACTGTACAAAAAAGACCTTCACGATCCAGATAATCATGATGATGTGATCACTAATCTAGAGCCAGACATCTTAGAATATGAAGTCAAGTGGGTCTTAAGAAGCATCACTACGAACAAAGCTAGTGGAGGTGATGGAATTCCAGTAGAGCTGTTTCAAAGCCTGAAAGATGATGCTGTGAAAGTGCTGCACTCAATATGCCAGCAAATTTGGAAAACTCAGCAGTGGCCACAGGACTGGAAAAGGTAAGTTTTCATTCAAATTCCAAAGAAAGGCAAGGCCAAAGAATGCTCAAATTACCACACAATTGCACTCATTTCACATGCTAGTAAATTAATGCTCAAAATTCTCCAAGCCTGGCTTCAACAATACGTGAACCGTGAACTCCCTGATGTTCAAGCTGGTTTTAGAAACGGCAGAGAAACCAGAGATCAAATTGCCAATATCCGCTGGATCATGGAAAAAGCAAGAGAGTTCCAGAAAAAGATTTATTTCTGCTTTATTGACTATGCCAAAGCCTTTGTCTGTGTGGATCAAAATACACTGTGGAAAATTCTGAAAGAGATGGGAATACCAGACCACCTAACCTGCCTCTTGAGAAATCTGTATTCAGGTCAGGAAGCAACAGTTAGAACTGGACATGGAACAACAGACTGGTTCCAAATAGGAAAAGGAGTACGTCTAGGCTGCATATTGTCACCCTGCTTATTTAACTTATATGCAGAGTACATCATGAGAAACGCTGGACTGGAAGAAATACAAGCTGGAATCAAGATTGCCAGGAGAAATATCAATAACCTCAGATATGCAGATGGCACCACCCTTATGGCAGAAAATGAAGTGGAGCTAAAAAGCCTCTTGATGAAAGTGAAAGAGGAGAGTGAAAATGTTGGCTTAAAGCTGAACATTCAGAAAACGAAGATCATGGCATCTGGTTCCATCACTTCATGGAAAATAAATGGGGAAACAGCGGAAATAGTGTCAGACTTTATTTTTTTGGGCCCCAAAATCACTGCAGATGGTGACTCCAGCCATGAAATTAAAAGACGCTTACTCTTTGGAAGGAAAGTTATGACCAACCTAGATAGCTTATTCAAAAGCAAAGATATTACTTGGCCAACAAAGGTCCATCTAGTCAAGGCTATGGTTTTTCCAGCTGCCATATATGGATGTGAGAGTTGGACCGTGAAGAAAGCTGAGCTCCGAAGAACTGATGCTTTTGAACTGTGGTGTTGGAGAAGACTCTTGAGAGTCCCTTGGACTGCAAGGAGATCCAACCAGGCAATTTTAAAGGAGATCAGTCCTGAGTGTTCTTTGGAAGGAATGATGCTAAAGCTGAAACTCCAGTACTTTGGCCACCTCATCCGAAGAATTGACTCTTTGTAAAAGTTTCTGATGCTGGGAAGGATTGGGTGCAGGAGGAGAACGGGATGACAGAGGATGAGATTGCTGCATGGTATCACTGACTCAATGGATGTGAGTTTGAGTGAACTCCAGGAGTTGGTGTAGGACAGGGAGGCCTGGCGTGCTGCAGTTCATGGGGTCACAAAGAGTCAGACATGACTGAGCGACTGAACTGAACTGATGAAAATCCAATAGGCTATACAAGTTGAAAATATAACTGATATTTGAAAAAAAAAAAAACAAACAAAAACAAACTATTGTTTTCAAGGATACAAATGAAAGAAATCACATGGTTGCATGGAATCTAAGATTTTAAAAACACACATTATACACTTAGAGGTAATATTAAGTATACTCCAATATTTCAAACTCATTCATCCTTTAGATTTTTTTTAACTTTATTTTGTATTTTTGATATTTAATCACTAGAACTGTGAGACATAATGGAGTAGAAGGACATGGGCTGATCTTCCCATGTGAGAACTCCAAAACTGCAACTCATTGCTGAACAACCATCTATTGGAGAATGTTGGATCCCACCAAAATAAAGGATGCCCCACACCCAAGGGCAAAGGAGAAGCCCCAGTAAGACCATGAAAGGGGGGGGGAGGGATTGTGTTAGAATCAAACCCCTTACTTGCCAGAGAAACTCAGAGGGCTTAAATAAACTTTGTGTGCACCAGGACCCAGAGACTCCCTCCCCACCCCCCAACCCAGAGATTGAGCCAGAACTGTGTTTGAGTGTCTCCTGCGAAGGTACTGGGTGAAGCAGACCTGGATATGGCATAAGCCTTCTTGGAGATGGTGGTGGTGGTTTAATCGCTAAGTCGTGTCCAGCTCTTGTGATCCCGTGGACTGAAGCCTGCCAGGCTCCTTTGTTCATGTGATTCTCCAGGCAAGAAGACTGGAGTGGGTTACCATTTCCTTCTCCAGGGGATCTTCCCAACCAAGGAATTGAACCTGAGCTTCCTGCATTGCAGGCAGATGATTTACCAACTGAGCTATGAGGGAAGCTTCTTGGAGTAGGTTGCCATAAACCCCACCATAGAGCCTTCCGGTCTTACACAGGACTGGAGAAACAGACTCTTGGAGGACACAAACAGAACTTTGTGTGCACCAGGACCCAGGAAAAAGAAGCAGTGACCCCACAAAGGACTGTCCTAATTTGCCCATGAGTATCCAAGAATCACTAGTGAAGGCATGGGTCGAAGGTGGCCTGCTGCAGGGTTGGAGGCATTGAGTGCAGCAGTGCATCCATGGTACATTTTGAAGGAGGTTGCCATTAGCTTCATTACCTCCACCATAGTTTGGCCTCAGGTCAAACAACAGGGAGGGAACATAACATCAACAGAAAATTGGATTAAACATTTGCTGACCATGGCCCCACCCATCAGAACAAGATCCAGTTTCCCCCTCAGTCTCTTCTCCCATCAGGAAGCTTATATAAGCCTCTTATACTTATCTATCAGAAGGCAGGCAGAATGAAAATAAAAATCACAGAAAACTAACCAGGCTGAGCCACAGCATTGTCTAACACAATGAAACTATGAGCCATGCTATGTAGGGCCACCCAAGATGGACAGGCCATGGTGGAAAGTTCTGACAAAATGTGGTCCACTGGAGAAGGGACTTCAGTATTCTTGCCTTGAGAACCCCATGAACCACATTAAAAAGCTAAAATATAGTATATTGAAAGGTGAAGTTGCCAAGCTGATAGGTGCCCAATATGCTACAGAAGATCTGTGGAGATATAACTCCAGAAAGAATGAAGAGACAAAGACAAAACAAAAACATCACCAAGTTGTGGATGTGACTGGTGATGGAAGTAAAGTCCAATGCTGTAAAGAACAATATTGCATACCCAGAATGTTAGGTCCATGAATCAAGGCAAATTGGAAGTGGTCAAATAAGAGATGGCAAGAGTGAACATCAACATTTTAGGAATCAGTGAACTAAAATGGACTACAATGGGTGAATTTAACTCAGATACCATTCTATCTACTACTGTGGGTAAGAATCCCTTAGAAGAAATAGAGTAGTCATAATAATCAACAAAAGAGTCCAAAATGCAGTAATTGGGTGCAATCTCAAAACCACAGAAGGATCTCTATTAATTTCCAAGGCAAACCATTCAATATCACAGGAATCCAAATCTGTGACCCAAACAGTAACGCTAAGGAAGCTGAAGTTGAACTGCTCTATTAAGCCCTACAATATCTTCTAGAACTAACACCCCCTAAAGATGTCCTTTTTATTATAGGGGACTTTAATTCAAAAGTAGGAATTCAAGAGATACCTGGAGTAACAAGCAAATTTGGCCTTGGGGCACAAAACAGAGCAGGTGAGAGGATAACAGAGTGTTGCCAACAGAATGCACAGGTCATAGCAAACATCCTCTTCCAGCAACTTAAGACAAGGCCCTCACATGGACATCACCAGGTTAATTATATTATTTGTAGCCAAAGATGGAGAAACTCTATACAGTCAGCAAAAACAAGACCGGGAGCTTGGCTCAGATCATGAACTCCTTAATGCAAAATTCAGATGTAAATTGAAAAAAGTAGGGAAAACCACTAGATCTTTTAGGTATGACATAAATCAAATCCCTTATGATTATACAGTGGAAGGGACAAATAGATTCAAGGGATTAGATATGAAAGACAGAGTGCCTGAAGAACTATGGACAGAGGTTCATGATATTGTACAGCAGAAAGTGATCAAGACCGTCCCCAAGAAAAAGAAATGTAAAAGGCAAAATGGTTGTCTGAATAAGTCTTAAAAATAGCTCAGAAAAGAAGAGAAGTTAAAGGCAAAGGAGAAAAAGAAAAAATACCCATTTGAATGCAGAGTTCTAAAGAATAGCAAGGAGAGATAAGAAAGCCTTCCTCAGTGATCAGTGATCACTGCAAAGAAATAGAGGAAAACAGTAGAATGGGAAAGACTAGAGATCTCGTCAAGAAAATTAGAGATACCAAGGGAACATTTCATGTAAAGGTTGACATAATAAAGGACAGAAATTGTATGGATTTAAAAGAAGCAGAAGATATTAAGAAGACATGGCAATAATACACAGAAAAAAAACTATGCAAAAAAGATATTAATGACCAAGATAACTACGAAGGTGTGATCACTCACCTAGAGCTAGACATCCTGGAATGTGAAGTCAAGTTGCCCTTAGGAAACATCACTACAAACAAAACTAGTGGAATGAATGGAATTCCAGTTGAGTTACTTCAAGTCCTAAAAGATGATGCTTTGAAAGTGCTGCACTCAATATGCCAGCAAATTTGGAAAACTCAGCTGTGGACACAGCACTGGAAAAGGTCAGTTTTTATTCCAATCCCAAAGGAAGGCAATGCCAAAGAATATTCAGACTAACTGCATAATTGCACTCATCTCACATGCTAGTAAAGTAATGCTCAAATTTCTCCAAGACAGGTTTCAGAAGTACATGAACTGTGCACTTCCAGATGTTCAAGCTGGATTAAGGATAGACAGAGGAATCAGAGATCAAATTGCCAATATCAGGTGGATCATCAAAAAAGCCAAAAAGTTCCAGAAAAACATTTACTTCTGTTTTATTGATTACACCAAAGCCTTTGACTATGTGGATCACTAAAAACTCTGGAAAATATTTCAAGACGTGAGAACACCAGACAACTTTACCTGTATCTTGAGGAATCTGTATGCAGGTCAAGAAGCAAAGTTAGAACTGGACATGGAACAACAGACTGGTTCCAAATCAGGAAAGGAGTACGCCAAGGCTGTATATTGTCACCCTGCTTACTTAACTTATAAACAGAGTACATCATGAGAAATTCTGGGCTGGATGAAGCACAAGCTTGAATCAAGTTGCTGGGAGATAATATTAATAATCTCAGATACACTGATGACAGAATAGCGAATCTTTCACCCTTATGGCAGAAACCAAAGAACTGAAGAGCCTCTCATTGAAAAGCCTCTTGATAAAAAGTAGAGTGAAAAAGCTGGCTTAAAACTCAGCATTAAAAAAACAAAGATTATGGCACATGGTCCTATCACTTCATGGCAAATAGATGGGGAAACAATGGAAACAGTGAATGACAGACTTATTTTGGGGGGCTCCAAAATTACTGCAGATGGTGACTGCAACCATGAAATTAAAAGATGCTTGCTCCTTGAAATAAAAGTTATGACCAACCTCAGTTCAGTTCAGTTCAGTTCAGTCACTCAGTCCTGTCCGACTCTTTATGATCCCATGAATTGCAGCACCAATCTAGACAGTGTATTAAAAAGCAGACACATACTTTGCCGACAAATGTCTGTCTAGTCAAAACTATGATTTTTCCAATAGTCGTGTATGGATGTGAGAGTTGGAAAGAAACTGTAAAGAAACCTGAGCACAGAAGAATTGATGCTTTTTAACTGTGGTGTTGGAGAAGACACTTTAGAGTCTCTTGGATTGCAAGATGATCAAACCAGTCAATTCTAAAGGAAATCATTCCTGAATATTCATTGGAAGTACTGATGCTGAAATGGAAACCAATATTTTGGCCCTCTGATGCACAGAAATGACTTATTGGAAAAGATCCTGATGCTGAGAAAGACTGAAGGCAGGAGGAGAGTGGACGACAAAGGATGAGATGGTTGGATGGCATCACCAACTCGATGGACATGAGTTTGAGCAAGCCCCAGGAGTTGGTGGTGGACAGAGTAGTCTGACTTGCCGCAGTCCATGGCATCACAAAGAGTTGGACACAATTTAGTGATTGAATTGAGCTGAACTGATATTTAATCACAATTTTTGGGGAATATTTTGACACTTTTTTAAGAAAGCAAATTATTTTTGTAAACTTTTTTACCCTATGTATGATAATAACCAATTTTACTTTATATGCAAAGAAGAGTTTTATGCACAAATGAGTATCTCTATTTTCCTTCTTTATTTAGCAAATATTTCCTGGGTACCTGTTTGCTAAGCACTATATCAAGCACTTGAAAATAGTAAATAAAACAGACCAATATTTCTGCTCTTATTGATATTACATTCTCGTGGATACAAATAGAAACATTAACTATAAGTAAATGAGTCAAAATCTCAGAGCACATCTAAAACATTTTGATTTTGACCCTGACATAGGGAGCCCTTGAAGCGTTTTGAGAAGAGAAATGTGGTCTGATGTTCAGAAGGTTGATTGACTACTGTGATGAAAGTGGAATGCAGTAGTTCTGAGGCAAATGTAGGGAATCTTCTGGTAATTGAGAGGAAAATAAAACTTTTCATGAAAAAAAAATTGTTTTGAACTTTTGTAAATCAAGAAAATGCTTAATTATTGAATCATAAAATGGAAACTTTCAGCAAAATTTACTATTATTAATGAGATCAGAAAGTATACATATTTTAAAATTTGACTTATTTGCAACATATGATAATGATAATAGAGAAGCATACACAGTTTAAAATGTAAGCCATATAAATTATGATTTAAAATATGAGATAACAGTTTTAATTTCAGTGAGAGACTACATTAAATTATAAACATAAAAACTGTTACAAACTTAAGGTAAATAGCGTGAAATAAAATACAATGATAATAATGGGTTATTTCAACAGTTGCCTTATGCAGAACTTGTTTCTATATGAAAGTAAAAGTGCTATTCACTCAGTTGTGTCCAACTCTTTGCGAACACATGGTTTGTCCATGCAATTCTCCAGGCAAGAATACTGGAGTGGGTTGCCATTCCCCTCTTAAGGGGATATCCTTTACCTTCTGAGCTACAGGGAAGCCCTTGTTTTTATAGAGGAGTAGGCAAATATACAATTCAAGGATAAAAAATATTATAGATATAATTTAATAATACTACTTTCTGTCCTTATTCATTCAAATACCTTTTAGTTGTTATTTTAAAGTAGTATACAGTAAAAATTGTTAGGTGTTTTTTTTTTTTTTTTCATTTCTATGAATTTTAACACATCATAGATTTCTATGGGCTTTCATGGTGACTTGGCAGTAAAGAATACACCTGCTAATGGAGGAGAACAGATTTGATCCCTGGGTCAGGAAGATACCTTGGAGAAAGAAATGGCAATGCCTCCCAGTATTCTTATCTGAGAAATTCCATGGACAAAGGAGCATGGTGAGCTACAGTCCATGAGGTAGCAAGAGTTGGACACCACTTAGCAACTAAACGGGCTTCCCTGGTGGCTCAGAGGTTAAAGGGTCTGCCTGCAATGTGAAGACCTGGGTTCAATCCCTAGGTCGGGAAGATCCCCTGGAGAAGGAAATGGCAACCCACTCCAGTAGTCTTGCCTGGAGAATCCCATGGATGGAGGACACTGGTGGGCCACAGTCTGCGGATTGCAAAGAGATGGACACGACTGAGTGACTTCACTTTCACCTTCACTAGCAAATAGACAACAACAACATAGACTGGTGTATTAACAACCGCAATTAGGATACTTATTGGAAAAGATCCAGACCTCTTTTATGCTATTCCTTTTTAGTTACATTTCTTCCCATCCTGGGCCCTGTCAACCACTGATCAATTCTTTGTCATTATAGTCTATATTGTCAAGAGCATCATGCATTACATAAGATTTAGAGACTGGGTTCTTCCCCTCAGCTATCTTAGAGATTTCTCCAATTACTGCATGAAGTCATAGTTACATTCATTTATTATTGCTGAGCTGTATCCAAGTGGTAAAGAATCCACCTGCCAAAGCAGGATATGTGGATTCAATCCATGGGTCAGAAAGATAACCCAGAGAAGAAAATAGTTACCCAACCCACTCCAGTATTCTTACCTGGGAAATCTACAGCCCATTGTAAAAGAGTCAGACACAACTTAATGACTAAACAACAACAGCATTCAATTATATAGATATACTAAAGTTTATGTATCCATTCATTTAAGGACATCTGAGTTATTTGCATTTTTATGATTATGGATAAAGCTTCCATACACATTCACATATATAACTTATTTTCCAGTCTCTCAGTTCAGTTCAGTCACTAAGTCGTGTCCGACTCCTTGCGACCCCATGAATCACATCACTCCAGGCCTCCCTGTCCATCACCAACTCCTGGAGTTCACTCAGATTCATGTCCATCAAGTCAGTGATGCCATCCAGCCATCTCATTCTCTGTCGTCCCCTTCTCCTCCTGCCCCCAATCCCTCCCAGCATCAGAGTCTTTTCCAAGGAGTCAACTCTTCACATGAGGTGGCCAAAGTACTGGAGTTTCAGCTTTAGCATCATTCTTTGCAAAGAAATCCCAGGGTTGATCTCCTTCAGAATGGACCCAATCTCTAGGTTAATAAAAATTCATTTCATTTTTTATTATTTTGTTATTTATGAAAAATAAAAATTTCATTCCCTAAGCTAAATACTTAAGAATAGCTTTGCTATGTTATATAGCTGTGCATGCTTAACTTTATAAGTATGTGTTAAACTGTTTTCCAAAGTGGCTGTCCTGTATTCCCTCTTCGACACAATAATGTATCAATACTTGTTATTTCACATTTCCAATAACATGTTATGGAAAATATGTTCCAATAACTCGTGTCGTAATTTGCCTTTATTTATTTATTTTTTCCTTTCACAGTCATTTTGATAAGGGAGCAGTGATAACTCATTGTAGTTCAGTTATCTTAAAAGTCAGATTTAATTTTTTTTTCCAATACTTTGAAACTTGAGAAGGGGTGGTGAGTTCAAAAATATTATGGCTGATCAAAAAAATAATAATAATAACAGGATCACCAGGTGGTAGGAACATAGAGTTTTATGTGGGTTAGATTAATATTACAAGTGAGAAGAGTTTTCCCTCACACCAGGTTTTTTTAATTTTTTTTTTTCCAAAGGCAGGAGCTCAGAGTCATCATCCAGAAAGCAAAGAGGGGGTAAGTCTCCTAGGGAACAGGGGATGTCAGGAGAGACCTCACAAAACTGGCTGATGCCCCTCAACAGCACACTTGGCAGTCTCCAAGGTATAGAACCACAAAGGGCAGCCATTTGGAGTTGGGGTCTTTTGGATTCAGGTACATCTTATCCGTGGTTAGCAAATGCCAGGTACAGCCTTGCTATGTGCATAATGGAGGGAGGCTCTAATTTGCTAAGTTATTGGGGCTACTTGAAAAACAATTGGATGTGTTAAAAAAATAAAGTTTGGCACTGGTGGACTTTTGAGCTAATTGTCTCAGCTTGCTATGAAGAAGTAAATAAATAGGGACCAATGTACAGGAACCAAGTTTGGCTGACAGAAGGAAACAGAGCTATAATGTTCCTGTACATGGTATGATTCAATCAATCATATGAATCATGTAATATACCTTCTGTAGAAAATTGTAACATTTTACTAATCTTTGAGAAAGTAAAAGTTGAAGATAAAAAAATGAAAATATGCTTTTTTGGCAACTTCTCTCTTAATGTTTGATACAGAAATACAATTTGGTCCTCATATTTGAAGACAGTATTATTGATAGTTTGATAAATAATGACTGTATTGTGTTAACGGGAAAGTTTGTCAATTTAATGGTATAGTTTAAGGATTTGGAAGTTATTATATGTGTGTGTATGTGTATCTATTGATATATATTATAAATTAATTTGACAACCTTTGTGTCATTTGAGTAATGCATTGCTTATTCAGGCCAAAATATCACTAAATATCACCAAAATATATTTTTTTGTACTTGATAAAGAAGTGGCCAAAGGAAAATCTGGGTACACTGAAACCAGGTTTTTGATATGGGTCAGCATACTCTGAGTAAATCAAGATAATAGCTATTTAATCGCCTTTTTCCTATTAACACTGTATTTCCAAATGACCTGGTGATAGTGCACACACTTCCAGGACTGGGAAGATGAGATAATCAGTATCACAATTGTAGAGAATTTTCCTTGCTTTCTGTACCATATAGTACACAAATAGTGGAAGAGAAAAATTCAAGATGAAAGACCTAGAGGCTTTAATATCTTTGTAGGTATGATGACATCCATATTTTAATTCGGCATTTAAGAAAATTGTAACATTATTTATTATAACAAGTATTCATGTATGTTTTGTACTTAGAAGTCTTTGTTTATTACTTTCCTTTGTGGATTTAAGTTAGATCTTAATTTGCAAAGATGCAGTTATCTCTAGGGAAGTAACATTTGATGAGCATGAAGTTTAGGAGACACACTAGTCCATGGGTATTTTCTTTTCTCTTTCCCACTAACTGGATTTCTTTTCTGTCTTCCTTCCTTCTTCCTCCCTTCCTTCATTCTTTTCTTTCCTGTTTCCTTCATTCTTTCTGCATTCCTTTGTTTCCTCTTTGGAATACCACTGAGGAAGAATTTAAGGGAGAAATAACCTGCTGACTATTCCCTAGGAATGAGAAATTTATTATATTATTGATAAATAATAACTATGTTATTTTCTTTTTTTGTTTGTTTCTTTGACTACTTCATAGTTTTCCTAAAAATCAAGCTGTATATGTATAAAGATCTTTGAGATCTTGAAATATTTGAGAGTATAATATAAGGGCTTTTTATTCCTCATTCATTTAACATTTATTAACCATCCACCCTGTGTCAGGCACTTCTTGCTTATCATCTTTGAAAAAGCTGTGCAATAATATTTCACTAAGCCTTCCCTGGTGGCTCAGAGGTTAAAGTGTCTGCCTCCAATGTGGGAGACCTGGGTTCGATCCCTGGGTCAGGAAGATCCCCTGGAGAAGGAAATGGCAATCCACTCCAGTATTCTTGCCTGGAGAATCCCACGGATGGAGAAGCCTAGTAGGTTACAGTCCACAGGGTCACAAAGATTTGGACACGACTGAGCGACTTCACCTGTTCCTTTACATTAAATTTAAAGGTTTAGTATATTTGATTATATTTAATATTATATACATCCTTATCTTAATAATTTACATTGCTTTTAATATTGATGCTGAAAGCTACTATAACTGCTTCTTAAGTCATTTTGTTTCACATGTAAATAATTAAGTTCTTTAAATTCAACTTGCTGCCCATGCAAGATAACATAAAGATAATGAGAGTGATTACTTTGAATTAATATCACTGGTCCTTAAAACATCACTAAAGAGATTGTTTCAAGGTGGTGGAATAGAAGGACATGCACTTATTTTCTGTGAAAGCATCAAAATCACAACAACCTGTTTAGCAACCATCAACAGGAGGATGCTGAAACTCACAAAAAAAGATATCTACACCCAAAGACAAAAGGAAGCCACAATGAAATGGTAGGAGGGATGCAATCATGATAAAATCAAATCCCATAATTCTTGGGTGGGTGACTCATAAACTGGAGAATAGTAACATCAAAGAAGTTATAAAGGTTATGAGCTCTGGATCACGCTTCCCAGTCTGGATATCTGGCAAAGGGACATGAAATCCCCAAGAACTCTGACTTTGAAGTCCAGCAGGATTGGATTCCAGGACTTTCACAGGACTTGGAGAAATAGAGGCTCCACCCTTAGAGGGCACAAACAAAACCTTGTGCACACCAGGACCCACGGGAAATGGATAATGACTCCATAGAAGACTGAGCCAGACCTACCTGTGAGTGGTGGAGGGTCTCTTACAGAGGTGTGAGTTAACAGTGGCTCAACGCAGGGATGGGAGCACAGGCAGCAGGTGTTCTGGGAGGTATCCTTTGGCATAAGCCCTCTTAGGGGTCATCAATAGCCTGTAGATCCTGTAGATTCCAAAACTGAGTCACCTCAGGCCAAACAAGTAACAGGGAGGGAGTGTAGCCCCATCCATCAGCAGACAATTATATTAAAAATTTACTGAACAAGAGAACAAGACCACGTTTTTCCTATAACCAGTCCCTCCCATCAGGAAACTTTCCCAGGCCTCTTAGTCTCATCCACTTGAGGACAGACAAAAGAAATGAGAACTAAAATTCTACAGCCTCCAGAATGAAAAACACAGTGAGAAAAAGCTAGTCAAAAGGAAAACAAACAAACAAACATAAGATTGTGACCCAGATGAAGGGACACAGAAAAGCAATTAAATGAAGTGGAGATAAATAAACTCCAAGAAGAATAATTCAGAATAACCATAGTGAAGATGATCCGGGATCTCACAAAATGAATGGAGAAGATGCAAGAAATGTTTAACAAATACCTAGAGGAACTAAAGAGCAAATAAACAGAGATGAACAATACACTAGAAGTAATCAATAATGGAATAACTGAGGCAGAAGAACAGATAAGAGACTTAGAAGACAGAATGGTGGAAACCACTGCAGCAAAACATAATAGAGAAAAAAGGAATGAAAAAAAAAAAAATGAAGGCAACCTAAGAGACCTCTGAGACAACATTAAACACACCAACTTTCCCATTATGGAGAAGAGAGAGAGAAAGGATTCAAAAAAATGTCTGAAGAGATAATAGCTGAAAGCTTCCCTAACATGGGAAAGGAAATAATCAAGTAAGTCCAGGAAACACAGAGAGTCCCAGGAAGGATTAATCAAAGGAGGAACACACCAGATACATAGTAATCAAACTGACAAAAAATATAGATAAAGATATAAAATTAAAAGCAACAAGAGAAAAAAGGCAAACAACATACAAGAGAACTACCATAAGATTATCAGCTGATTTCTCAACAGAAACTCTGCAAATCAGAAGGGAATGGCATGATACACTCAATGTGATGAATGAGAAAAATCTACAACCAGGAATACCTAGCAAGACTCTCATTCAAATTTGATGGAGAAATAAAAAAAGCTTTCCAGTCAAGTGAAAGTTAAAAGAGTTCAGCATCAATAAACCAGCTTTACAATAAATGCTAAAGGAACTTCTCTAGGCAGGAAACACAGAAGGAAAAGACCTAGAGTAAATAAACCCAAATCAATTAAGATCATTGTAATAGGATCCTACATATTCATAATTATCTTAAATGTAAATGGACTAAATGCACCAACCAAGTCTTAGACTAGCTGAGTAGATACAAAAAACAGAATTTGTATGCATTCTGTCTACAAGAGACCGACTTCTGACCTAGGGACACTCACAGACTGAAATTAAGGGGATGGGAGAAATTATTCCACTCAAATGGAAATCGAAAGAAAGCTCAAGTTACAATACTCATATCAGACAAAATAGTCCAAATAAATACTATTATAAAAGACAAAGAAGGACACTAGAAAATGATTGAGGTTCAATACAAGAAGATATAATTATAAATGTATATGCACCCAACTTAGGAACACTTCAATATGTAAGTCAAATACTAAAAACCATAAAGGCAGAAACTGACACAACTTCATGGTGGACTTTAACACACCATTTTCATCAATGGACGTATCATCCAGACAGAAAAGTAATAATAAAACTGAGGCCTTAAATGACATGTTAAATGAGTTGAACTTAACTGATATTTTTAGAGCATTCCATCCAAAAGCTGAAGAATACACATTCTTCTCAAATGCACTTGGAATATTCTCCTGAACTGACTACATGCTGGGCCACAATGCATAAGCCTTAGTATATTTAGGAAAATTGGAATCATACTAAGCATCTTATCCAATCAAAACACTATGATATTAGAAATAAGCTGTAAGAAAAAAAAAAAAAAACTCTAATACATACAAAAATATGGAGACTAAGCAATATGCTATTAAACTACCAGTAGATTACAAAATAAAATTTTTTTAAAAAAAGACCTAGAGACAAATAAAAATGAAAACACAACAGTCCAAAACATATGGGATGCAGCAAAAGCAGCTCTAAGAGGTAAGTTTATAACACAACAATCTTTTCTGAAAGAACAAGAAAAACCTCCAGTAAACAACCTAACCTTACATCTAAAACAACTAGAGAAAGAAGAACAAACAAAATCTAAAGTTAGTTGAAGGAAGGATATCATAAAGATCAGAACAGAAATAAGTGGTATGCAAACAAAGAAAGTAAATGCAAAGATCAATGAAATTAACAGCTGTTTTGTTTTTTTTTTTTTTGAAAAGATAAACAAAATTAATAAAACTTTAGCCAGACATAAAAAAAAGAGAACTCAAATCAATAAAATTAGAAATGAAAAATGAAAAGTTACAACTGACTCAACAGAAACAACAAGGATTATTAGAGATTACTATGACTAACTGTATGCCAATAAATGGACAACCTGGAAGAAACAGATAAATTCTTAGAAAGGTACAGTCTCCCAGGACCAAATCACAAAGACATAGAAAGTATGGTAAAACCAATACAATATTGTAAAGTAATTAACCTCCAATTAAAATAAATAAATCTATATTTTTAAAAATATGAACAGAACAATAAGAAGCACTAACATTGAAACTGTGATTAAAAACTTACCAAAACGAAAGTCCAGGATCTGACATCTTCACAGGCAAACTTTATCAATCATGAAGAGAAGAGTTAATATTTATCCTTCTGAAACTGTTCCAAAAAGTTTCAGAGGAAGGGAAGCTTCCAAAAGCATTTTATGAGGCCACCATTGCCCTGATAACAAAACGAGACAAAAATGCCACCAAAAAGAAAAAAAAGAGAGAGAGAGAGAGAGAGACATTGAGGGACAATTACAGGCCACTATCAGAGAAACCCAAGTAAGACAGTAGGTGTTAGAAGAGGGCAACAGAGGGAAGACACACTGAAACCATAATCATAGAAAACTAGTCAAATTGATCACATGGACCACAGCCTTGTCTACCTCAATGAAACTAAGGCATGTCATGTGGGGCCACTGAAGATGGGCGAGTCATGGTGGAGAGGTCAGACAGAATGGGGTCCACTGGAGAAGCAAATGGCAAACCAGTTCAGTATTCTTGCCTTTAGAACCCTATGAACAGTATGGAAAGGCAAAATGATGGGATATTGAAAGAGGTTCTCCCCAGTTTGGTAAGTGCCCAATATGCTACTGGAGATCAGTGGAGAAATAACTCCAGAAAGAATGAAGGGATGGAGTCAAAGAAAAAACAATACTCAGTTGTGGATGTCACTGGTGATAGAAGCAAGGTCTGATGCGTAAAGAGCAATATTGCATAGGAACCTGGAATGTTAGTTAGGTCCATGAATCAAGGCAAATTGGAAGTGGTCAAACAGGAGATAGCAAGATTGAATGTCTACATTCTTGGAATCAGAGAACTAAAATGGACTGGAATGGGTGAATTTAACTCAGATAACCATTATATCTACTATTGCGGGCAAGAATCCCTTAGAAGAAATGGAGTAGCCATCATGGTCAATAAAAGAGTCTGAAATGCAGTATTTGGATGCAATCTCAAAAACAACAGAATGATCTCTGTTCGTTTCCAAGGCAAACCATTCAATATCATGGTAATTCAAGCCTATGCCCCAACCAGTAATGCTGAAGAAACTGACATTGAAAGGTTCTATGAATATCTACAAGAATTTTTAGAAATAACACCCAAAAAAAAGCTGTCCTTTTCATTATAGGGGACTGGAATGCAAAAATAGGAAGTCAAGAAACACATGGAGTAACAGGCAAATTTGGCCTTGGAGTACAGAATGAAGCAGGGCAAAGGCTAATAGAGTTTTGCCAAGAGAATACACTGGTCATAGCAAACACCCTCTTCCAGCAACACAAGGGAGGACTCTACGCATGGACATCACCAAATAGTCAACACTGAAATCAGATTGATTATACACTTTGCAGCCAAAGATAGAGAAGCTCTATACAGTCAGCAAAAACAAGACCGGGGGCTGACTGGCTCAGATCATGTACTTCTTACTGCCAAATTAAGACTTAAATTGAAGAAAGTAGGGAAAACCACTAGACCATTCAGGTATGACATGAATAAAATCCCTTATGATCATACAGCAGCAGTGAGAAATAGATTTAAGGGACTAGATCAGATAGACAGAGTGCCTGATGAACTATGGATGGAGAATCGTGACATTGTACAGGAGACAGAGATCAAGACCATCCCCATGGAAAAGAAATGCACAAAGCAAGATGGCTGTCTGAGGAAGGCTTACAAATAGCTGTGAAAAGAAGAGAAGTGAGAAGCAAAGGAGAAAAGGAAAGATATAAGCATCTGAATACAGAGTTCCAAAAATAGCAACGAGAGATAAGAAAGCCTTCCTCAGCGATCAATGCAAAGAAATAAAGGAAAACACCAGAAGGGGAAGCCTAGAGATTTCTTCAAGAAAATTAGAGATTCCAAGGGAATATTTCATGCAAAAACAGGCTTGATAAAGGACAGAAATGATATGGACCTAAAAGAAGCAGAAAATATTAAGAAAAAGGGGCAAGAATACATAGAAGAACTGCACAAAAAAAGAACTTCACGATGGTATCATCACTCAACTAGAGCCAGCTCTCCTGGACTGTGAAGTCAAATGGGCCTTAGAAAGCATCACTACAAACAAAGCTAATGGAGGTGATGGAATTTCACTCAAGCTATTTCAAATCCTGAAAGATGATGCTGTGAAAGTGTCACACTCAATAAGCCAGCAAATTTGGAAAACTCAGCAGTGGCCACAGGACTGGAAAAGGTCAATTTTCATTCCAATCCCAAAGAAAGGCAATGCCAAAGAATGCTCAAACTACCACACAATTGCATTCATCTCACATGCTTTTTTTTTTTTTTTTTTGCATTTCTTTTCCATGGGGATGGTCTTGATCCCTGTCTCCTGTACAATGTCACGAACCTCATTCCATAGTTCATCAGGCACTCTATCTATCAGATCTAGGCCCTTAAATCTACTTCTCACTTCCATTGTATAACCATAAGGGATTGAATTTAGGTCATACCTGAATGGTCTAGAGGTTTTCCCTGTTTTCTTCAATTAAAGTCTGAATTTGGTAATAAGGAGTTCATGATCTGAGCCACAGTCAGGTCCTGGTCTTGTATAGTTGACTGTATAGAGCTTCTCCATTTTTGGCTGCAGAGAATATAATCAATCTGATTTCGATGTTGACCATCTGGTGATGTCCATGTCTAGAGTCTTCTCTTTTGTTGTTGGAAGAGGGTGTTTGCTATGACCAGTGCATTTTCTTGGCAAAACTCTATTAGTCTTTTCCCTGCTTCATTCCGCATTTCAAGGCCAAATTTGCCTGTTCCTCCAGGTGTTTCTTGACTTCCTACGTTTGCCTTCCAGTTCCGTATAATGAAAAGAACATATTTTTTGGGTGTTAGTTCTAAAAGATCTTTTAGGTCTTCATAGAACCGTTCAACTTCAGCTTCTTCAGCGTTACTGGTTGGGGCATAGACTTGGATCACTGTGATATTGAATGGCTTGCCTTGGAAACAAACAGAGATCATTCTGTCATTTTTGAATTTGCATCCAAGTACTGCATTTCGGACTCTTCTGTTGACCATGATGGTTACTCCATTTCTTCTGAGGGATTCTTGCCCACAGTAGTAGATATAATGGTCACCTGAGTTAAATTCACCCATTCCAGTCTATTTTAGTTCAGTGATTCCTAGAATGTTGACGTTCACTCTTGCCATCTCCTGTTTGACCACTTCCAATTAGACTGATTCATGGACCTGACATTCCAGGTTCCTATGCAATATTGCTCTTTACAGCATCAGACCTTGCTTCTATCACCAGTCACATCCACAGCTGGGTATTGTTTTTGCTTTGGCTCCAACCCTTCATTCTTTCTGGAGTTATTTCTCCACTGATCTCCAGTAGCATATTGGGCATCTACTGACCTGGGGAGTACCTCTTTGAGCATCCTATCACTTTGTCTTTTCATAGTGTTCATGGGGTTCTCAAGGCAAGAATACTGAAGTGCTTTGCCATTCCCTTCTCCAATGGATCACATCTCCATGGAAAAGAAATGCAAAAAAAGCAAAATGGCTGTCTGGGGAAGCCTTACAAATAGCTGTGAAAAGAAGAGAAGCAAAAAGCAAAGGAGAAAAGGAAATATATAAGCATCTGAATGCAGAGTTTCAAAGAATAGCAAGAAGAGATAAGAAAGCCTTCTTCAGCGACCAATGCAAAGAAATAGAGAAAAACAACAGAATGGGAAAGACTAGAGATCTCTTCAAGAAAATTAGAGATACCAAAGGAACTTTTCATGCAAAGATGGGCTTGATAAAGGACAGAAATGGTATGAACCTAACAGAAGCAGAAGATATTAAGAAGAGATGGCAAGAAGACATGGAAGAACTGTACAAAAAGGATCTTCATGATCCGGATAATCATGATGGTGTGATCACTCATCTAGAGCCAGACATCCTGGGAATGTGAAGTCAAGTGGGCCTTAGAAAGCATCACTACCAACAAAGCTAGTGGAGGTGATGGCAGTCCACTGGAGCTATTTCAAATCCTGAAAGATGATGCTGTGAAAGTGCTGCACTCAATACATCAGCAAATTTGGAAAACTCAACAGTGACCACAGGACTGGAAAAGGTAAGTTTTCATTCCAATTCCAAAGAAAGGCAATGCCAAAGAATGCTCATACTACCGCAAAATTGCACTCATCTCACACGCTAGAAAAGTAATGCTCAAAATTCTCCAAGCCAGACTTCAGCAATACGTGAACCGTGAACTTCCTGATGTTCAAGCTGGTTTTAGAAAAGGCAGAAGAACCAGAGATCAAATTGCCAACATCCACTGGATCATGGAAAAAGCAAGAGAGTTCCAGAAAAACATCTATTTCTGCTTTATTGACTATGCCAAAGCCTTTGACTCTGTGGATCAAAATACACTGTGGAAAATCCTGAAAGAGATAGGAATACCAGACCACCTAACCTGCCTCTTGAGAAATCTGTATGCAGGTCAGGAAGCACCAGTTAGAACTGGACATGGAACAACAGACTGGTTCCAAATAGGAAAAGGAGTACATCAAGGCTACATATTGTTACCTTTCTTATTTAACTTTTATGCAGATTATATCATGAGAAACACTTGACTAAAAGAAACACAAGCTGGAATCAAGATTGCCGGGAGAAATATCAATAACCTCAGATATGCAGATGAGACCACCCTTATGGCAGAAAGTGAAGAGGAACTAAAATGTCTGTTGAAAGTGAAAGAGGAAAGTGAAAAATTCGCTTAAAGCTCAACATTCAAAAACGAAGATCATGGCAACTGGTCCCATCACTTCATGAAAAATAGATAGGGAAACAGTGGAAACAGTGTCAGACTTTATTTTTTTGGACTCCAAAATCACTGCAGATGGTGACTGCAGCCATGAAATTAAAAGACGCTTACTCCTTGGAAGGAAAAATAAGAACAACTTAGATAGCATATTGAAAAGCAGAGACATTATTTTGCCAACAAAGGTCCGTCTAGTTAAGGCTATGGTTTTTCCTGTGGTCGTTTATGTATGTGAGAGTTGGACCGTGAAGAAAGTTGAGTGCCGAAGAATTGATGCCTTTGATATGTGATTTTGAAGACTCTTGAGAGTCCCTTGAACTGCAAGTAGATCCAACCAGTCCATTCTAAATGAGATCAGTTCTGAGTATTCATTGGAACGACTGATGCTAAAGCTGAAACTCCCAATACTTTGGCCACCTCATGCGAAGTGTTGACTCATTTGAAAAGACCCTGATCTTGTGAGGAATTGGGTGTGGGAGGAGAAGGGGACAACAGAAGATGAGATGGTTGGATGGCATCACCAACTCGATGAACATGAGTTTGAGTAAACTCCGGGAGTTGGTGATGGACAGGGAGGCCTGGCATGGTGTGATTCATGGGGTCGCAAAGAGTCAGACACGACTGAGCGACTGAAATGACTGACTGAACTGACTGATCACTGATGAACATAGATGTAAAAATCCTCCACAAAATCTAGCAGTTTGTGTCCAACAATACATTAAAAAGATCATACGCCATGATCAAGTGAGATTTATCCCAGGGATACAAGGATTTTTCAACATCTACAAATCAGCAAAGTGATATGTGATGTACCACATCAACAAGTTCAGTTCAGCTGCTCAATTGTGTCCAACTCTTCATGACCCCATGGACCACAGCACACCAGGCCTCCCTGTCCATCACTAACTCCCGGAGTGTACACAAACACATGTCTATTGAGTTGGTGATGCCATCCAACCATTTCATTCTCTGTCATCCCCCTCTCCTCTTGACTTCAATCTTTCCCAGCATCAGGGTCTTTTCAAATGAGTCAGCTCTTCACATCAGGTGACCAAAATATTGGAGTTCCTGCTTCAACACCAGTCCTTTCAATGAACACTCAGAACTGATCTCCTTAAGGATGGATGCATTAGATTTCCCTGTAGTCCAAGGGACTCTTAAGAGTCTTCTCCATCACCACAGTCCAAAAGCATCAATTTTTCAGCACTCGGCTTTCTCTATAGCCCAACTCTCACATCCATACATGACTACTAGAAAAACCACATCAACAAACTGAAGAATAAAAGACATGTGATCATTTCAATAGATGCAGAAACAGCTTTGGCAAAATTTAGCACCAATTTATAATACAAACTCTCCAGAAAGTGGGCATACAGTAACTTTACTTCAACATAATAAAGGCCACATATGACAGAACTTCAGCTAACATCATACTCAAGGGTAAAAATCTGAAAGCATTCCCTCTAAGATTAGGAACAAGAAAATGATATCCACTCTCACCACTTTTACTAAACATTGTTTTGGAAGTTCTAGTTATAACAATCAAAGAAGTAAAAGAATGAAGATAATCCAAACTGGAAAAGAAGAAGCTAAACTGCCACTTTTAAAGGATGGCATGATACTATACATCAGTTCAGTTTAGTTACTCAGTCATCTCCGACTCTGCAACTCCCTGGACTGCAGCACACCAGGCTTCCCTGTCCATCACTAACTCCCGGAGATTGCTCAAACTCATGGCCATCGATTAGTGATACCATTCAACCATCCCATCCTCTGTCATCCCTTTCTCTTCCTGCCTTCAATCTTTCCCAGTATCAGGGTTTTTCCCAAGGAGTCAGTTCTTCACATCAGGTGGTCAAAGTATTGGAGGTTTAGCTTCTACATCAGTCCTTACAATGAATACTCTGGACCAATTTCCCTTAGGAATGACTGGTTGGATCTCCTTGCAGTCCAAGGGATTCACAATACTCTTCTCTACCACCACAGTTCTCCTAAAGGTGCGACCAGAAAACTACTAGAACACATCAATGGATTTGTTAAAGTTGCAGCTTACAAAATTAATACACAGAAACATTTTACATTTTTATACACTAACCAGAAAATATAAAAAATAAAAATTCAGGAAGCAATTCCATTTATTGCTGCATCAAAAATAATAAAATAACTAGGGATAAACCTACCTAAGGAGACAAAAAGAAAACCTGTGCACTGAAAACTATAAGTTGCTGATAAAAGAAATCAAAGAAGACATCAATAGATGGAAAGATATGCCATGTGGCTGGATTGGATAAATCAACATTTTCAAAATGACTCTACTACATAAGGCAATCTACGGATTAAAATGCAATTCTTGTCAAATTACCAATGGTATTTTTCACAGAACTGGAATAAAAAATTCCAAATTTTGTATACAGACACACAAGACCCTGAATAGCCAAAATAATCTAAGAAAGAAAAGTAGAGCTGGAGGAATCAGACTCCCTTATTTTAGACTATACTGCAAAGCTACAGCCATCAAAATTGTAGAGTTCTAGCACAAAAACAGAAATATAGATCAGTGGAACAGAATAGAAAACCCAGAAATAAGTCCATGCACCTATGGACAATTAATCCATGACAAAGAAGTCTTGTGTACTCAATGCTGGAAAGACAGTCTCTTCAAGATATGGTGGTAGGAATACTGCAAAGCTACATGTTAAAAAAAAAAAAAGATGAAATTAGATCATTCTTTAATTCCATACACAAACATAAGCTCAAAATGGATTAAAGATCTAAATATGAGACTGGATACTATAAAACACCTGGAGGAATATATAGGCAGAACACTGTCTGATGTAAATCTCTTTTGATCTGTCTTCCAGAATAACAGAAATGAAATAAAAAATTAAAAATGGGACCTATTTAAACTCAAAATCTTTTGCACAGCAAAGGAAAACATCAATTAAGTGAAAAGACAACCCACTAGGTGAAAATATTTGCAAATATTTGACCAATTAGCAAATATTTGACCAATTAGGGATTAGTCTCAAAAATTTACAAGCAATTGCTTAATAGCATCAAAAGGAAAAAAGAAGCAATCCACTCAAAAAAAAAAAAAAAAAAAAGGGCAGAAGACCTAGATAGACATTCTTTGAAGAATACATATATATATATAAATGGTCAGTAGGCACATGAAAAGATATTCACATCACTAATTATTAGAGAAATGCAAATCAAAACTACCATGAAAGATCTCACACCAGCCAGAATTGCTATTATCAAAAAATCTACAAATAATAAATGTTGGAAAGTGTGTGGAGAGAAGGGAAACCTCCTCCACTGTTGGTTGGAATGTAAATTGCTACAGTCACTATGGAGAACAGTATAGAGATTTCTTAAAAACCAAAATATAGGTATCATATGATTTTGAAATCCCAATCCTTGGCATATATCCAGAGAAAATCATGATTTGAATGGATACGTGAACCCCAAAGTTCATTGAAGCACTATTTACAATAGCCATAACATGAAAGCAACCTACATGTTCATTGAGAGAGGAATGGATAAAGAAGATATAGTCCATATTTACAATGGAATATTATTAAACCACAAACAAGAATCAAACAATGCCATTTGTAGCAACATGAATGGAACTAGAGAGTGTCATACTGAATGAAGTCAGACAAAGGAGAAATGACATATGGCATCCCTTATATGTGGAATCTAAAAATAAATTAAACAGTAAACTTACAAAACAGAGACATAAACATGAGCTTATGTTTGCTGGGGGCAGGGTGGGAGGAAGGGATTGCTAGAGAGTTTGGGATAGGCATGTACCTACTATTGTAATTAATATGGATGGACATCCAGGACCTACTGTACAGCACATGAAACTTTGCTCAATGTTATGCTGCAGCCTGCTTAAGAGGGAAGTTTGAGGAAGAATGGATAAATGTACATGTATGGCTAAGTCTTTTTGAAGTTCACCTGAAACTATCACAACATTGTTACTTTGCTATAACTCAATACAAAATAAAATGGAAACAGTGACAGACTTTATTTTCTTGGGCTCCAAATCACTGCAGATGGTGATTGTAGCCATGAAATTAAAAGACACTTGCTCCTTAGAAGAAAAGTTATGACAAACCTACACAGCATATTCAAATTTGAGATATTACTTTGCCAACAAAGGTCCGTATAGTCAAAGTTATCTTTTTTCCAATAGTCACATACAAATATGAAAGCTGGACAATAAAAAAAGGCTGAGCACCGAAGAACTGATGCCTTCAAACTGTCGTTCTGGAGAAGATGCCTGAAAGTCCCTTGGACAGCAAGAAGATCAGACTAGTCAATTCTAAAGGAAATAAACCCCAAACAGTCATTGGAAGGACTGATGCTGAAACTGAAGCTCCAATACTTGGCCACCTGATGTGAAAAGCCAACTCATTGGAAAACACCCTGATGCTGGGAAAGATTGGAAGCAAGAGAAGAAGGGGATTACAGAGGATGACACGATTGGATGGCATCACCAATTCAATGGACATGAGTTTGAGCCAATTCTGGGAGATGGTGAAGGACAAGGAAGTCTTGTGTGCTGTAGTCCATGGGGTCGCAAAGAGTTGGACATCACTGAGTGACTGAACAACAACACCAAAATTAAAGAAAAAAAAAAAAGTCATAAGAGTATCAACTACTTCATCTTTTGTAGTAAGTGAAAGTATTAATTGAATATCCCCCATCTCTGTGACATATGCACTCAACACATCTCTCACTGTTTCATATACTGTTACAAATGGCTTTTCAAACCGGGAAGTATAGTCTTGATGAATTAATTTTGGCAAAGTTCATTTAGCAAGAATTGTTTTATTAGGTCTGGACAACTGTATATATAATTCAATCATAGCAGAAAGATTTTTCTTCTGATTTTTTTTTAAATGGAAAAATATAGGAAGGAAATTTTTAAAGACATATCTTCTCAAATATCAGCTATCTTAAAATTCTGTTTCTTTATTTATTTCTAAAATTTTTAGTTTAGATTATTTTGCAAGTAAATTCTTCTCATTATAGAGATATGACTTGACAAATTTCTCTATTAATGCAGTTTGAATTTATATGCACAATTAAGGAAAATGAATAAGTACACATTTTAGATGATATTTAGATTTAAAATAGCTCTGGCCAAGGATTTTAACTTGAAACTTCAATTCAGCATCAGTGCCTGGCAAATTATATTTCTAATGGGTAATAAAAATAATATTCTTTATCTACTCAAACTATTTTCAAAAATCATATAAAATAAAGACATGTGTGCTTTGCAGACAAGTGTAAAAATGTAGCTTATATTAGGGATAACTCAAATTTACACAAACCTTGCACTTAACAGAAATCTCATTTCTGAACAGTTTTTTTAACAAGCACACATGACTTCTCTTCAGCTTTGGAGTGATACATGGGAATTGGAATATTAGTCAAAAAGATCTGGAATCATTTGTGAGGGTGCCTTATTCAGATCAGCATCAATTAGTCTATTTTTAAGATTTTTTTTCTTTTTTATCTTGTTGCTTTCATTTGCCAGCCAGGATTCCCAAGAATATTCCTTGGGGTTAGGCTAGTGATCAAGTAGAGGACAAGAGTGGGAGGTTTGGGTGGGAGAGAAGGGTAGGTTGAGAACTGAGATGAAAAGATAAATCTGTGGTCTCTGCCCTAGACCAAATCACAGGTTGGTGGTTAGAGAAGACAAAAGATGCATGGTAGAAAAGGTCACGGATGCCACAACTGGTACTGAGTATGTACTTTATGCAGGATCAGATTCGAATTTTATTTTAATTAACAAAGTTTGACAGATCACAGTAAAACTGATTATTAAAATCTCAAAATACAGTCCTGAGCTAGCATTACCAATGGGAAGGTGGCTATAATACAAGTAAGATGTATTGTAATCATGATGCTAGTAATCAACACAATTTACTGTGTAGTTTGTTATTGAGGTAAGAATGTAGAAGGCTTAAAGAGAAGGATTGCTCCAAGGTGTCCCACTGTGATGATTTGATGAATGTCATAAGGTTGAGGGTAGAGTGAAGTGATGAGTTCCCTTTGAACTTGCTGAGATAGATGCTTTGGTTATTCCCAAAAATGTCTTGACTGATATTTCAGAATATTTCCCAAAGTTTGGCAAACCTAGTTCCAATTAGAAATATATAAATATGCTTAAGTTAATTTGTAGGTGAAATGTTAATTTTCTACCATAACTTTCACCTTGGTTCACTGCCATTGTAACATACATGTCAATGTAAAAGTGATTTTTTAAATATATATTTTTAAATTCATCAGTATAAGTTGTTAGGCTAGGGTAACCAAATGAACAACTTTAATGACTTAGAGAAAGAAAAACATATTCCACTCATACAAACACAACAAGCTTAGCTGACAGTCCAAGGCATCCACCAAGGTGAAACAGTGCAGCCTGGCATTTCCCTATCAATCAAGTTTGCTGTTACACTGAAAGAGTGCCTGGAGACTTCTAGCAATTAATTGCTTTCATCCTTAGGTAACATAGGTCCCATCTATGCAAATTTTTTTTTTTTGGCTGAAACCAACCACAAACCATATGTAACCTCCAGGAGGTAAAAAAGTTTCAGTATCTATCCTCATGTGCTCAGGAGAACCAGAAATATTGGAAAAATACACAAATATCACAGCAGTTTTGAAATAAAAAACACTTGAGTTCTAAGACAAGATCTACCTAAGTTTCTATATTCACAAAATGAGAATACTGATATTCTTCATAGATTTGAGGATATAATGCAAAAGTCTGTGTAAACTTCCTGGTCAGTTACTCTAGAAACAGTGATATTGGTAGTGTAATTTGCTAGAATATTTAAATGCACACTGTGTGTGAAGGTGAAATCGAACACGGATTTTTATCCCCAAACATATATCTTTGAAAATTTGTTATTCATTTCATTAGTTTATACGGGAGCAGACTGCAGTTATACTATGTACCCAGAAAAAAATATAAATGTGCATATATCCTATCTCAGTTCAGTTCAGTAGCTCAGTCGTGTCCCATTCTTTGTGACCCCATGAACCGCAGCACACCAGGCCTCCCTGTCCATCACCAACTCCTGGAGTTCACTCAAAATCATGTCCATACAGTCGGGGATGTCATCCAGCCATCTCATCCTCTGCTGTCCACTTCTCCTCCTGCTTTCAATCTTTCCCAACTTCAGGGTCTTTTCAAATGAGTCAGATCTTTGCATCAGGTGACCAAACTACTGGAGTTTCAGCTTCAGCATCAGTCCTTCCAGTGAACACCCAGGACCAATTTCCCTTAGGATGAACTGGTTGGATCTGCTTGCAGTCCAAGGGACTCTCAAGAGTCTTCTCCAACACCACAGTTCCAAAGCATCAATTCTTTGGCGCTCAACTTTCTTCACAGTTCAACTCTCACATCCATATATGAACACTGGAAAAACCATAGCCTTGACTAGACAGACCTTAGTTGGCAAAGTAATGTCTCTGCTTTTGAATATGCTATCTAGGTTGCTCATAACTTTTCTTCTAAGGAGTAAGCATCTTTGAATATCATGGCTGAAATCACCATCTGCAGTGATTTTGGAGCCGAAAAAAAAAATAAAGTCAGCCACTGTTTGTCCATCTATCTCAGTTAGTATAAATATAAATATTTCCTTCAGCCTCACAACTTAATTTATGTTTACAGATCTGTGGTTCTGGATGTGATTGGATATTCTTCAAATTTTTATTTAAAAGAAGGTTCCTTTTTGGATTGCCATTATTAAGGTTTGTTGATATGTTAACAAATGGTTATTAATTTTTAGACCCAACAGTTTTAGATCCCTGATTACTCATAGGTAATCAGGGATAGGTACTTTAGGTCTAGTACCTAAAAGAAACACTCATAATGATTTATCACATGGCCATGTCCACATATCACTGACTTGAATGCTATTTCTTTTTTCAAACATATAATTCCCTGAACTGGGTAATGCACAGACAGCTCATCACTGCAACACTTCATTTGAGCCCTCAGTCTGGTCCATTGTCCACTAATACCACTAGAATTCTACTAATCTTCCAAATGACATTTTGACTGTAGACAGAAACCAGTTACAATTATGCAACATCTTTAACATTAGGAATACAGATTGAAAAACCCAGTTAATTCAACTAATTACATATTATTATCTTGAGTGAGGTAATACATTACAAGCTATAATGTAGTTAATCTTACTTTAGTGACTTCAATAAACAAATCTGATATACACCAACAAGCTTAATTATTTCAAGCAGATAAATCTGGCTCAATATTAGAACATCTCATTCAGAATAATTTAATTTAGTAAAAAGTCATCTTTTCTGTCCTGTTCTTTGAAATATTTTTTCATTAGATAATAATCAAAAATATTGCTTTATAATCAAAATGATAAACATATTTCTTAAATTTTAGAATGTGATAGTCTTGTTGGAAGAGTTTCTAGCACTCTGCTATTTGTTTACTTAGTTGTTGTTAATGAGTTAACATTCCCTTTATACTTACTAGATATCAGGAATTATCAATTTGTGACATATACTCTTTATTTTTACTATATCTTATTAAGGATTTCAATGTATCTATATACAAATCATTAAAAAATGTTTCTTCAAATTAAGAAATATATTTATTTTCCTGTTAAATATGTAACAGAGCAAAAATGTAAAATTATTTTAAATGTGCAGTTATTTTTTTTAAATTTTACTTTATTTTACTTTACAATACTGTATTGGTTTTGCCATACTTCAACATGAATCTGCCATGGGTGTACATGAGTTCCCAATCCTGAACCCCACTCCCACCACCCTCCTCATATGATGTTTCTGGATCATCCCAGTGCACCAGCCCTAAGCATCTTGTATCCTGCATCAAACCTAGACTGGCGATTCCTTTCTTACATGATATTATACATGTTTCAATGCCATTCTCCCAAATCATACCACCCTCTCCCTCTCCCACAGAGTCCAAAAGACTGTTCTATACATCTGTGTCTCTTTTGCTGTCTCACATACAGGGTTATTGTTACCATCTTTCTAAATTCCATATATATGTGTTAGTATACTGTATTGGTGTTTTTCTTCCTGGCTTACTTCACTCTATATAATTGGCTCCAGGTTCATCCACCTCATTAGAACTGATTCAAATGTATTCTTTTTAATGGCTGAGTAATACTCCATTGTGTATATGTACCACGGCTTTCTTATCATTCATCTGCTGATGGACATCTAGGTTGCTTTCGTGTCCTGGCTATTATTAACAGTGCTGTGATGAACATTGGGGTACACGTGTCTCTTAAATAAATTGTTCATTGATAGCACAATGTTGGCTGAATTTTAACTAACATAAAAATTAATTTGGTATCATCACTCTTTATGAAAGTGAAAATGTTAAAATAGGCACTTAAAGAAAGGAAAAGATAAAGATCAGTAACTATATTTTGGAAGCAATGCTAATTAGGAGAATTTTCTCACTGTGAAGGCAGGAATTAAAAAAAACCACAGTAGCTTTAACACTCAAACAATTATATGTTTGCTAACCATTGTTTATTGTACATGAATAAATTTTTTAAGCTAATGACAAAAATAGGATTTCTGAGGTTAAAAATATGACAACTTTGTATATTTCTATAATTCTAAAGACTGTGGTAAATTATTCAAATATTCATTAATCATTTATTGTGGAAGAAAATTATTAAATATTGCAAAAGAGATATCTGAATTATTACTGGGGGTGCAGATTAACATATTTGGTTAAAGTAATAAGTATTTAAATTATTTTAAAAACATAGTCAAAATGTTTGTGTGCGATATGTATGTAAACAAAGTAAATATATTCTATCATTTATTCTCAAATATTTTAATTGTGCTGCTAATAAACACTACAAACATTAGCTTCTTCTACTATCTTTCTTTACTTTGCATCAGAATTGGAAGTTTTCTTATTCCCCATACTTAGAGATGAGTATACCACTCATCTGTGTTTATTTTTTTAAATTAATATAGAAAACACTCAAGAATAAATAATAAAAACTACTTTTGCTAGTAGTTATATTTATAGGCATTTCCAAAGGAGGGGGAAGCAAACACATTCAAAATAAAATTATCAACAAAATTCAGTTATATACAACAGTAACTGACCCAAGAAAACACTTATAGTGAGGCCCAAGTATATTTTGAATAGAACAGAAAATAGCATCAGTTTAGTTCAGTTCAGCTGCTCATTCGTGTCCCACTCTTTGCCACCCCATGAATCGCAGCACGCCAGGCCTCCTTGTCCATCACCAACTCCCGGAGTTCACTCAGATTCATGTCCATCAAGTCAGTGATACCATCCAGCCATCTCATCCCGTTTTCCCCTTCTCCTTCTGCCCCCAATCCCTCCCAGCATCAGAGCCTTTTCCAATGAGTCAACTTTTCGCATGAGGTGGCCAGAGTAGTGGAGTTTCAGCTTTAGCATCATTCCTTCCAAAGAAATCCCAGGGTTGATCTCCTTCAGAATGAACTGGTTGGGTCTCCTTGCAGTCCAAGGGACTCTCAAGAGTCTTCTCCAACACCACAGTTCAAACGCATCAATTCTTTGGCTCTCAGCCTTCTTCACAGTCCAACTCTCACATCCGTACATGACTACTGGAAAAACCATAGTAGTGTGCATTTGAGTATATCAACAATTTCCATAACAATGATGAACTAAGACAATGTCATGTTTTACAAAAAAAAAAAAAAAAGAAAAAAAAAATCTTTAGCAGAAGTCCAGAAATGTGAGGTACATTTGGGATCTGAGTGTGGAGATGTAGCACCCACAGACCACATTCCTCATGGAGGGTCTTATTGCCACAGTTCGGGAGTTGCCTCCACAAGGTCATTCTCCTTTCCAGAACAGGGCACATACTGCTGCTGGATGAAGGAGCAAGAAAGCCTAGCACTTCCCACTCCAGGCAGCATCACTCTGATGTTACATCTCTTGTTGCATACATCACAGGGTCAGCAGAAAGGTCTGCCCACTAGGCGATAGTCCACCTCTCTTTCCTGTGCATTTCCTTCCTTCCCTCTTGCTTTCCGCATATATCAGTCATATTTTATAAATGTAATTTTACTGGAAGAAAGAATGTTATGTGAAATACGGCTTCCTAAGAATGACCTATTGATCCCCCTAGATTTAGGGCTGTTGTTATACTTAGTCCTATTTAATTTTCTATAAATAATTATAGAGCACAGACAGAGGAATCTGGAATAAAAATTGTAATATCTGTGGTGCCTTTGAAGGAGCTGAGAGGCCAGGATTCTGACGGCAGTAGTCACAGTAGCCAGAAACCAATGAAAGCTGGGTTTGTTTTCAAACTGTGTAAGAATGGCAGAATTAGACATGCACTGTGAATATAAAATAAGTGTAAAATGTAGACACATATTCTGTTTTTCACACTTTTCTCAAAAGACACCAGAGTCCTTAGCATCTTCTATTTTATACACTAAACTATTTTGAATTCTGCCTATGATCACAGAAATCTGTGATGTGCTAATGTGCTTATAATACTCAGCTTTTAAAATTTCAATTACCAAGTTCTAATTAACAGCTAAAATGAGGAAAAGGTCCCAGAAAGGTTGTAAGAAAACAAGGAAGATAAAAAGTTGAGTCGCCTAACTAAGAAAGAAAATTACTTCAAAGCAGAAAAGGGAAGAATAATAGAAGGACAGGAAATGAGACAAGAGAGAACTGAGGAAGAAAGGACTTGTTCTGAGGAGAGGAAGAAAAGAAATACACAGAATCTGTTTTTTTTTTTTTTGAAAACCTTGTTTTTCTTGACTTTACTTTCAAACAAGATTCTGTAAATATTTTCTCTTTGTTTGATTTAGCCAAGTTTTATTTCTCATCGTTTTACCTCACAGTTGAATCTGAAGAGAATAAAATTCAAATCAGCTACTGGTATTTTTCCATTTTCAATTGTTAATACCTGAAGACAATAGGTAATACCAATTTTATTCTCAGTTTCCTTCTTGTGTTAAATTGTATACATGACAATTCAAAAATATAGTTTGAGAACATTGCTAAAATGAATGCATTTTTGACTATAAACATTTCAGAAAAATCCTGTAAGAATTAAGCATTATTTTCTTTTATGAGTTAACAGCTCAAAGATTTTAATTAAAAAAATTCTTCACAGATCCCATATGCTCCCATAAGGCTAAAGTCACATAATTGGCTATCACTTTCACTTTCAAGCTGTAGGGAACTGGAGACAATTCTCAATTTGCTTATAGGAAGAAAGCCAGACTAGACAGCAGGAAGACAATAGATCACGGAGAACATAGTTGGAACCATGCTTTAGTAAAAGCAAACAACGGAAGTCTCATAAGGTGAAGTGGAGCAGATGGTCCTAAGAATCTATTGGAAGAGGTTATTTTTGTTCTTAGGCCATCGCTTATGATGGAAAGCAAATGCACTGGGAACACATTAACTGGTGCATACCAATGTGAGTGTTAGTTTCCTAAGGTGAAACCTAACATTTAATCAGAATCTTTGTTTCTAACTCTCAAGTTTTCCTCTATTGCTTCCAGATAATGCACCATATGATTTCCAGTCACATGCTGATGAGGAATAGAAATGGTAGAGTGGAGAGAGTAGCAATAAGTCAGATTTGCTCTTCTCCAGAGAGTCAGGAAAATAACCCTTTTCACCAGATACTGAAGGAAAAACGGGCAGATTTTCTAACCTGACTACCTGATGTAATCATAATTCCATTGCTGATAATACACCTTAAGAACTGTACACACAGTCACATGTCACAATATGGAAGATACAAACATGATGATCGTGGAGCAGATTATGTCATTGTATGTTGTGGACAGAGCATAATTGTGTTAAATAATTTGACTGAAATACAGACAACTTTGTTTTGACCATTTTTATTTTCATCAGGGCTTAAGTTGTTATTTGTGGTCATAATGTGGTAACTAAAAATATTGCAATTGCAATTGCCAAATTAGTAAGAAAACTTCCCCAAAATCACTACAAGAATTTGAATTATATTCTTCAAAGCTATATTTGTGTGTGTGAGTACATGAGTGTGTATGTATGTACATATGAGTGTAGATGAATAAAATGACCTGTCACATTTATCTCTGAAGACCATGAAGAAGAAGGCTTAATAAAATAAATAGGTGCCTTGACACAGACTTATGTCAATGAAGTCAATGAGTCAGTGCTGAGCTGTCATAAACTGAAAACCAGCACATCCTAGGACCGGATTCTCAATGAATATTGATAAAACATTTCACACTTTAGGGATGATTTGTTTTACTCTTACAATTTAAACTATTAGGATGAGATGGTTTTATGCCATCACCGACTCAATGGACATGAGTTTGAGCAAATTTTGAGAGTGAGACAGGGAAGCCTGGTGTGCTACAGACCATGGTGTCACAGAGTCAGACTTGACTGAGCAACCAAACAACATCACATAAATATGTAATTTTCTTTCAGTATTATAAAGTACAGTGCAAACATGAAGTGTGATGTGATCCATGGTTATTTTTGTCACCTAAAATCTTTATCCTCATTTTCCATTGAATATTATCCAACTGCCTCAACACTCTACAGCAGCCCTCAGTGACATGGGGTGTGTATCTGTAGGGGACTACAATTTTCATAAGATTCATCTGGAAAGGTGTGGGCAGGGTAGGGAAAGAGATTGGTTTGCTCTGTTACAAGGACTAGGACTTGCTTCTGGAATTTAACTGATGGGGACCAGAGATGTTAAAGGTCTTCCTCCTAAATTGTCATCAACAACAGAGAGTTGTTCATTATGCCAGTAGTGCCTTTGCTAAAGGGAACTTCACAGAACATCTGACCTGACCACATATTTGTAAGCTTAATTCTGCCATTGATTCACAAACTTTACAGCCCAGACAAAATTAACATGCTTTTTCCTTTAACTTGAGATTTAGTATGCCGTTTTCCCTACCTGAAGTGCTTTTCTCTTCACCCACTCTCTGTCATCACGAAGTTAGATAACAAACTCATTTTTTTTTCCTAATTTCAATCCACTTGTCTTATTAGCAAAATGTTCCATGTGTCTATCATGTTTCATTACAATCATGCCTTGCTTTATTATATTTTGTTTATTGCAACTCACAAATACTGCCTACTTATTTTTTAATGAAAGGCATGTGGCAACTCTAGATCAAACAAGTCTATTGGCATTATTTTCCAAAAGCATGTGCTCATCTTGTGTCTCTGTGTAACATTTTGTTAGTTAACACCATATTTCAAACTTTTTCAATATTATTATATTTTCTGTGATGATCTCTGATCAGTAATCTTTGATATTACTGCTGTAGTTGTTTTAGGGCACCACGAGCCATACCCATATAAAAGGGAGAACTCAATAAATAATCCTTGTCTTTGTCTTGACTGTTCCACCCAGAGGCAGTCCCCCACAACTCCCCCCTGTCTCCCTGGGTATCCTTATTCCCTGAGACACTACAATATTGAAATCAAGCCAATAAATAACACTACTGATTTAAACTGTGATGAAACTTTTGTGCAACGTTCAAAAAAGAGCTTGTTTTGAAATTTCAATATACAAAATTCATAAAGTATTCACAACATAAAGCAAACACGTACCTACTGAATATGCTGTAAGGATCAATATAGGTTATATTATTTAATGACCTAGGACAATTACAGGATCATCAAGTTAATAGCTAGTAACAGATATTGAGAATTATACACAGAATTTTGTGT
Organism: Oryx dammah; assembly: GCF_014754425.2. Classification (NCBI taxonomy): domain Eukaryota; kingdom Metazoa; phylum Chordata; class Mammalia; order Artiodactyla; family Bovidae; genus Oryx; species Oryx dammah. The sequence goes on from NW_024070203.1 coordinate 10,308,989, forward strand.
ATGTTTTTATTTTATCAGGCTTCTTCTAAAGTTTAAATTTTTGAAACATATAAATATTGAAAAACTAAAAGTTCTTGCATTTCTCTGTATTCAAATATATACAAATTTGTTTACTATTATATATATATATTCTTTTATTTTTCTGTAATGATATATTTGTTTCTTGTTCTACTGTATGGGCAAGTTTAGATTTAGATTTCATGAACACTACTTTTCATGCTGTTCATGGGGTTCTCAAGGCAAGAATATTGCAGTGGTTTGCCACTCCCTTCCCTAGTGGACCACGTTTTATGAGAACTCTTAACTATTACCCATTCATCTCGGGTGGCCCTACATGGCATGACTCATAATTTCATTGAGTTAGACAAGGCTGAGGTCCATGTGATCAATTTGATTAGTTTTCTGTGATTGTGTTTTTCATTCTGTCCGCCTTCTGAGGGATAAGGATAAGAGGCTTATGGAAACTTCCTGATGGGAAAGACTGACTGGGGGGGGGGGGGCAAAAGGGTCTTGCTCTGATGGGGGGGGCCATGCTCATTTCAGTTCAGTTCAGTCGCTCAGTCGTGTCCAACTCTTTGCGAACCCATGAATTGCAGCACACCAGGCCTCCCTGTCCATCACCATCTCCCGGAGCTCACTCAGACTCACATCCATCGAGTCTGTGATGCCATCCAGTCATCTCATCCTGGGTCGTCCCCTTCTCCTCCTGCCCCCAATCCCTCCCAGCATCAGAGTCTTTTCCAATGAGTCAACTCTTCACATGAGGTGGCCAAAGTACTGGAGCTTCAGCTTTAGCATCATTTCTTCCAAACAAACCCCAGGGTTGATCTCCTTCAGAATGGACTGGTTGGATCTCCTTGTAGTCCAAGGGACTCTCAAGAGTCTTCTCCAACATCACAGTTCAAATGCATCAATTCTTCAGCGCTCAGCCTTCTTCACAGTCCAACTGTTACATACATACATGACCACAGGAAAAACCATAGCCTTGACTAGATAGACCTTAGTTAGCAAAGTAATGTCTCTGCTTTTGAATACGCTATCTAGGTTGCTCATAACTTTTCTTCCAAGGAGTGTCTTTTAATTTCATTGCTGCAGTCACCATCTGCAGTGATTTTGGAGCCCCCCAAAATAAAGTCTGACACTGTTTCTACTATTTGCCCATCTATTTCCCATGAAGTGATAGGGCCAGATGCCATGATCTTCGTTTTCTGAATGTTGAGCTTTAAGCTAACTTTTTCACTCTCCTCTTTCACTTTCATCAAGAGGCTTTTAAGCTTCTCTTCACTTTCAGCCATAAGGGTGGTGTCATCTGCATATCTGAGGTTATTGATATTTCTCCTGGCAATCTTGATTCCAGCTTGTATTTCTTCTAGTCCAGCTTTTCTCATGATGTACTTTGCATATAAGTTAAATAAACAGGGTGACAATATACAGCCTTGATGTACTCCATTTGCTATTTGGAACCAGTCTGTTGTTCCATGTCCAGTTCTAACTGTTGCTTCCTGACCTGCATACAGATTCTCAAGTGGCAGGTTAGGTGGTCTGGTATTCCCATCTCTTTCAGAATTTCCCTCAGTGTATTTTGATCCACACAGTGAAAGTCTTTGGCATAGTCAATAAAGCAGAAATAAATCTTTTTCTGGAACTCTCTTGCTCTTTCCATGATCCAGCGGATGTTGGCATTTTAATCTCTGGTTTCTCTGCCTTTTCTAAAACCAGCTTGAACATCAGGGCGTTCACGGTTCACGTATTGCTGAAGCCTGGCTTGGAGAATTTTGAGCATTACTTTACTAGCATGTGAGATGAGTGCAATTGTGTGGTAGTTTGAGCGTTTTTTGCAATTGCCTTTCTTTGGAATTGGAATGAAAACTGACCTTTTCCAGGCCTGTGGCCACTGCTGAGTTTTCAGATTTGCTGGCATATTGAGTGCAGCATTTTCACAGCATCATCTTTCAGGATTTGAAACAGCTCATCTGGAATTCCATCACCTCCACTAGCTTTGTTTGTAGTGATGCTTTCTAAGGCTCACTTGACTTCACATTCCAGAATATCTGGCTCTAGATGAGTGATCACATCATCATGATTATCTGGGTCATGAAGATCTTTTTTGTACAGTTCTTCCGTGTATTCTTGCCACCTCTTCTTAATATCTTCTGCTTCTGTTAGGTCCATACCATTTCTGTCCTTTATCGAGCCCATCTTTGCATGAAATGTTCCCTTGGTATCTCTAATTTTCTTGAAGAGATCTCTAGTCTTTCCCATTCTGTTCTTTTCCTCTATTTCTTTGCATTGATCGCTGAAGAAGGCTTTCTTATCTCTTCTTGCTATTCTTTGGAACTCTGCATTCAGATGATAATATCTTTTCTTCTTTGTTTTTTGCTTCTCTTCTTGTCACAGCTATTTGTACCTCCCCAGACAGCCATTTTGCTTTTTTGCATTTCTTTTCCATGGGGATGGTCTTGATCCCTGTCTCCTGTACAATGTCATGAACCTCATTCCATAGTTCATCAGGCACTCTATCTATCGGATCTGGGCCCTTAAATCTATTTCTCATTTCCACTGTATAATCATAAGCGATTTGATTTAGGTCATACCTGAATGGTCTAGCGGTTTTCCCTACTTTCTTCGATTTAAGTCTGCATTTGGCAATAAGGAGTTCATGATCTGAGCCACAGTCAGCTCCTGGTCTTGTTTTTGTTGACTGTATAGAGCGTCTCCATCTTTGGCTGCAAAGAATATAATCAATCTGATTTCTGTGTTGACCATTTGGTGATGTCCATGTGTAGAGTCTTCTCTTGTGTTGTTGGAAGAGGGTGTTTGCTATGACCAGTGCATTTTCTTGGCAAAACTCTATTAGTCTTTTCCCTGCTTCATTCCGCATTCCAAGGCCAAATTTGCTTGTTACTCCAGGTGTTTCTTGACTTCCTACTTTTGCCTTCCAGTTCCCTATAATGAAAAGGACATCTTTTTTGGGTGTTAGTTCTAAAAGATCTTGTAGGTCTTCATAAAACCGTTCAACTTCATTTTCTTCAGCATTACTGGTTGGGGCATAGACTTGGATAACTGTGATATTGAATGGTTTGCCTTGGAGACGAACAGAGATCATTCTGTCGTTTTTGAGATTGCATCAAAGTACTGCATTGCTCAGTAAATCTTTAATCCAATTTTCTGTTGATGGGTAGGACTGTGTTCCCACCCTCTTGTTTGGCCTGAGGTCAAGCTATGGTAAGAGTAATGAAGGTCATAGCAGATATACTTTAGGAGGACTTGTGCATGCACTGTTCTATTCAGTGGCTCTGTCCCTTCAGTAGGCCTCTGTGAATCCACACCTCCCCCGGAGGTGGACACTCCACCTCCTGGGCACTCACAGCAAGTGTGGCTTAATCTCTTTGGGGAACACTGTTCTTTCTTCTGGCTTCTGGTGTGCAATTTTTTTTTTTTTTTAATGTCTTCCAAGAGTCTGCTTCACCAGTACTATGGAAATTCTGTAATCAAATCCTACTGGCCTCCAGAGTAACAGTTCTCAGTACCTTTGTCGAATCCCCAAATTGGAAAATCTGTTATGGATCCTAGAACTTTCTTAACAGTGTGAGAATTTCTTTGGTATAATTACTCTGTGGTTTGTGGGTCATCTGCTTGATTGCTCTATGGCAGGGACAATGACAACCTCCTCTAAGAGGGCTTATGACACACAGTGCATGACCCAGGTCTGCTGCAGCCAAAGCACTTGTCCCCATGGCAGGTCACTGATGACCCATGCCTCCTCAGGAGAAATTCAAACACTCTAAGGCAAGTCTGGCTCAGTCTCCATCAGGTCTCTGGGTCCAAGTGTACACAAGGTTTGGTTTGAGCCCTCTGAGTGTCTCTGGTGAGTGTAAGGTTTGATTCTAAACATGATTTTGCCCCTCCTACTGTTATGTTGGGACTTTTCATTTGCCATGGATGTGGGGTATCTTTTTTTGGTGGGATCTAACATTCTCTTTTCGATGGTTTTTCAGCAGCAAGTTGCACTTTTGGAATTCTCAAAGGAGAAGATGAACGCATGTTCTTCTATTCAAGCATCTTGTAACAGAAATGTTCAGTTTTCATTCCAGTCCCAAAAGAAGACAATTCCAAAGATTGTTCAAACTATCACACAATTGCACTTATCTCACATGCTAGCAAAATAATGCTCAGAATTATCCAAGCCAGGCTTCAACAGTACATGAACTGAGAACTCACAAGTATTGAAACTGAATTTAGAAAAGGCAGAGGAACCTGATATCAAATTGCCAATATCCGTTGGATCATACAAAAAGCAAGGGAGTTCCAGAAAAAACACATGTACATCTGCTTTATTTACTACATCAAAGCTTTTGACTGTAGGCTTACAACAAGCTGAAAAATTCTTTAAGATACTAAAATACCAGACCACCTTAACTGCCTCCTGAGACATCTGTATGCAGGTTAAGAAGTAACCTTTAGAAGTGGAGATGGAAAAACAGATTGGTTCCAAAATGGAAAATGTGTACATCAAGGCTGTGTATTGTCTCCCTGTTTATTTAACTTATATGCAGATTACATCATGTGAAATACTGGGCGGGATGAAACACAGGCAGGACTCAAGATTGCCAAGAGAAATATCAATAACCACAGATATGCAGATGACCCCACTCTTATGTCAGAAAGGAAAGAAGAACTAAAGAGGCTTTTGATGAAGGTGAAAGAGGACAGTGAAAAAGCTGGCTTAAAACTCAACATTCAAAAAATGAAAATCATGGTATCTGGTCCCATCACTTCATGGCAAATAGATGAGAAACAATGGAAATCATAACAGACTTTATTTCCTGGTTCTCCAAAATCACAGCAGATGGTGAATGCAGCCATGAAATTAAAAGACACTTGCTCCTTGGAAGAAAAGCTATGACCAACCTAGACAGCATATCAAAAAGCAGATACATTATTTTGCCAACAAAGGTCCATCTTGTCAAAGTGATGTTTTTTCCAGTAGTCATAAATGGATGTGAGAGTTGGACCATAAAGAAAACTGAGTGCTGAAAAATTGATGTTTTTGAACTGTGGTGCTGGAGAAGACTCTTGAGAGTCCCTTGGCATTCAAGAAGACCCAACCAGCCCATCCTAAATGAAATCAGTCCTGTATGTTCATTAGAAGGACTGATGCTGAAGCTCCAATACTTTGGCCACCTGATGCAAATTGCTGGCTCATTGGGAAAGCCCCTGAGGCTGGGAAAGATTGTCGGGAAGAGGAGAAGGGGATAACAGAGAATGACATTGTTGGATGGCATCACCGATTGGATGGATATGAGTTTGAGAAAGCTTCATTCCTGGTGGCTCAGACGGTAAAGTGTCTGCCTGTAATGTGGGAGACCCGGGTTCCATTTCTGGGTTGGGAAGATCCCCTGGAGAAGGAAATGGCAATCCACTCCAGCACTCTTGCCTGGAAAATCCCATGGAGGGAGGAGCCTGAGAGGCTACAGTCTATGGGGTCGCAAAGAGTCGGACACGACTGAGCGACTTCACTTCACTTCACTTCACTTCAGTAGTTGGTGATGGACAGGGAGTCCTGGTGTGCTGCAGTCCAAGGGTTTACAAAGAGTCATAAATGACTGAGTGACGGAACTGAACTGAATTGAACACTAGTATAAAATGTCTTTGGAAAATTTTGCATGGATTCAAGAATATATCAAAGTGCAATCAAGAGCAATGTCTTGCTTTTCCATTGCCTTTTGTTAATGTGACTTATTCCCCTCTGGCTTTTTCAGCTTTCTCTTAAGTTAATAGCTTTTCAACTCTTTGATGCCAGATATCTTGTCTTGCCATTAATCACCATGAAGCTAACAGCTAACACACCACTCTGCATTATCTTGAGTTTAACTCTGTCTACACAGCAATGAATCAAAGTCATGAAAACAGTGGAGGGTTCCAAATAAAAGTATGTGTGTGTATATATATGTATATATATAATGTGTATATATATGTATATATATAATGTGTATATATATGTATATACATAATGTATGTATATATATATATATATATATATTCAAACATTCAGAACTCTAGAAAATACTTCTGATTCTGACAATTTTCTTCTTGAAGTTAATGTACTTTAAACAAACTAAGAGATGAAATTTTACTTAAAAAAAAAAAGTATTAAATAGGCATAATACTTGAAAGCTGTTTTGATAAAAAAAAATAATATCTTGATGAAAGTTTATTACTATTTTTCTAAAATGTTGCTGTAAATGTTTTCCTTTCAGTGTTTACAAGTTATTTCATGCATCTTAACACATTTTTTAATAAGAGAAGGTATAAATTTGATATGCATGTGATAAATCATGTGATCAATTGGTCAGTTAACTGCTTGAAATATCAAGAGAATTAGCTTCATGACTGATTCAAAATTGTTACAGGTTAAAATTTTGTGTCTTTTATACTGTCTGAAGATTTTCAAACTCTACAACTTTGGGGTCAAATTTTTATTCCCTCTAAATTATGGGTAGTAATCATTAATACTACTTATACTAAAAGCTGGGAGATTTAAATGCAAAATTTCTCATGCATTAATATCATAAAATTATAGTGGCAAATATAGTTTCAAAGGGTCAATAGATAAGTTAACTTGTCAAAAAATATGTTTTAAAAATAAATTACACAAAATTTGGGTAAACAGAACTGAATTTAAGGAGTATAGAGATGATACAGTAAAATTATATTTCTACATTAAAGACAATATTTCATTTTTTTATTTTTTATGTTTTTTAAATAAAAATTTATTTTAATTGGAGGTTAATTACTTTACAATATTGTATTGGTTTTGCCATACATCAACATGAATCTGCCACAGGTATACACGTGTTCCCCATACTGAACTCCTCTCCCTCCTCCCTCCCCATACCATCCCTCTGGGTCATTCATCCCAGTGCACCAGCCCCAAGCATCCAGAATCATGAATCGAACCTGGGCTGGCAATTCGTTTCATATATGATATTATACATGTTTCAATGTCATTCTCCCAAATCATCCCACCCTCTCCCTCTCCCACAGAGTCCAAAAGACTGTTCTATACATCTGTGTCCCTTTGCTGTCTCGCATACAGGGTTATTGTTACCATCTTTCTAAATTCCATATATATGCATTAGTATACTATATTGTTTTTTGTTTTGTTTTGTTTTGCCTTTTTTTTTTTTTTCTGGCTTACTTCACTGTGTATAATAGGCTCCAGTTTCGTCCACCTCATTAGAACTGATTCAAATGTATTCTTTTTAAAGGCTGAGTAATACTCCATTATGTACATGTACCACATCTTTCTTATCCACTCATCTGCTGATGGGCATCTAGGTTGCTTCCATGTCCTGGCTATTATAAACAGTGCTGTGATGAACATTGGGGTACACATGTATCTTTCAGTTCTGGATTCCTCGGTGTGTGTGCCCAGCAGTGGGATTGCTGGGTCATAAGGCAGTTCTATTTCCAGGTTTTAAAGGACTCTCCACACTGTTCTCCATGGTGGCTGTACTAGTTGGCATTCCCACCAACAGTGTAAGAGGGTTCCCTTTTCTCCACACCCTCTCCAGCATTTATTGCTTGCAGACTTTTGGATCACAACCATTCTGACTGGTGTGAAATGGTACCTCACTGTGGTTTGGATTTGCATTTCTTTGATAATCGGTGATGTTAAGCATCTTTTCATGTGTTTGTTGGCCATCTGTATGTCTTCTTTGGAGAAATGTCTATTTAGTTCATTGGCCCATTTTTTGATTGTGTCATTCATTTTTCTGGAATTGAGCTGCAGGAGTTGCTTGTATATTTTTGAGATCAGTTGTTCGTCAGTTGCTTCATTTGCTACTATTTTCTCCCATTCCGTAGGCTGTCTTTTCACCTTGTTTATAGTTTCCTTTGTTGTGCAGAAGCTTTTAATTTTAATTAGGTCCCATTTATTTATTTTTGCTTTTATTTCCAGTATTCTGGGAGGTGGATCATAGAGGATCCTGCTGGGATTCATGTCTGAGAGTGTTTTGCCTGTGTTATCCTCTAGGAGTTTTATAATTTCTGTTCTTACGTTTAGGTCTTTAATCCATTTTGAGTTTATTTTTGTGTATTGTGTTAGAAAGTGTTCTAGTTTCATTCTTTTACAAGTGGTTGACCAGTTTCCCCAGCACCACTTGTTAAAAAGATTGTCTTTACTCCATTATATATTCTTGCCTCCTTTGTCAAAAATAAGGTGTTCATAGGTGTGTGGATTTATCTCTGAGCTTTCTATTTTGTTCCATTGATCTATATTTCTGTCTTTGCGCCAGTACCATACTGTCTTGATGACTGTGGCTTTGTAGTAGAGCCTGAAGTCAGGCAGGTTGATTCCTCCAGTTCCATTCTTCTTTCTCAAGATTGCTTTGGCTATTCGAGGTTTTTTTGTATTTCCATACAAATTGTGAAATTATTTGTTGTAGTTCTGTGTAAAGTACCATTGGTAGCTTGATAAGAATTGCATTGAATCTGTAGATTGCTTTGGGTAGTGCCGGGACCCAGTGTGAGAAATCCCACCGGTGACAAGGTCATGAGGGAGGAAGCTGACATACGCAAGGCTGTGATCAGACTTCAGGAGTTCCCCCTGGCATTTCCTGAGCATCCACCACCCCCTGAAAATAAAAATCTGCTGGCTTTTGTACTCTGCTTTTCCACTTTTTTGATATTCTCTGGAAAAAAGTCAACTCAGGGCTTTAGTCTTCTGCATTTGAAAGGGATGTTTCAGTTAAACTCCCTCTGATAGTTCTCTAGCTTGCCTAACAGTCTCCCCCGGACCTCTTACAGCTTGTGAATTGCTTGCAGCCCCCAACCGCGAGAGGCACAAAGCTTAAACGCATCTTAAAGATACAGAGCCTTTTCTAAAGAGTTAAAAATTATATTGGTGATGAGATTTCACTCTTGACTCAATGATTGCTGCCAGGTCTCCATATTCTTTATCTTTTAGGCACCTGGGAGGATGTTAATCAATGTAAACGGGATATGGAAAAGGATACATAGTAGTTCTGATGTTAGTAACACTAGACTTTTGAGTTAATTACTTCTCTTTGCACTCCTCTTGTGTCCTTGCTATGTAAGAATGTAACTTTATTTAGTACTTTCTGAGAGTGGCACCAAACCTTGGGAAGATCAACACAAATAAGTCTTCTGGTTGACAAACCCTTATCAGAAAAAAAGGTTGTAAAATGTTAATTGGCCCTTTTTGGCCGGAAGATGATGTAAATCACCTAAGACTTGTGTATACAATTAGGTATGCAGAGAGAAAAGCCTGGTTTTGATAAGAGTCTGGACTGCTAACACTGCATAATTTTGTATTACCCCTTTATCTCTATGTACAATCTAAAAGGTATATAAGGCCTTCTAAACAATAGGAGCCGGAGCCAGTCGCTGGATTGGTTTCCCCCCGTGTCTCTCTCTCTTTTTCCCTCCCTCTCCTCTTTACTTTAATTTCAGGCTAAATTTCTATCTGGGCCGCGGAGGCTCACCAAGTCTACTTACTTGCCCTGGCTGTTAAGACCCGCGTGAAAGGGAGCCTAAGGCGAGGCACCCTAAGATATTCAAGTGAGCACCGGTGGCCCAATGTAGATGGTGCAAATTCCTTGTCTGGAATTTTATTGGTCTTCCACTTAATCTAAGCTATTCAGCCCTCTTCCTCCACTTAATCTTCCTACTACACTATTTCTTCCTAATCTAATCTTATATTAATAAATAAGTTTTTCCTCACCGACTCCATCCACCCTTCGAATTCCTTGGATCCACCGGGGCTGGACCCCAGCAGGGTATACACTCATTTTCACTATATTAATTCTTCCATTCCATGAACATGGTATATTCCTCCATCTATTGGTGTCCTCTTTGATTTCTTTCACCACTGTTTTATAGTTTTCTATAAATAGATCTTTAGTTTCTTTAGGTAGATATATTCCTAAGTATTTAGCCACAGCAATCAGAGCAGAAAAAAGAAATAAAAGGAATCCAAATTGGAAAAGAAGAAGTAAAACTCTCACTGTTTGCAGATGACATGATCCTCTACAAAGAAAACCCTAAAGACTTCACCAGAAAATTAGTAGAACTAATCAATGAATATAGCAAAATTGTGGGATATAAAATCAACATACAAAAATCAATTGCATTCCTATACACTAATAATGAGAAAATAGAGAAATTAAGGAAACAATTCCATTCACCATTGCAACAAAAAGACAAGATTTTAAAAGAATATTTTTTCAGCTTATTGCTGGTCTTAAGACTGTGTCTTAAGGCACCGTTTATATTAGTAATCCATAATTTTGTAATTTTCAATCTGTTAATACAGAGCTTTGATGTCAGATGGGCTTCCCTGTTGGCTCAAGTGGTAAATAATATGGTTCAACCTGCAGTCTGAAATATTCCTTAGGGTAGGAAATGGCGACCCACTCCATTATTCTTGTCTGGAAAATTCCATGGACAAAGGAGGCTCGTAGACTATAGTCCATAGGACTGCAAACAGTTGGACATGACTGAGCACACACATACAATGCAACTAAAAAAGTTTCTTAATCATAAATAACTGTAAATGAATCTAAATTCATACCAAGAAGAAAAGCATTAAATGCAAATAAGAACTTAAAACTTAGCAAGTTAAAAAATAAAATTAATAGGCAAATTGAATTTTTTCATATTATAAAAATGAATGATGCTGTTATAATATTTTCTTTCTCCTCTTTATGAAATTAGTAGGAACTCTAGAGTTTTATGTAATAAATTAATATTATTATACATCCATAAAAATTTTCTTAAACTATGGGCCAATGGAAGGCAAACCTTAGGTATTTTTCATATGATTAGTACATAAAATTCAGAGAAGGCAATGGCAACCCACTCCAGTACTATTGCTGGGAAAATCCCATGGACCAAGGAGCCTGGTAGGATGCAGTTCATGGGGTGGCGAAGATCGGACACAACTGAGCGACTTCACTTTCAATTTTCACTTTCATGCACTAGAGAAGGAAATGGCAACTCACTCCAGTGTTCTTTCCTAGAGAATCCCAGGGACGGGGGAGCCTGGTGGGCTGCCTCCTCCATAGGTACTGGAGGTACAAGAGTACTGGAGTAGGTTGTCATTGTCTTCTCCTCAACTATTACTATGATGCTACTATTATTCTCTTTTTTATAGATTGAAAAACAAACTCATCATAAATGGCAATGTGCTCAAAGTCAAGTAGCTTTTTAATTTTTTTGGGGGGTGGGCAGAAGGGATACAAATGTGACATGAGGGATTATTCAATCCAAGCCCCTTGCATCAGAAAGGCAGATTCTTAACCACTAGACCATCAAGGAAGTCCAGAGGTAGTTTTTTTGTGTCTAAGAGTTGTTGAAATTCAGCCTCTCTGGAAACTGTCTATTCCACCAAACTCCATACTATCCTGCTGTTTTCATATGAGAGGCTGTGGCAAAATAAACTTCACTTGCGTGTGTTCTTTTCTCAAAATATATCTTCTTGTGAAGGAGGAGGAATGAAAATATCAATTAAATTATCCTTAAACTACATGACTTTATTCTGAGACACATCCTATACTATTTAAAATCAAAACTAGATAATGCATTTTAAATGCACAAAGCCAGAATTTAAGGGCGTCGTTTAGTGTCCAAATTTTTGTGAACCCATGGACTGTACCACACCAGACTTCCCTGTCCTTTACAATCTCCCAGAGCTTACTCAAACTCTGGTGCTATCCAGCCACCTCATCTTTTATTGTTTCCTTTTTCTCCAGACTTCAATCTTTACCATATTCAGGCTCTTTTCTAATGAGTCAGCTCTTTGCATCAGGTGGCCAAAGGATTGGAGCTTCAACTTCAGCATCAGTCCTTCCAATCAATATTCAGGACTAATTTCTTTTACGATTGACTAGTTGGATCTCCTTGCAGTCCAAGGGACTCTCAAGAATTTTCTGCAACACACAGTTCAAAAGTATTAATTCTTCTGCATTCAGCTTTCTTTATGGCTCAATTTTCACAGCCATACATGACTATTGGAAAAACCACAGCTTTGACTAGATGGACTTTGTTGGCAAAATAATGTCTCTGTTTTTTAAGAAATTGTCCAGATTGGTCATAGGTTTTCTTCCAAAGAGCAAGAGTATTTTAATTTCATGGCTGCAGTCACCATCTGCAGTGATTTGGGAACCCCAGGAAATATAGTCTGTCACTGTTTCCATTGTTTCCCTGTCTATTTGCATTAAGTGATGGGACAAGATGCCCTGAACTTCATTTTCTGACTGTTGACTTTTAAGCCAGCTTTTTCACTCTCCTCTTTCACCTTCATCAAGAGGCTCTTTAGTTCCTCTTTGCTGTCTTCCATAAGAGTGGTGTCAACTGGATACTTGATATTATTAATATTTCTCCCAGAAATCTTGTTTCCAGCTTGACCTTCATCCAGCCTGTATAAAGCTTCTGCTGCAAAAAATATAATCAATCTGATTTCAGTTTTGACCATCTGGTGATGTCCTTGTGTAGAGTGGTCTCTTATGTTGTTGGAAGAGGGTGTTTGCTATGATCAGTGTGTTCTCTTGGCAAAACTTTGTTAGCCTTTGCCCTGTTTCATTTTGTACTCCAATGCCAAACTTGACTGTTACTTAATGTATCTCTTGCCTTCCTAATTTTGAATTCTAGTACCCTATGATGAAAAGTACATCTTTTTTGGGTGTTAGTTCTAGAAAGTCTTGTAGGTCATCATAGACCCATCAACATAAGCTTCTTCAGCATTAGTGGTTGGGGTGTAGACTTGGATTTCTGTGATATTGAGTGATTTGAACCTACAGGGCTCTTTGTGTCATTTTTGAGATTGCACACAAGTACTGCGTTTCAAACTCTTTTGTTGACTATTAGAGCTACCCCATTTCTTGTAAAGAATTCTTGCCCTCAGTAGTAGATGTAATGATCATATGAATTAAGCTCACCATTGACCCATTTTAGTTCACTGATTCCTATAATGTCAATGTTCACTCTTGCCATCTCCTGTTTGACCATTTCCAGTTTACCTTGATTCATGGACCTAATATTCCATGTTCCTGTGCAATATTGTTCTTTACAGCATCAGATTTTACTTTCACCACCACACACTTCCACAGCTGGTCTTTGTTTCTGCTTTTGCTCAGCTTTTTCATTCTTTCAGAGCTTTTTCTCTGCTCTTCTCCAGTAATATATTGGGTACCTACCCACCTGGGGGATTCATCTTTTAGTGTCATATATATGCCATTTCATACTGTTCATGGGTTTCTTAAGGCAAGAATGCTGAATGGTTTGCCATTCCCTTCTCCAGTGGACCAGGTTTTATCAGAACTCACCACCATGACTTGTCCCTCTTGGATGGCCCTACAGGACATGGCTCAGGGTTTCATTGTTTTAGACAAGGCTATGATCCACGTGATCTGTGTGCTTAGTTTTATGTGATTGTGGTTTTCATTCTATCCGCCCTCTGATGGATGAGAACAAGAAGCTTGTGGAAGCTTCCTGATGAGAGTGACTGGCTGTGAGGAAAACTGGGTCTCACTCCAGTGGGTGGGGCCTTGCAAAGTAAATATTTAATCCAGCTTTTTGCTGATAGTTGGGGCTATGTTGCCTCTCTGTGTTTTGGCCTGAGGCCAAACTATGATAGGGATAATGGCAGTAATGGAGACTTCCTTCAAAAGAACTTATGCCAGCCCACTATAGTCCCCAGGACAGTTGTATTTGGTGTCCCTGAACCCACAGCAGCCCACTGTTGACCCATATCTCCTCTTGAGACTCCTGGATACTCACAGGTAAGTCTGGCTCAGTCTCCTGTGGCATCACTACTCCTTTCTCTTGGGTCCTGGAACATACAAGGTTTTGTTTGTGCCCTCCAAGAGTCTGATTCCCAGTCCTGTGGTATTTCTGTAATCAAATTTCAGTAGCCTTCAAAGTCAAATTCCCTGGGAGTTCTCAGTCTCTTTGCCAGGTTTCAGGTTGGGAAATCTGTTGTGGGCTCTAGAACTTTAGCAACAGTGCGAGAATTTCTTTGGTATAATTATTTTCCAGGTGTTCTGCTTCTACCTGTTTCAAGGTGGTCTGCTTGGTGCCTCAGTGGTGGGGCAATGGCATCCTCCTCCAAGAGGACTATACCACACACTTTGCCTCCCAGGTTGCTGCAGCCAGACCGCCTTTCCCCACAGCAGGCCACTGCTGACCTATGTCTCCACAGGAGACACTCAAACACTCAAAGGCAGGTCTGGCTCAGACTCGTTTGGGGGTCACTGCTCCTTTCCTTGGGTCCTTGTGTACACAAGGTTTTGTTTGCACCCTCTGAGTGTCTCCGACAGGTATGAGGTTTATTTAAAATGTGATTTTGCCTCTCCTACCATCTCGTTGAAGTTTCTTATCTGCCCTGGGTCACAGGGTACCGTTTTTTGGTGGGATTCAACATTCCCCTGTTGATGGTTGTTCAGCAGCTAGTTGCTATGTTGGTGTTCTCCAGGAGAAGATGAGCTCATGTCCTTCTATTCTGGCATCTTTAGTAAAAAAATTAAGATAGGAAGATTTATTCTAAATAAACTTTAAAAGTGGGATCTGAAATTAACAGAAAAGCTATGTGAAGAACATATTGAACCATGATGACACAAATGTATGATAGGAATACATACATCTAAAGAAAAGGGCTTGAATAGCAATGTTCTGTTATATTCATAGAATTAGTGGTGTTCTCAAAAAGTTGCCTTCTTTAAGTTTTAAGCCCAGTCACAGTACCTCTTACTTTTAACCTTTGAACTATCCTTTGGTGAGTATTATTAAAACTACAATTGCTATTGCTATTGTTACTTATTCCCTGTAGCTTAGATTAACTACCAAAAATATCTTATCCTATGAATGTGAGGAGAAAATTTCCAGGCACTAACTTGAAAATTAACTTCAAACTTTGCCATTTAACTTTCACTTATGTTAATATTCTTTGTACTAAGAAACATAATTATTCTTTATTATTCTCAGAATTAATGCAAACAATAATTTATATCAACATAAAGTCATAAATAACTCCATCATGGGTGAACTAAAAACACAAAACAAAACAAAAAAATTTGGGTTCTCAAACTTTAGAATGAATCAGAATTTTTTTTGTTTTTCAAAATTTCAAAATTCTGAACCCCTTTATTCCCAACCTTGTAGTCTAAATCAGTATACCTGCTGATTTAGGGTAATCTGCTGGTACACTACATTAATTTAGTGTAATCAATGTAATCTAGTGTAATCAGTGTAATCTGAGTGATCTGACTGTGAACAGGAAGGTATAGATGGTTAGATACAGATCAGTGTACCAGGTGTTTCAAGATTCACCCTGAGAAATGCTGAGTTAGTGGGTCCATAAAAATGGACTATAACAATTGGGCAAATTAGAGTTATGTAGGATTAAGAAGTAAACACAATTCTATTAATAGTTTTAAGAAAAAAAGATATATGTCTGCAAATTATCACAATGTGTATAGAAACTACTAGTCATCCATTCATTCATTTTGTTGATATGCATTGAGTTCCTATCACACTTATCTCAGCACTGGTAACAGAAATATAGGGGCAAACAGGAGAGTTTGGATCCCTGATGGTTTTATGAGAACAACGTTCTATCTCACTGATGAACAAACAAAAATAAAAAAAAAAGTTTAAAATTCTTATCAGACTTATAATAAAAAGCAGCTATGTATTTAAGTTATAAAAGAGTAGCATTTGAAAGGAATTTTGCTCAACATTCTGTAATAACCTAAATGGGAAAAGAACTTGAAATAGAATAGAAGCATGTATACATACAACTAAAACACATTGCTCTACACCTGAAACTATCACAACATTGTTAATTAATATACTTCAATATAAGACTTTTTAAAATAAATATTTTAAGATCTATATAATACATAATAAATACAAAACAAAGTAAAATATTTTCAAAATATATATTTTTAATGTGTATCATGTCATATAACAAAAGAAATATCTCAGTGAACACTTCTCTGAGGAAATTTTGAATAGGTTTTCAAGCAAGCAAATTTAACAGCAGTATGTGTCACCTGTGCAGTGACCTTGCTAGGCTGCTCCCAGGTATGCTTGAACAGAAGAAAGGGAACAGTATCCTTGCTTTGTTGACTATTTTAAAGCCTTTGACTGTGTGGATCACAACAGACAGTGAAAAATTCTTAAAGAGATGGGGATATCTGATCACCTTATCCGCCACCTGAGAAACCTGCATGCTGGTCAAGAAGCAACTGGACATGGAACAATGGGCTGGTTCCAAATTGGGAAAGGAGTATATCAAGGCTATATATTGTCACCCTGCTTATTTAACTTACATACAGATTTCATCATGAGAAATGCCAGGCTTCAAGAAGCACAAGCTGAAATCAAGATTGCAGGGGGAAATATCAGTAAACTCAGATATGCAGATGTTATCATCCTTATGTCAGAAAGCGAAGAGGAACTAAAGAGCCTCTTTATGAAGGTGAGAGGAGAGTGAAAATGCTGGCTTAAAACTCAACATCCAAAGAACAAAGAACATGGTTTCTGGCCCATCACTTCAGGACAAGTAGATGAGGAAACAATGGAAACAGTGACAGGCTTTATTCTTTTCGGGTCCAAAATCACTGCAGATGGTGACTACAGCCATGAAATTAAAACACAACAGCTTCTTTCAAGAAAAGCTATGACTAACCTACAAAACATATTAAAAAGCAGAGACATTACTTTGCTGACAAAGGCTAGTCAAAGCTGTGGTTTTTCTAATAGTCATGTAAGAATGAGAGGTGGACCATAAAGAAAGCTGAGCACCGAGGAACTGATGCTTTTGAACTGTGATGTTGGAGAAAACCCTTGAGTCTCGTGGACTGCAAGGAGACCAAACCAGTCAATCCTAATGGAAATTAATCCTGAATTTTCTTTGGAAGGACTGATGCTGAAGTTGGAGTTCCATACTTTGGCCACTTATGCAAAGAGCCAATTCATTAGAAAAGTCCCTGATGCTGGGAAAGATTGAAGGCAGAAGGAGAAGGGGACAGGAGAGAATGAGATGATTGGATGGCTTCACTGACTCTATGGACATGAGTTTGAGCAAGCTCTGGGAGATGGTGAAGGACAGGGAAGACTGGCTTGCTGTTGTTTATGGAGTTTCATAGAGTTGGACATGACTGAGTGACTAAATGACAATTCCTGAATGCTATAGCAAAAGTGAAAGTGAAGTCGCTCAGTCGTGTCCAACTCTTTGCGACCCCATGGACTGTAGCCTACCAGGCTCCTCCATCCATGGGATTTTCCAGGCAAAAATACTGGAGTGGGTTGCCATTTCCTTTTCTAGGATATCTTCCTGACCCAGGGATTGAAACTGGGTCTCCTGAATTGTAGACAGACTCTACCATTTAAGCCACCAGAGAACCATTTAATTTTCCAAGTCTTAGGACACATCTCTCTACAACAAAAGATTTTTGGCTTGAGGCCTGTTTACTTCCTTCTAGTTTTACAGCTTTTTTTTTAATTGATTTTACTAACTTTACCTTGTTTCACAGACACCACATTTAAATGGTGTTGAGAAAATGATATGGGCTTTCCAAGTGGCACTAGTGGTAAAGAATCTTCCTGCCCATGCAAGAGACATAGGAATCAAGGATTTTATCCCTGAGTCAGGAGAATCCCCTAGAGGAGAGCATGGCAACCCATTGCAGTACTCTTGCCAAGAGAATCCCACGGATAGCAGAGCCAAGTTACAGTTCATTGGATTGCACAGAGTTCTACATGACTGAAGTGACTAGTGCACAAGAAAATGAAACATTGTTCCTCAGAATATAATGCATTATAATTATATAAATTTAATCTTTGAAAACATGTGAAGAGTACTATAATGTACATAGCTGTGATCTGCAGCTGTATGCCAGCACAGAGAATGCTTGAAACACTGGATTTCTTTAGCACATTTTTGTAAATCTTGGAAAGGTTTTGTGATGCTATTTCATGAGACCCATGGTACTTTCAATATGATTCTATCAGAGTGTATTTTCAAATAAGAATTTGAGAGACTTAGAGAACTTGGTTCATAGTCTTTCTAAAATAGAATTATATACATATTCATATAGTGTCAAAATGTATAAAACTTAAATTCCTTACAAAAATGTGAATGTTGAAGGTGATTTAAAAAATAAAAATAAAAAACTGCTGAAGCTATTTTCAATAGCCAAGACATGGCAGCTACCTAAATGTACATCAGCAGATGAATAGATAAAGAAAATGTGATACATATATATATATACTATTATAAATAAATATTACTCAGTCTTAAAAAATAATCAGAAATGTAGCAAGATCAACATAGACATTATCCTACTAACTGAAGTGAGTCAGACAGAGAAAGCCAAATATATGATATTAATTATATGTGGAATCTAACTTCTGATAAAATGAGCTTATTTACAAAATTATAATAGATATAGAACAATGGATAAATTAGGACTTTGGGGTTAGTAGATTTAAACTACTATTTATAAAATGAATAAACAAATTCCCACTTTAGAGCACAGGGAACTGTTCAGAATCTGAGGATATATATATATATATATATATAATTATTTGATATCACCAGATAGAAAACATTTTAAATCAACTATATTTTAGTTTAAAAAATGCTGAAGAGAAGTAACTAGCAATAGATAAATCATGATAATCATATTATGCTATGTAAGTATTGAGCATCGACACTAATAAATACAAATACAAATAGTATGTTGCAAAATATGATCAACAAAGAACACTTTTATTATTGCTTCTTGGCTCAGATAATGTGAGAAACCAAGTTGTTAATGAGTTTATTAATGAATATTGTCATTCCTTCAAAAGTTTCTGTTTAGTTCCTATGATATTTAAATACTTTCCAACACACTGGGCTGCATAGATGAATGCAAAATATTCCTTAGGCAGTTTTCTTCCCAGTGAATTAAAGACGAAACACAAAATCCTACACATGGTACCCGACATTTTTGGCATCAGGGAATGGTTTTAAGGAAGACAACTTTTCCATGGACTAGAGGATTGGGGATGATTTGGGGATGATTTAAAAGCATTACACTTGCTGTGGACTTTATTTATTTTAATATCAGATCATCAGGCATTAAACTTCAGAATTTGGGGACCCCTGTTAAAGAAGACATTTTTTAAAGACACTTTATAACATATTTCAAACTGCTTCCAGTTATAATGTGAGGACAAGGAGAGTTTATAGCTTTATGTATAACCTTGATGAAGATGTTTGTGGAGGAGGTTCATTACAGAGAAAATCATACTTGAGACATAAAGTAACAGACATCATAAGAATGCACATCCTATAAATCATATGTGCCTAACTTTATAACATGGAATTCTTCTTGATATTATACATACTAGGGATTTTAACTGGAGAAATTTTCATTTCCTGAGTAGGCTCTGGGAGTTGGTGATGGACAGGGAAGCCTGGCATGGGGTTCCAAAGAGTTAGACATGACTGAGTGAATGAACTGAGAAAATTATATTTTAAAATCTTTTTTTTTTTTTTTTTTTCACTGAAGGGCTTCCAAGTTGTTTATATACTAAGATGTGTTAAATGCTACCATGGATTAACTCCAAGATGGGTTACACTAACAATATGGTATTGAATTTATTTCAATCCTGTTTCACTTGAAAATCTGTTTCTACAGAACACTCGGTTCCACTGAGGACTGTTAGGAATAACCTACATAGAATGAAAAGCAGATTTGAGCAATTGCTTAAAAGACCACTGGAACTGTAATGTCATTCTTATTTTAAACTTTTCTGTAATCATTCATTCTTTCCTTTGATTTTTACAAGCAACTAGGTGCTTTATTCACATTGAATGGCTCATTATTATTCTAAAAATACTATTGCCTTTTAATTTTCACAGTGCTGTTCCTTGTTCCTGAAACACACCCCTCTTTTTTCTTCTGGTTAACAAACTGCTATTAACTACAATATATGATGGCACTTTAGAGACAGAGATCCCTCCGTAATTGTTCAGTCCCTAAGTCATGTCCAACTCTTAGCAACTCCATGGACTGCAGCATGTCAGGCTTCCTTATTCTTCACTATCTCTCAGAGTTTGTTTAAATTAATGCCCAACAAGTTAGTGATGTTATCTAACCATTTCATCCTGTTGCCCCCTTTCTTCTGCCCTCAATCTTTCCCAGCATCAGAATCTTTTCCAGTTAGTTGAATCTTCACATCAGATGGCCAAAGTATTGGAGTTTCAGCTTCAACAACAGTCTTTTCAATAAATATTCAGGGTTAATTTCCTTTAAGATTGACTGGTTTGATATTTCTGCAGTCCAAGTGACTCTCAAGAATCTTCTCCAGCACCACAGTTTGAAAGCATCTATTCTTCAGGACTCAACCTTCTTATGGCCCAACTCACATCCATACATGACTACTAGAAAAACCATAGCTTTGACTAGATGAACCTTTGTCAGGAATGTGATGTCTCTGCTTTTTAATAAGCTATCTAGATTTGTCATAGCTTTCCTTCCATAAGCAAGCCTCTTTTAATTTCATGGCTGGCTGTAGTCACTGTCCACAGTGATTTTTGAGTCCCCCAAAATAAAATCTGCCACTGTTTCCAATATTTCCCCCATTTATTTGCCATGATGTGATGGGATTGGATGCCATGATTTTAATTTTATGAATGTTGAGTTTTAAGCCAGTTATTCAAGAAAGATAACTTCTAGAGAGCTACTATAAAACACAGTAGCTATAGCTGCTGCTGCTGCTAAGTTGCTTCAGTCGTGTCCGACTCTGTGCGACCCCATAGATGGCAGCCCACCAGGCTCCCCTGTCCTTGGGATTCTCCAAGCAAGAACACTGGAGTGAATTGCCATTTCCTTCTCCAATTCATGAGAGTGAAAAGTGAAAGTGAAGTCGCTCAGTTGTTTCCAACTCTTAACGACCCCATGGACTGCAGCCCACCAGGCTCCACCGTCCATGGGGTTCTCCAGGCAAGAGTACTGGATATTATATTTTGTTAAGAGGCTATGTGTGTGTGTGTGTGGTGTGTGCTCAGTCATGTCCTAATTTTTGCAACCTCATGGACTGCAGCCCAGCAGGCTCTTCTGTTCATGTGACTTTTCAGGAAAGAAATCTCATTAAATGATCTTATAGAAACATACAGTAACTGCTCTTTAACCTATCAACTACAGTAGCATGTTAATATACTATTTTGTAGATTAAATAAAATTTATACTTAAATTTCATACAATTACCAATTTAAAATAGTTTATTTTCTTATCAACTTTACATTGTGCTTGTGGTAATCAAGATAAAAGAAACTATGAAAAAATTCAAACAATAAATTATATTTACATCATTCAACTGTCATTTGAGTTTAATGTTTATGCATGCATTGAGAATGACCTAACACAAAACAGCTTAAAACCCATATCAATACATAACACTATTTAATATTTTCCTATTTTACCCCATAAGTAATTGATGACACTTAGAATGTTCATAATTGCAGTTACCAGGATAGTAGTTTACTATTTTGAAACAAATTTTCTATTAAATTCTACTTTAGTGAAAGAGCAGGAATATACAAATTGAAAAAAAAAATCCTCAAAAATGATCTAATTTTATACTTCAAAATATTCTAATGTAATATAGATGAAGAAGAGAAAAAGGAAAACAAGTATTACATTGCCTTCTTATAAATGGGCTTTCTATTCTGTCTTGACCTTTTAAGCAACCTACCCTCAATATTATACTCTCTTAATTACTACAGATTTATAAAGTATATAACTAAATATCTGATAAGATCTGCTTCCTTTCTTATTTGATACAAAATTGTCTTGGCTGCTCTTGATTCTGCCTTTGAGCATCAATTTGTAGGTTTTCTTATTAAAACTTCATCAAATTTATAGATTTATTTTGGGGAGAATTATTTCTATAACATATTAAGTATTATATCCATATATACTTCTGAATTTATTTAAATAACATTTTTGATCTGTAAGAAAGATTTTACAATTTTGTCACAAAAGTCTTGAACACTTTTTCCCCAAAAATTGTTTGTTAAAATTGCATTAGTAATGTATCTCTTTTTATATTGATATTTTATTTGGCAAACTAGCTGAACACTTTCTTGCAAAACACTGTCTTTTTCGAAGCACATTTATGATATGTTAGACACCAGTTGGAGAAAACTCTTGAGAGTCCCTTGGACTGCAAGGAGATCCAACCAGTCCATTCTGAAGGAGATCAACCCTGGGATTTCTTTGGAAGGAATGATGCTTAAGCTGAAACTCCAATACTCTGGCGACCTCATGTGAAGAGTTGACTCATTGGAAAAGACTATGATGCTGGGAGGGATTGGGGGCAGGAGAAGAAGGAGACTACAGAGGATGAGATGGCTGGATGGCATCGCTGACTCGATGGACGTGAGTCTGAGTGAATTCCAGGAGTTGCTGATGGACAGGGAGGCCTGGCGTGCTGTGATTTATGGGGTCGCAAAGAGTCGGACACAACTGAGCAACTGAACTGAAATGAACTGAGACACCAGTTTGATTGCTGGGTCAGAAAGATCTTCTGGAGGAGGGCACCAGCAACCCACTTCACTATTCTTGCTTGGAGTATCCCGTGGACAGAGAAGCCTGACAAACTTCAGTCCATAGAGTGGCACAGTCGGACACAACTGAAGCAAATTAGCACATGCATGCATAGGGTTTCCCTCCATTTGCAGTGGAACACTGCAGGGTAACAAATAGGTTACAACTGAGCAAGATATTGATCTGAATCTTTTATCAACTTGTGTATTTTCTGAGACAAAAACTGATGGGAAGGACTGAATAAACAAGGATAACATCATTTGTTCTTTTTTTTTTTTTTTTCTCTCATCGTATTGTTCTGTCTGAGTCCCTCAGGATGCAGTTGAGTTGAGGCAGAGATTACAAGCTTCCTTCTCTTGCTCTGGATTTTTAAAGAAAATGTTTGTAATGCTTCACCATTAAACAAGACATGGCATTGGTTGTTAGTAAATAACCATCATCAGATATAGGAATCTCCCTTTTTTTCCTAATGTTCTGATATTTTATATTAATAGTTTGTGGGATTTTATTTAGCATATTTTCTTTCCCTTCCTGAATTGAATATTTCTGTGATTGTGTTTCCTTATTCTACTAACATGACAAATTATATTAGTAACTGGTTTGCTACTAGACCCTCTGTATTCTTAGATATAAAGGAAACTTTTTAAAATAAAATTCTATAGTTAGTATGAAATTTTTACTTAATATTTTTTACTATAGAATTGTAGATACACATCCAGTTATGATAAATAGTATACAATGGCTCTATGTTCTGTTTATCCAGTTTTCTATTCATTAAGAATCTAATCTCTCCCTTCCTCTACACTTCTTAGTCATTTTACCAACAACTGTGAAAATTTTTACATAATTGTTGACTTTAAATTTTCCTGATCTTTAGCCTATGATAAGGGATCCAAAGGTACTCAGTTGTCTGTAACTCTTTTGCAACCCCCTGGACTGCAGCCCTCCAGGCTCCTCTGTCAGTTGGATTTCCCAGGCAAGAATACTGGAGTGGGTTGCTGTGTGCTATAGTTAGTCACTCAGTCATGTCCAACTCTTTGTGCTCTCATGAATTGTAGCCTGCCAGGCTCTTCTGTCCAAGGGGGTTCTCCAGACAAGAATTCTGGAATGGGTTTCCATGTCCTTCTCCATGGAATTTTCCCAATCCATGGATCAAACTCAGGTCTCCCTTATTGCAGGCAAATTATTTACCATCTGAACCAACAGGGAAGACCAAGAATACTGGAGTGGGTAGCCTATCCTTTCTCCAGGGGATCTTCCCAATCCAGGAATTGAACCAGGGTCAATTCCTACAATTGCCTACATTGCAGGCAGATTCTTTTCCAGTTTATCTACCAGGGAAGCCTTATTTCATTTTCCAGGGGATCTTCCTCACCCAGGGTTCAAATCTGCATATTTTGCATTGGCAGGAGAATTCTTTACCACTCAGCCACCTGGGAAGCCCCATAATAAGGGATTTCTCCTTTTAAATAATAAACACTTTGTACTCAAATACATAAAGGCAAATTTAGGGAAGCAGTGAAAATAAATCTAAGAAAGAACAAATACTAAAATGTAAAGCATTACAATCTTTGACTTATCAAAACTACCTTTAATTCCCATTAAACCTTTACTTTCATATATAAAGAAGATTGCATTGGTATTTCCATTTACTGTATCACAAGCGTAGCATTTTATTGTATAGGCAACATTTCAGGAATATTGATAATTTTTCTTGCTTTATAGCTCTATGGAATAATCAGCTAATGGAATAATTCATATAAGAATTTGTCTTTGATTTTTTTTCCCTTAAACAAGAGAGAAAACCTCAGATACTTAAATATAAAATTTAGGGACCTCAGGTTCATATGTGATGCCAATGTATTTATTCATTCATTATTCAAACTGACTCAGCAACAATGAAAAAACAATCATTGCAGAATATTAGCCTTTTAGCTCCTAAGAAACATGTGTACTATAAATCTTAAGCATGACTTGAAAGCTAGAGATAATTGAGTAATAATAGTTCAGAAAATAAGGAGAAGATTTAGATTGGAATAAGGTAAGTAGCTCTTCACAAATGAATAAGATTGTAAATAAACCCTTAAAATATTGATATAGTTTCCACTGTAAAATGGGAGATTTCAGTGAAGTAAGCAGTAGTACATGTTGCGTATTGTCCAGCAAAGGGAGGAAGAGGGGACAGATTCAAGCTGTGTCACACAGCCTCTCCAAAGTGATACCGTTTTAAGACAGCTTGCTTCTTCATGTAGTGTGCATGCTCAGTCATGTCTTACTCTTTGTGACTCTGTGGACTGTAACCCTGTCAGGCTCCTCTGTTCATGGGATTCACCAGGCAAGAATACTGGAGTGCACTCCCATATCCTCCTCTAGGGGGTCCTCCCAACCCAGGGATTGAACTCATGTCTCGTGTGTCTCCTGTATTGCAGGTGGATTCTTTACCATTAAGCTACTTTACATTTTATAGAATGTATGCAAATTTTGAAAAGTAGTCATTATAAATGTTTTATTTTATTTTTAATATTACCCTTTCTACCAGCAATACATAATGCTTCCTGCTTCTTGTGGATAATGGTTCTTGTTCTCAACAAGGCCCAACAACTTAGCAAAGCTTGGCTCCCAAGGAGTCTTGTCATTTAATCCTCCATGCTGCTCCCCAACCACTTGGCCCTATTTCTTTTCTACTGAAGAGCTATTCAGTCAAAAGGGCAGGTTTATAGAGGAATAACTGAACTGATGATTAGATCAGTTGGGTTTACATTGAAAGTCTTGACTTTCAAGAGGACATGTGCCTAAAACTCTAGGAAATAGAAGTCTGTGTAAGTTACCAGAATGATCTGAAGATGAACTGTCGTTCATATTTCAAGTTTCAGTGTCAAATTAAAATGAAGCACATCACTTCAACTCACAAATGTTTCCTCTGGGCCAAAGCAAGAATTAAAAGTAAATGAAGTAAATTGAAGAGGCAAAACCAAATCTATTTTAAGTAGAAACAAAGTGTGTATTCAAAATTTAGAAGTCATTTTAAAA
The DNA here is from genome assembly GCF_014754425.2 of Oryx dammah. NCBI lineage: Eukaryota > Metazoa > Chordata > Mammalia > Artiodactyla > Bovidae > Oryx > Oryx dammah. The sequence goes on from NW_024070203.1 coordinate 10,334,647, forward strand.
TTCCCTCTGGTACTAGTTTTTATTAGAAAATATCCTTATAAAGTCATGATCTCATTAACAACTTTTGAAATAGTTCTATTTTCTTATCTTTAGGAAATTTAATAAATCTGTCCTATCCCTAAGAGCCTGTAGGCTGGCCCAAATTTTTAGATATTTCAGTTACTGACCCAGACTGGCTGTTACTAATTTCATCTGTATTATAATGAATTTGGACATGATTTAATTATTTCTGGGATTCCAACCTCAAACATTCTCTAAGTCACAATTTCATAGCACTAAAAAGAATTGCCTATAAAGAAAATGTTAATATCCAGATTTCCCAATACCCCCCAAACTTTAGTATCCCTTTGCCAACTTGATATGTCTCCTCCAATGCCCATCAGCATGTCATGTCCTAAATTCAACAGGTTCCCAAACATCATGCAATTATTTCCCAACTCCTACATTAATTATTACCAGTACATTCTTCTAGTTAGTTAAAGCAAAAAAAAAAAAAAAAAAAAAAAAACCTTGCATTTATCCTTGACTTCCCTCTTCTGTCTGAATTGAATCCCTCTGAAAATCCCTTTGGCCTGCCAACAAAATACGAATAAAATACAACCGCTTCTCACTACTTGTGTTGGTACTGTCTTCTTGCCGTCATTTTTTTTTTCCAGATATATTCTTGTAATGAATCACTCTTTCTCTGCCTTCACCTCCAACAGCAACAAGAATGATTCTGTTTACACGTGAGTCAGATCATGTCAGTCTGCTAAACCCCTCTGCTTAGCGGCTGCTATAACCCAAGCCCTAAGGATGTCTGACGACGTCCTATGTGGCCTGGCCCCTGCCTTCAACCTCACCTCTCATTTCAACACTTCTCTTATGATTTTTAATTCTTATTGTCACCTTGTTGATATGTAGAGTGGCATTTCCTGAGCACATTATTTTCAAATAAACTGTGTGGCCTGACCTGAACACACCTCATCCTTTCTTTTGCTTATTTTCCCTCACTGTCACCAATTAACTTGATATAGATTGTAATAATAATAATAAGTATTTATGGATGTATTTATTATTTTTTTCAATACATGGAAAAAATCATTCCTCATGGAAGGAATAAGTTTATCTGTTTTATTCACTTTTTTAATCTCCAATACCTAGAAAGCACCTGGCATAAAATAATGTCATGCTTTGGATATTAATAACTAACTCAGGGGAAAAAAGCCTACTCGTGAAATTGTTATATCAATACTGTCTTAAGAAAAGCTTACTATTAACCATGAAAATGCTGCAATATTCCTTTAAAGTTTCCTTTTCAAATTTGAGTAATACTTATCTGCTTAATTTCATAGAACTAAAGATTTTAACTAAGTTGATTTGGAGTATGCCATAATTATTGGATGTTTTCTTGTTTTTCAGAAGGAATCTGCTGAGGGCTTTTCCTTTACTGTATTCCACATTAAAAAAAAAATACAATGAAAACAACTACCAGAGATATTAGCTTAATATTGTTAAGTGTAAACATTAAGAATGGCTTTTACCTGCACTTTGAAAATTTAGCAAGTTCATAAAATGTTGAAATATATTCAATTTTGTAGTTGTTTCTTCATGCATTTGAAAGTTAGAAAGTTAGGCACTATTATTGAAATCACTAGTTCAGTGTTTCCAAGCTAACTTTGACTTCATGTTTCATAAAAATTACAATATTAATGAGTATTTGGATATAATTTAATCCTGATACTACAGTAATATTTATTTCTCAATCAGCATGTAGTCAAGAAAAGAGAGTGATCAATTCTTTTTCCTGGCATTTGAGAATGTTTCCACCAATAATACATTATTGTCATTTTTAATGACTGAATATATTCAATAAATATAAGAATTTTGAAATAATTGAAGAAAAAAATCTACTCAGAAGAGAAACACTGTAGCCAGTATTGTAAAAATATATTATTAATCTTTTTTCATAATTATCACATGCATATTAGCTGCCTTTCTAGAATATGGTAGTATCACTCAAGGAGTAAACTTAAGTAGGATAAAACTGTTTTTATCACAGAATATGGAGGGGTAACAAAAATAAAAGTGAAAGTGAAGTATGAGACACTGAGATACTGATATGAAGGTGCTGAGAAGGAATAGTGTAAGAGCTAGACAGTGAATTTAGGAAGTTAAGGTGAAGGAATGTTTAAAACATAGGACTTGGGGAGTGACTTCAGAGAGATGGCAGAATGGAAACTCCCAGCCCTTGTCCCTCAATAGAAACACTGTTTTAAAAGCAACACATGGATGAAAATACTGCCATGAGACGTCCAAAGTCAAGTTAACAGGTGTAGTATGCTGATAAGCTCAAAACTGATAACAACCAAATGGAACATGAAAGAAACACTATTTCACTTTATCTATTGGATCATCTCTGTCAAGTTGGCACAGCTCAGCACCAATAGAGACCACTTTGGCCCTTGACTTCTAATGGAGCCTTCATCCTATGACCTTGCCCTTATAGCAAACTCCCCTCAGGAACAGTGGTGGTACTTACTACAGTCATTACAGTTCCACAAAAATGGAGGCAGGCACATAACCCTAAAAGGAGGGAGACAAGTGGAGCATCTGTATGTTAGTTGCTCAGTTGTGTCCAATTCTTTGCAACCCCATAAACTGAATTATAGCCTGTCAGGCCTCTATCCATTCATCCTTCAGGCAAGAATACTAGAGCATGCATATACATTAAATTTATATATATATATATATAAAATTAGGAGTTTCCCAGAATCTCTAGCTGGAGTAATTGGTGAAGTCTACTTCCTGTCAAAGCCTATCTATAAGGGCTGGGAGAAGTGTCTGCTTCTACAAATATGTAGATAAGACATAAATGTTTCTTATATTGACATGGAGAAAAAGAGGATAAGACACAATCAAAAACATAAATAAATAAAAACCTATCTCCAGGAACCAAGCCTAAGGAAATGAAGATGTATGAATTGCCTGAAAAGTAATTCAAAATAAGCATCTTCAAGAAGCTTAAGGAAAATTTTTAAAAATGCACAATTAAGAAAAATCAGAAAAATGGTAGATGAAAATAAGACTATAAGCAAAGAGACAGAAGGTATAAAAATAATTGAATACCTAAATTCTGGAATTGAATACAATCTATAAAGAGCTTCAGTATTTCACTTGGTTGAGTAGAGGAAGGAATCATGGAATTTGAACACAGTGATTTGAAATTATTCAGTCAGAAAGGCAAAAAGAAAAATAGAATGAAATGAGTGAAGTAAAACTAAGAGTCTTATGAAAAACCTCAAATGAACAGAAATACACCCTAAGGGGGGCCCAGAAGGGCAAGAGGTTTTAAAAAAAATTAGTGGCCCTAAACTCTCCAATTTTGGGAAAGGAAGCAGACACCAGATTCATAAGTCCAAAGGGCTGCAAAAACAACACAGAAATTTACACTGAGATACATTATAACCAAATTGTCAAAAGTCAAAGACAAAAAGTGAATTTTTAAAATGAGAGAAAAATCTCTTACTATGCACAAAGGAGGTTCACCTAAGACTATCAATGCATTTCTTAGCACAAACCTTGTAGGCTGGAAGAAGGCAGAATGATATACTCAAAAAAACTGAAAGGAAAACAAAAACAAAACAAAACTGTGAACAAAGAATAGTATCTCTGGAAACACTGTCTTCTAAAAATGAAGAACAGGAAAAAAAAAATTAGACAAAAGCTGAGGGAGTTCATCACCCCTAGAACTGCTTTAAAAAAAAGAAAAAAAAAAAAAACTAAAGGGAATTTTTAAAGTTGGTAAATAGAAAAAAAAAGCATATAAAAGCATGTAATTACTGATAAATGTAAATATATAGACAAATACAGAATACTGTAATATTGATGTGTGTAAACTTATTTTAATTTTACTATAAAGGTTGAAAGGCAAAAGTATAGACTGTTATATCTAGACGATGTTCAGGAAAGCTTCATGGTAGCCAGAAAGAAAAGGTACACAAAATGCATATAAACTGAGCTCCTTATGACCAAGCTAGATAGCATAGTCAAAAGCAGAGACATTATTTTGCCAACAAAGGTCCGTCTAGTCAAGGCTATGGTTTTTCCGGTGGTCATGTATGGATGTGAGAGTTGGACTGTGAAGAAAACTGAGTGCCGAAGAATTGATGCTTTTGAACTGTGGTGTTGGAGAAGACTCTTGAGAATCGCTTGGACTGCAAGGAGATCCAACCTGTCCTGCCTTATGACCCAGCAATCCCACTGCTGGGCATACACACCAAGGAAACCAGAATTGAAAGAGACACGTGTACCCCAATGTTCATCGCAGCACTGTTTATAATAGCCAGAACATGGAAGCAACCTAGATGTCCATCAGCAGATGAATGGATAAGAAAGCTGTGGTACATATACACAATGGAGTATTACTCAGCCATTAAAAAGAATGCATTTGAATCAGTTCTAATGAGGTGGATTAACCTGGAGCCAATTATACAGAGTGAAGTAAGTCAGAAAGAAAAACACCAATACAGTATACTAATGCATATATATGGAATTTAGAAAAATGATAACCCTGTATGAGAGACAGCAAAAGAGACACAGATGTATAAGACAGTCTTTTGGACTCTGTGGGAGAGGGAGAGTGTGGGATGATTTGGGAGAATGGCATTAAAACATGTACAATATCATATAAGAAATGAATCACCAGTCTAGGTTTGATACAAGATACAGGATGCTTGTGGCTGGTGCATTGGGATGACCCAGAGGGATGGTATGGGGAGGGAGGTGGGAGGGGGGTTCAGGATTGGGAACATGTGTACACCCATGGCTGATTCATGTTGATGTATGGCAAAACCAATACAATATTGTAAAGGAAATAAATAAATAAATAATGAAATTTTTTTTTTTTTTTTTAAAAGGAGATCTGTCCTGGGTGTTCCTTGGAAGGACTGATGCTGAAGCTGAAATTCCATTACTTTGGCCACCTCATGCAAAGAGTTGACTCATTGGAAAATACTGTGATGCTGGGAGGGATTGGGGGCAGGAGGAGAAGGGGATTACAGATGATGAGATGGCTGAATGTCATCACCGACTCGATGGACATGAGTTTGAGTGAACTCCAGGAGTTGGTGATGGACAGGGATGCCTGGAGTGCTGTAGTTAATGGGGCTGCAAAGAGTCAGACACGACTAATTGGAGGAGTTGAACTGAATAAAATAAATTGAGTGATTGAATCACTAAAAAAAAGCTAATAGCTATATGCTATTTACAAGAGACAGGGAAGCCTGGCATGCTGCAGTCCATGGAATCTCAACGAGTCAGACACGACTGAGTGACTGAACTCAACTATTTTAGATTTAAGTAAACACACAGGGTGAAATAAAGAGATGGAAAAAGACATTTCATACTAAAAGTAAACAAGAGAGTAAGAATAACATTACTTATATCAGACAAAATAGACTTTAAGTAAAAACCTTTTACAAGAGACACAGGAAGACATTGGATAATGATAGAAATTTCAATTCAGGAGGACAATCAGACATCAGAGCACCTAAATATGTAAGTCAAACTGATAAAACTGAAGGGGAAAATGAATGGGGATATAATATTAAGATACTTCAAGACCCCACTTTCAATAATACATAGAAAAACCAGATAGAAAATCAATAAGGAAACAGTGGTCTTTAACAATGTCACATCACAAATGGGCCTATTAATTTAAGATATATACAGAGCATTCCAACTCAAAACAGGGGTATACACATTCTTCTCCCAAGAACAAATAGATCTTTTCCCAGGAGAGATCTCATGTTAGGTCACAAAAGAAGTCTTAAAAAAAAAAAAAAAGTCACAAATATGTTGATACTAAAGCATCATGCTCCTGATAAACCAACAGATCAGAGGAAAAAAAAATTAAAAGAAAATCAGAAAATGTCTTGATAAATTTGAAAATGAAAGCACAACATATCAAAACTTATGGGATACATCAGAGACACTACTAAAAGGGAAGATTATATTGGTAATATGTAAAAAATGTAGAAAAATCATAAATAAACAACCTGACTTTTTGTCTCATTAAACTAGAAGAATAAATTATGCCAAAAATATGAAAGGAAATAAATGAAAAATTAGAGCAAAAATGAACAAAATAAAGATAGTAAAAAATTTAAATAAGAATTGGTTTTCTAAAAGATAAATAGGCCAATCTTAGGTAGACCAATAAAAAATACAGAAGACAAATAAAATTAGAAAGAGAAGACACTACAGCTGATATCACAGGAATGAAAAGCTGGATAACCTTAAATTAATGGCTTAATTTATAGAAACATATAACCAAAATGACTGAATCATGAAGAAGTAGACTCTCTAAACAGAGTAATAGCTAATAGAGATTAAATAAGTATTAAAAAAAAAAAAAAAAACCTCCAAAGAAATCCTAGGTCCGTATGGCTTCACTGATTATTCCTATCAAACATTTAAAGAATTATTACCAAGATTTTTCAAACTCCTTCAGAAAGTTGAAGAGGAAGGAACACTTCCCAACTCATTACAAAAGGGCAGTATTATCCATATACAAAAGACAGGCAAAGATACTACAAGTAAACAATATTGCAATATTTCTGATGAAAATATATGCAGAAGTTTTCAGCAAAGCTAGTCAATGAAATTCAACAGAATAGTACATCATCGTCAAGTGTGATTTATCCTTTGATGCAAGCTTGATTTAACAAATACAAATCAATTAAAGTGATATACAATATTAATATCAATAGAATGAAGGATTAAAAACCCATGATTATCTCAATAACTGCAAAAAAAAGTATTTGCATAATTCAACACTCTTTTACCATAAAAACTCTTAATCAAGTAGGTATACAAGGGATATATCTCAGTATGCTAAAGGACATATATGTCAAGCCCAAACTTAACATGTTTAGTGAAGGAAAGTAAAAGCTACTCAAAAATCAGTAATAACTTAAAAAATGCCCTCTCTCACCTGTTATGCAACATAAGGCTAGAAGTTCTAGCTGAAAGATTAGAGAAGAAAAATAAGTAGGGTTCCAAATTGGAAATGAATAAATATATCCTTGTTTTCATACAGCATGATTTTATGTGTAGAAAATTTCTCACAAAAAAATGTGTTACAACAAATAAACTAATTCAGTAAAGTTACAAAATATGCCATTAATATGCAAAAAGCTGTTACTATGCCAGACAATTAACTTTCTGAGAAGGAAATTAAATCATCTTATTTAAAATAGCATCAAAAATAATGAAATACTTAGAAATAAACTTAACCAAAGAGGTGAAATATTTGCACCCTGAAAACTGAAGAAAGAAGTTAAAGGATATAGAACTGCATATTCACGTACTGGAAAACTTAATATATTAAAATGTCCATACGAGCTGAAGAAATTTATAGATTCAATGTAATCCCCCCCAAAATCACATTGATAGTTTTACAGATATTTAAAGAAAGCCCAATATATATACAGAACCACAAAATAATTCTGAAGAGCCAAGGAAATATCAACAGAGTTCAAAGCTGGAGGCATCACATTTCTTGATTTCCAAATGCATTGTAAAACTACAGTAATAAAAACTAAAGTATTAGCTTAAGGTTATAGATAAATGGGAAAAAATAGAGAAACTCAAAATAAACCCACATATATGTAGTCAACTAAACATCAAGAAGGGAACAAAAAATACATAATAAGGAAAGCATAGTCTCTTCAACAATGGTTATTGGGAAAACTAGATCTCCACATTAAAAATAATAAAGTTTGGCCCTTATATCATATTCAAAAATTAACTTAAAATAGAACAAAGCCTTAAACATAAGACTTAAAACTATAAGTCTCCTGGAAGAAAACAGAAATACATTTTTGACATTGGTCTTGGCAAATACTCCCTAGATATAACACCAAAACACAGGCAACAAACCCCATTATAGACAAGTAAAAATACATTAAACTAAAAATATCTGCAGAAATAATCAATGAAAGTAAAAGTCAACCTATGGGGTGAGAGAATATATTTGTTAACAACATATCTGATAAGGTGTTTATATACATAATATGTAAAGAACTTCTGTAACTCAGTAGAGAAAATGAATACATACTTCAACTGAAAAGTGAACAAAATTCTTGAGTAGACATTTTTCCAAAGAGGCTAATGGATGTTTGAAAAAGTGTTCAATATCAGAGAATGCAGATCAAAAGAGTGAGATATCACACCACACTTATTAGGATGGCTATTATCAAAGGAACAGAAGACTAGAGTGTTGGAGAGAATATGGAGAAATTGAAAAACTTGTACATTGTTGACAATAATGTAAAATGACACAGCTGTAATAGAACATAGTGTGGAGAACCCTAAAAAAATTAAAAATAGAACAACTAAATGATCTAGCAGTCCTACTCCTCAGCCTATTGCCAAAATAATTGACACAGGATCCCAAAGTTGGTTCACAAAAATGAAGATATGGAATTTTTTCCATAAAGATATGGATTTTGGCCTAAATCCCCATTGCCGAATAGATGGATAGAGAAAATATGGTATATACATTTACTGGAATATTATTCAACCTTTAAAAAGAAGGAAATCCTTCCATATAAAGGAATGCAAATGAACCTAGAAGAAATTGTGCTAAGTAAAATAAACCAATTACAGTTTGACAAATATTGCATGATTACACTTACGTGAAATATCTGAAATTGTCACATTCAAAGAAACAGAGTGTAGAAACATGGCTTCCAAATTCTGCAGGGAGCTTAAAATAGTTCTTCACCAAAGTCTATAGAATTTCAATTTTTCAACATGAATAAATTATAATGGTTTGTTATAAAACACAGTGCATGTACTGAATAATATTGCATTGTACGTGCAAAACATTTCATATAGTATAGCTCATGTTAATTGTTCACAATTAACAAAATAAGGGACAATCCACAGTTTAATTGTTGCTCTCCTGGAAAGTCAATTTCAAAAATACTAAACGAGTCATTGGATTCTGCAGTATGATGATTGTTACTGATCTTGTTTGCAGCTGGAATTGCAGAAAGAAAATCCAGAGTTGAGGCAATGGAGGTAGAAAATTCAAGAATTTTGACTCTGAACAGCAAAAGCTAACCCAGTAACTTGGAGGAGATGCAAGACAAAAAGTAGTAAGATCTCTGGTTAAACACAGGACATACAGGTGGATCCCTGTGCCTGACAGGAGGCTGTTTAATAATTTGTAGCTGTGCCAATTTAAGTAAATAACTTCCTTATGTTTCAATTTCCTAATTTATAATAATTGTAATACTATCACTTGACACAGCACTGGATCAAAGCAGCAATCCATGTAAACATGATAGAACTCTCCCAAAATATTATTATAAAATATCAACTAATATTTTCATACAATCATTAAAATTATTTTTTGTTTGCCTATCAAGTGATATTTTCTTCATGTATTTTCCAAGATGTTTTTCCTCAGCTACAAAGTGTTTTTACCAATTTTCTGGGAACTCAGAATTCTTTCCCTTTGTTATTTCTCATGAGAATGCATATTATTTCCTTTGGCTTCCCTTATTCAAGGGTCTGTATTGTCTTTTTAGGTTGCAAACAAAATAAATTAAGTCTGTAATTTATTCAGAAGTAAATTAGCAGATTGAGGAATGAGTCTGTGGCCAGAGAAGTCACCATCTTAGAGAATATATTTTATTATCTGATATGTATCTTTATGGACATTGGGACTACTATGGTAAAGATAACATTTCAGTAGCTATCTCTCTCTATTGTTGTTTTTTAGTTACTAAGTCTTATCTGACAGTTTGTGACCTCATGCACTGCAGCATGTGAGGTTTCCCTGGTTTTCACTATCTCCTGGAGTTTGCTCAAACCCTTGTCCATTGAGTTGCTAATGCCATCCAACCATACACAGCTTCATTTCCCTTGCAACGGAAAAATCCACCAAGTAACCCTGCATCATTGGATTTTTGTTTTTAACTTTGTAAACCCAGTAGAAATGTAAAGAAAAACAAACAAACAAACAAAACAAAAAACTGGCCATATATGCTGCTATCTACTCTGTTGAGTTCTGGTGGCTGTTCAAAAGGGATTACGATCAGCATGCCCTGCATGCACACCATTCTCTGGCTTCTGGTCATTTCTCTCCCAATTAACAATTGCCAGGAGTCTATGTCAGAGCATCCTTTATTTATAGTCCATAATTCCATCTTGTTGCCTCAGGAGGGGAATTTATTAGAAATGCAATAAATTGTCTCTGATGGATTTGACAGGTTTAGATATCTTTGGAGCAATTCCTTCCAACTTAAATTATATTTACCAAAATGCTTCAGTGATTCTGAGTTTGCAATAATGATGCAAGTATTTCTGTATTGTGTATTACTGTGTTTATGTTAATGAAGGCCTACAGGAATGGGTGGAGTTTAAGGCAAAGTGATTTTGTGTCTCTGAGATAGTCAGTTCACCATCTTGCCTCATAACAGGTAAAGAAAGAGGAGAGGGAGAAAGGGAAATGAATTTTCCATACAGTCCGGGTCTACCTATGTCCTTGAGTGGTTATTTAACTTCAGTGTTTCTAGAAAATGCGCTTAATGACAATGACTACTTTGTAGAAAAAAATTGAGATTTAAATGAGTGTAGCTGTGGCTGACACATAATGGACAATATGCAAATGTTTGTTTTAATTTTAACACTTCAGTTCAGTTCATTTCAGTTGCTCAGTCATGTCCGACTCTTTGCAACCCCATGAATCACAGCACTCCAGGCCTCCCTGTTCATCACCAACTCCCAGAGTTCACTCAGACTCACATCCATTGAGTCAGTGATGCCAACCAGCCATCTCATCCTGTCTTCCCCTTCTCCTTCTCCTCCTGCCAACAATCCCTCCCAACACCAGAGTCTTTTCCAATGAGTCAACACTTCGCAAGAGGTGGCCAAAGTACTAGAGTTTCAGCTTTAGAATCATTACTTCCAAAGAAATCCCAGGGCTGATCTCCTTCAGAATGGACTGGTTGGATCTCCTTGCAGTCCAACGGACTCTCAAGAGTCTTCTCCAACACCACAGTTCAAAAGCATCAATTCTTCGGTGCTCAGCCTTCTTCACAGTCCAACTCTCACATCCATACATGACTACTGGTAAAACCATAGCCTTGACTAGACGGACCTTAGTTGGCAAAGTAATGTCTCTGCTTTTGAATATGCTATCTAGCTTAATCATAGTTTTCCTTTCAAGAAGTAAGTGTCTTTTAATTTCATGGCTGCAGTCACCATCTGCAGTGACTTTGGAGCCCAAAAAAAATAAAGTCTGACCCTGTTTCCACTGTTTCCTCATCTGTTTCCCATGAAGTGATGGGACCGCATGCCATGATCTTTGTTTTCTGAATGTTGAGCTTCAGCCAACTTTTTCATTCTCCTCTTTCAGATTCATCAAGAGGCTTTTTAGTTCCTCTTCACTTTCTGCCAGAGGGTGGTGTCATCTGCATGTCTGAGGTTATTGATATTTCTCCTGGCAATCTTGATTCCAGCTTGTGTTTCTTCCAGTCCAGCATTTCTCATGATGTACTCTGCATATAAGTTAAATCAGCAGGGTGACAATATACAGCCGTGACGTACTCCTTTTCCTATTTGGAACCAGTCTGTTGTTCCATGTCCAGTTCTAACTGTTGCTTCCTGACCTGCATACAGATTTCTCAAGAGGCAGGTTAGGTGGTCTGGTATTTACATCTCTTTCAGAATTTTCCACAGTTTATTGTGATCCACACAGTCAAAGGCTTTGGCACAGTCAATAAAGCAGAAATAGATGTTTTTCTGAAACTCTCTTGCTTTTTCCATGATCAAGTGGATGTTGGCAATTTGATATCTGGTTCCTCTGCCTTTTCTAGAACCAGCTTGAACATCAGGAAGTTCACAGATCACGTATTGTTGAAGCCTGGCTTGGAGAATTTTGAGCATTACTTTACTAGCGTGTGAGATGAGTGCAATAGTTCAGTAGTTTGAGCATTCTTTGGCATTGCCTTTCTTTGGGATTGGAATGAAAACTGACCTTTTCCAGTCCTGTGGCCACTGGTGAGGTTTCCAAATTTGCTGGCATATTGAGTGCAGCACTTTCACAGCATCATCTTTCAGGATTTGAAATAGCTCAACTGGAATTCTATCACCTCCACTAGCTTTGTTTGTAGTGATGCTTTCTAAGGCCCACTTGACTTCACATTCCAGGATGTCTGGCTCTAGATGAGTGATCACACCATCATGATTATCCAGGTCGTGGAGATATTTTTTGTACAGTTCTTCTGGTTATTCTTGCCATTTCCTCTTAATATCTTCTGCTTCTGTTAGGTCTATACCATTTCTTTCCTTTATTGAGCCCATCTTTGCTTGAAATGTTCCCTTGGTATCTCTAATTTTCTTGAAGAGATCTCTAGTCTTTCCCATTCTGTTCTTTTCCTCTATTTCTTTGCATTGATCGCTGAAGAAGGCGTTCTGGTCTCTTCTTGCTATTCTTTGGAACTCTGCATTGAGATGCTTATGTCTTTCCTTTTCTCCTTTGCTTTTCGCCTCTCTTCTTTTCACAGTTATTAGTAAGGCCTCCCCAGACAGCCATTTTGCTATTTTGCATTTCCTTTCCATGGGGATGGTCTTGTTCCTTGTCTCCTGTATAATGTCACAAATCTCATTCCATAGTTCATCAAGCACTCTATTTATCAGATCTAGGCCATTAAATATATTTCTCACTTCCACTGTATAATCATAAGGGATTTGATTTAGGTCATATCTGAATGGTCTAGCGGTTTTCCCTACTTTCTTCAATTTAAGTCTGAATTTGGCAATAAGGAGTACATGATCTGAGCCACAGTCAGCTCCCGATCTTGTTTTTGTTGACTGTATAGAGCTTCTCCATCTTTGGCTGCAAAGAATATAATCAATCTGATTTCGGTGTTGACCATCTGGTGATGTCCACGTGTAGAGTCATCTCTTGTGTTGTTGGAAGAGGGTGTTTGCTATGACCAGTGCATTTTCTTGGCAAAACTCTGTTAGTCTTTGCCCTGCTTCATTCCACATTCCAAGGCCAATTTTGCCTGTTACATGGGTGTTTCTTGACTTCCTACTTTTGCATTCCAGTCCCCTATAATGAAAAAGACATCTTTTTGCGGGTGTTAGTTCTATAAGGTCTTGTAGGTCTTCATAGAACACTTCAACTTCATCTTCTTCAGCATTACTGGTTGGGGCATAGACTAAGATTACGGTGATATTGAATGGTTTGCCTTGGAAATGAACAGAGAACATTCTGTCATTTTTGACTTTGCATCAAAGTACTGCATTTCAGACTCTTTTGTTGACCATGATGGCTACTCCATTTCTTCTGAGGGATTCCTGCCCACAGTAGTAGATATAATTTTCATCTGAGTTAAATTTACCCATTCCAGTCCATTTTAGTTCGCTGTTTCTTAGAATGTTGACTTTCACTCTTGCCATCTCCTGTTTGACCACTTCCAATTTGCCTTGATTCATAGACCTGACATTCCAGGTTCCTATGCAATATTTCTCTTTACAGCATCAGATCTTGCTTCTGTCACCAGTTACATCCACAGCTGGGTATTGCTTTTGCTTTGTCTCCATCCCTTCATTCTTCCTGGAGTTATTTCTCCACTGATCTCTAGTAGCATATTGGGCACCTACTTACCTGGGGAGTTCCTTGTTTAGTATCCTATCATTTTGTCTTTTCATACTGTTCATGGGTTTCTCAAGGTAAGAACAGCTGGCACACTGAGTGCAAGCAGCTGCGAAAGCGCGGCCGAGAGGAGCTACCCCATGTCCGAGGTCAGGGGCAGTGGCCGAGAGTGCCAGGCTGCGATGACACAGGAACGGCCAAGACTAGCCACCCCACGTCCGAGGTCAGGGGCAGCAGCCAGGAGGAGCCACCCCACGTCCAAGGTCAGAGGCGGCGACCAGGAGGAGCCACCCCCACGTCTGAGGTTGGGGCAGTGGCCAGGAGGAGCCACCCCATGTCTGAGGTCAGAGGCGATGGTCTGGAGGAGCCACCCCGCATATGCGTACAGGGGCAGTGGCCAGGAGGAGCAGCCCTGCACCCAAGGCCGGGGCGGCGGCTGAGAAGAGCAACCCACGTCCAAGGAGCGGTGGCTGTGCTGGCACAGGAGTGCCTAGAGGAGCTATCCCACGTTGAAGGTCAGTAAGGGTGGTGGTGAGGTGATACCCTTCGTCCAAGGTAAGGAGCAGTGGCTGCACTTTGCTGGAGCAGCTGTGAAGAGTTACCCCACGCCCAAGGTAAGAGAAACCCAAGTAAGATGGTAGGTGTTGCAAGAGGGCATCAGAGGGCAGACACACTGAATCTATACTCACAGAAAACTAGTCAATCTAATCACACTAGGACCACAGCCTTGTCTAACTCAATGAAACTAAGCCATGCCCGCGGGGCAACCCAAGATGGGCGGGTCGTGGTGGAGAGGTCTGACAGAATGTGGTCCACTGGAGAAGGGAATGGCAAACCACTTCAGTATTCTTGCCTTGAGAACCCCATGAACAGTATGAAAATTTTAACACCTAATGGCTACTTAATGTTCTCTTATGTCAATATATTTATTTATCCATTCTAACATTTATACCTTCATTTCTTAGATTTTGCTATTATCAATAATGTTATCATATAAATGCCTGTCTTTAAGGGTAGTGATCAAAATGGAAGAGGAGTAGGAAGCAGAGTTCACCACCCTCCACAGAAACATTGAAAATACATCTGCAAGTGGAATGATTTACACAGAACAGCTACTGAGTATCAACAGAAGACCTCAGAAATCTGAGAGACAAGAAAGCCTCCACGTAACCAGGTAGAATAAGAGGAAAAAGGAAAAGAAGGAACTAGAACATGGCCTCCACACTGGGGAGGGAGATTTGAAAGAGGAAAGTTTCCTGCACCTTCAGAAAGCTCTTCACTGGCAGAGAAATTAGACTGGACAGAGGGGGAGCTTCAGAGCCTAAATGGAAAAAGCAGAAACTGATTTGTGGGGGGCAAAATGGACAGTAGCCAGCACAGTGGGTTGGCACTGCCACCCTGCCTTCTTTAACCTGAGACCTTCCTCTGTAGATGAGGGTGAGTGTCAGGTGCTAAAGTTTAACTCCAAAGCCCTGACCCAGGAAGAGGACCTGTGTCAGACGCTGAAACTACCTGAAGAAGTTGGGCCCAGGCAAATGAAGATGTACTTCCTGAGGGTATGCTAGGAAGAAGCCTGGGCCCGCCAAGCAGGTGAGGCACCATTATTGAAAAGTGTGTGATAAGAGGATCATCATAATATCCTCTATCCCTGTGAATGCTCCCCAGGCAACAGACACCAACTATATGAGCTCTGGAAATGGGTGCAAGTCACTGCTGCTATCTTGGGCTCCAGAGCAGCTCTGACCACCTCCTCTAGAACCACAGGCAGATGCCAAGCCTCACCCGTGCTGACATGGGTGGAAGTGGTCAACTTTAGTCACAAGCAATTCTGACAGTGGGTCCCAGGACTGACCCTGCCATCCAAGGAGGGCATAGATGGCTTCCATGAATAGGAAATCTGCCCAGGGGAAAGGCTGAAACCACAGCTGAGCCCCAGCAGCCATCTGAGTAATGAAGAAGAGGTGATATCTCTCTTCATGACTCTGCAAACTGCAGAATTCCACCTCCACTGACGGCTTCCTAAATTCAGCACCTGTGGACCATCTGAAAAGACAACTGATTTTGTAGCTGACATGGGTCTGGTCTTAGAGGCTCCCTCTATAGCTCACATAGGTGCACAAGAACTATTGCAAGTCTATTGCAGTCCTGGGACTTGACCTCGGTGGCCTGAACTGGTGGCTGGGTGAAAACAACACATAAGGGTCACCAGAACCAAATACTGGCATACCCACAGTTAAGGTAGGGCCAAGAGAAGTGCCAACAAAATTATACTTCATGAGCCTGCATAGTGGATGAAAGGGGATACAACAGAAAACATTCATAGGTGAACAACTTCAGAAGAGATATATTCAGTGGCTTCTGTCACAGTGGGAGTACTCTAATTTTGCCTACCTTGCACTTCAGTTCAGAAACATAGCTCAGAAACAAATCCAGAGTCTCCACACCAAAAAGTAGGGAGCAGACTCTGCCCTAACAGGGAAACAACAACCACAGAGCAAAGGGGAGGCCCCACTCAATGTCCAGGGCAGATTTTGGTCACCACAACATGAATTAAAATCCCTATTAAGGGGATAATAGCACTAGCCTGTGGACCAAACTTGCCAATCAGGGGACAGACACCAGAAGCAAGAGGAGGTATGATTTTGAAGCCTGAAGAAAGGAGACTGCTAACACAGATATTTTAACAATGTAAGAAGACAAGCAAATGTGTTGAAGATGAGGGAGTAAGATAAAAATCTACAAGAATAACTAAATAAAATATAAGCAATGTATCTCTTCAAAAGAATTGATGGTTTTGAACTATGGTGTTGTAGAAGACTCTTGAGAGTCCCTTGGACTGCAAGAATGCAAGGAGATCAAACCAGTTAATCCTAAAGGAAATTGGTCCTGAAAAGTCATGATCACTCGCCTAGACCCAGATACCCTGTAATGTGAAGTCAAGTGGGTCTTAGGAGGAATCACTATGAACAATGCTAGTGGAGGTGATGCAATTCCAGTTGAGCTATTTTAAATCCTAAAAACTGATGCTGTGAACGTGCTGCACTTCATATGCCAGCAAATTTGGAAAATTCATCAGTGGCCATAGGACTGGAAAACATCAGTTTTCATTCAAATTCCAAAGAAAGACAATGCCAAAGAATGTTCAAATCACCATACAATTGCATTCATCTCACGCTAGTAAAGTAATGGTCAAAATCTTCCAAGACAGGTGTTAACAGTATGTGAACCATGAATTTCCAGCTGTTCAAGCTGGATTTAGAAAAGGCAGAGGAACCAGAGATTAGATTTTCAACGTCAGTGTGATCACTGAAAAAACAAGAGAGTTCCAGAGAAACATCTAATTTGCTTTATTGAATACGTCAAAGCCTTTGACTGTATGGGTCCCAACAAACTGTCAAAAATTCTTAAAGAGATGGAAATAACAGACCACCATACCCATCTTCTGATAAGTCTGTATGCAGATCAAGAAGCAGCAGTTAGAAAAGGACATGGGACAACAGACTGGTTCCAAATTCAGAAAGGAGTACATAAAGGCTGTATATTGTCACCCTCTTTATTTAACTTATATTCAGGGTGCATCATGCAAAATGCCAGGCTGGATGAAGCACAAACTGGAATGAAGATTGCCAGGAGATATATCAATAACCTCAGATATGCAGATGACTCAAACCTTATGGCAGAAACTGAGGAAGAACTAAAGAACCTCTTCATGAAAGTGAAAGAGAGTGAAAAAGTTGGCTTAAAACTCAACATTCAGTAAGCTAAGATCATGGCATCTGGTGTCATCAGTTCAGTTCAGTCACTCAGTCATTTCCGAATCTTTGTGACCCCATGGACTGCAGCACGCTAGGTCTCCCTGTCCATCACCAACCCCTGCAGTTTACTTAAACTCATGTTCATTGAGTCAGTGATACCATCCAACCATCTCATCATCTGTCATCCCCATCTCCTCCCACCTTCAATCTTTCCCAGCATCAGGGTCTTTTCAGATGAGTCAGTTCTTCACATCAAGTGGCCAAGTATTGGAGTTTTACTTCAACATCAGTCCTTTCAATGAATATTCAGGACTGATTTCCTTTAGGATGGACTGGTTGGATTTCCTTGCAGTCCAAGGGACTCTCAAAAATCTTCTCTAAAATCATAGTTCAAAAACATCAATTCTTCACGTTCAACTTTATAGTCCAACTCTAACATCCATGTATGACTACTGGAAAAAGGATAGCCTTGACTAGATGGACCTTTGTTGCCAAAGTAACGAATCTGCTTTTTGATATGCTGTATAGCCTTTGACTGTGTGGATCACAATACACTGTGGAAAATTCTGAAAGAGATGGGAATAACAGACCACCTGACCTGCCTCTTGAGAAACCTATATGCAGGTCAGGAAGCAACAGTTAGAACTGGAAATGGAACAACAGACCGGTTCCAAATAGGAAAAGGAGTACGTCAGGGCTGTATATTGTCACCCTGCTTATTTAACTTATATGCAGAGTACATCATGAGAAAGGCTGGGCTGGAAGAAGCACAAGCTGGGATAAGGATTGCCAGGAGAAATATCAATAATCTGAGATATGCAGATGACACCACCCTTATGGCAGAAAGTGAAGAGGAACTAAAAAGTCTCTTGATCAAAGTGAAAGTGGAGAGTGAAAAAGTTGGCTTAAAGCTCAACATTCAAAAAATGAAGATCATGGCATCTGGTCCCATCACTTCGTGGGAAATAGATGGGGAAACAGTGGAAACCGTGTCAGACTTTATTTTTTGGGGCTCCCAAATCACTGCAGATGGTGATTGCAGCCATGAAATTAAAAGACGCTTACTCCTTGGAAGAAAAGTTATGATCAATCTAGATAGTATATTGAAAAGCAGAGACATTACTTTGCCAACAAAGGTCTGTCTAGTCAAGGCTATGGTTTTTCCAGTGGTCATGTATGGATGTGAGAGTTGGACAGTGAAGAAAGCTGAGCACTGAAGAATTGATGCTTTTGAACTGTGGTGTTGGAGAAGACTGTTGAGAGTCCCTTGGACTGCAAGGAGATCCCACCATTCCATTCTGAAGGAGATCAGCCCTGGGATTTCTTTGGAAGGAATGATGCTGAAACTGAAACTCCAGTACTTTGGCCACTTCATGCGAAGTGTTGACTCACTGGAAAAGACTCTGATGCTAGGAGGGATTGAGGGCAGGAGGAGAAGGGGACAATAGAGGATGAGATGGCTGGATGGCATCACAGACTCGATGGGCGCTAGTCTGAGTGAACTCCGGGAGTTGGTGATGGACAGGGAGACCTGCTGTGCTGTGATTCATGAGGTCACAAAGAGTTGGACACGACTGAGTGACTGAACTGAACTGATAGGCTGGTCATAAATTGTCACCCAAGAAGTAAACATCTTTTAATTTCACGGCTGCAGTCACCATCTGCAGTGATTTTGGAGCCCCAAAATATGAAGTCTTCATCTGTTTCCACTGTTTCTCCATCCATTTGTCATGAAGTAATGGGATTGGCTGCCCATCTTTGTTTTCTGAATATTGAACTTTAACCTAAATTTTTCATTCTCCTCTTTCACTTTCATCAAGTGGTTCTTTAGTTCTTCTTCAGTTTCTGCCATAAGGGTGATGTCATCTGCATATCTAAGATTATTCTATATTTCTCCTGGCAATCTTGATTCCAAATTGTGCTTCATCCAGCCAAGCATTTCTCATGATGTACTCTGCCTATGAGTAAATAAGCAGGGTGTCAATACACAGCCTTAACATACTTTCTTTTTCTATTTGGAACAAGTCTGTTGTTCCATGTCCAGTTCTAACTGTTGCTTCCTGACCTGCATACAGATTATTCAAGAGACAGGTCTAGTGGTCTGGTATTCCCATCTCTTTCAGAATTTTCCACAGTTTATTGTGATCCACACAGTCAAAGGCTTTGGCATAGTCAATAAAGCAGAAATAAACGTATTTCTGGAACTCTCTTGCTTTTTTCTGTGATGCAGCAGATGTTGGCAATTTGATCTCTGGTTCCTCTGTCTTTTCTAAAACTAACTTGAACATCTGAAATTTCACGGCTCATGTATTGTTGAATCCTGTCTTGGAAAATTTTGACATTACTTTACTAGTGTGTGAGATGAGTGCAAATGTGTGGTAGTTTGAGCATTTTTTGGCACTGCCTTTCATAAGGATTGGAATGAAAACTGGAAAAAGGATTGGACCTTCTCCAATGCTGTGGAGACTGCTGAGTTTTCCAAATTTGCTGGTGTTCTGAGTGCACCACTTTCACAGCATCATCTTTTAGTGTTTGAAATAGTTCAACTGGAATTCCATCACCTCCACCAGCTTTGTTTGTAGTGACACTTTGTAAGGCCCAATTGACTTCACATTCCAGAATGTCTTGCTCTAGGTGAGTGATCACACCATCAAGATTATCTGGGTTGTGAAGATCTTTTTTGTACCGTTCTTCTGTGTATTCTTGCCATCTCTTCTTAATCTCTTCTGCTTGTTATGTCTATAAGGTTTCTGTCCTTTAGTGAGCCCATCTTTGCATGAAATGTTCCCTTGGTATCTCTAATTTTCTTGAAGAGATCTCTAGACTTTCCCATTCGATTGTTTTCCTCCATTTCTTTGCAGTGATCCCTGAGGAATCCTTTCTTATCTCTCCCTGCTCTTCTTTGGAACTCACCATTTAAAGTGGGTGTATCTCTCCGTCTCTCCTTTGCTTTTTGCTTCTCTTCTTTTCAAACCTGTTAAGGCCTCCCCGGACAGCCATTTTGCTTTTTTACATTTCTTTTTCTTGGGATTCTTGCTCCCTTTCTCCTGTACAATGTCACAAACATCTGTCCACACTTCATGAGGCACTCTATCAGATGTAGTCCCTTAAATCTATTTCTCACTTTCACTGAATAATCATTAAGGATTTGATTTAGGTCATATTTGAATGGTCTAGAGGTTTTCCCTACTTTTTCAATTTTAGTCTGAATTTGGCAATAAGGAGTTCATGATCTGAGCCACAGTGAGCTCCCGGTTCTGTTTTTGCTGACTGTATAGAGCTTCTCTATCTTTGGCTGCAAATATATAATCAATCTGATTTTGGTGTTGACCATCTAGTGATGTCCGTGTGTACAGTCTTCTCTTCTGTTTTTGGAAGAAGGTGTTTGCTTTGACGAGTGCATTCTCCTGGCAGAACTCTACTAGACTTTGCCCTGCGTCATTCTGTACTCCAAAGCCAAATTTGCTTGTTACTTCAGGTGTTTTCTTGACTTCCTACTTTTGCATTCCAGTCCCCTACAATGAAAAGTACATCTTTTTTTGGGCGTTAGATTTAGAAGGTCTTGTAGGTCTTCATAGAATTGTTCAACTTCAGCTTCTTCAGCATTACTGGTAGGGGCATAAACTTGGATTACTGTGATATTGAATGATTTCCCTGGAAACAGAGATCCTTCTTTCTTTTTTAAGATTGCATCCAAGTACTGAATTTCAGAATCTTTTTTTTTTTTTTTTTTACTATGATGGCTACTCCATTTCTTCTAAGGGATTATTGCTCACAATATTATATATAATGGTCATCTCAGTTAAATTCTCCAATCCAGTCCTTTTTAATTCACTGATTCCTAGAATGCAAATGTTCACCCTTGCCATCTCCTGCTTGACCATTTCCAGTTTGCCTTGATTCATGGACCTAACATTACAGGTTCCTATGCAATACTGCTCTTTATATCATTGTACCTTGCTTCCATCAGCAGTCACATCTACTACTGGGTGTTGTTTTTGCTTTGACTCCATCCCTTCATTCTTTCTGGAGTTATTTCTCCACTGATCTCCAGTAGCATATTGAGCACCTACCGACCTGGGGAGTTCATCTTTCAGTGTCCTATCTTGTTGCCTTTTTATACTGTTCATGGGGAACATTACTATTCATACTGTTATCTCTTCATGGCAAATAGATGGGGAAAGGATGGAAACAGTCAGAAACTTTATTATTATTATTTTTTTTTTTTGGGGGGGCGGGATCCAAAATCACTGCAGATAGTGACTGCAGCCATGAAACTAAAAGACACTTGTTCCTTGGAAGAAAAGCTATGACCAACCTAGACATCATATTAAAAAACTAAGACATTACTTTGCCAACAAAGTCCATCTAGTCAAAGCTATGTTTTTTCCCATAGTCATGTATGGATGTGAGAATTGTACTGTCAAGAAAGCTCAGTGCCAAAGAATTGATGCTTCTTAACTGTGGCGTTGTAGAAGACTCTTGAGTGTCCCCTGGACTGCAAGGAGATCAAACCAGTCAATCCTAAAGGAAACCGGTCCTGAATATCACTGGAAGGACTGATGCTGAAACTGAAGCTCCGATAGTTTGGCCACCCTGTTGCAAAGAACTAACTCATTGGAAAGACCCTGGTACTGGGAAAGATTGAAGGCAGTAGGAAAAGGGGACGACAGAGGATGAATTGGTTGGATGCCATCACTAACTCAGTGGACATGAGTAATCTCTGGGATTTGTTGATGGACATAGAAGCCTGGTGTGCTGCACTCCATGCAGTCACAAAGAGTCAGACACAACTGAGTGACTGAACTGAAGTGAGGTTTGTCCTACCTTTTCTTCCAAAGAGTAAGCATCTTTTAAATTCATGGTTGCAGTGATTTTGGAGCATAAGAAATTAAAATCTGTCACTGTATCATTTTTTCCCCATTTATCCACCATGAAGTGATGGGACTGGATGCCATGATTTTTGTTTTTTCAATTTTGAATTTTAAGCTGGCTTTTTCACTCTCAACAAGAGGCTCTTTACTTCCTCTTCACTTTCTGTCATTAAAGTGGTATCATCTGCATATCTGTGGTTGCTATTTATCCCAGCAATCTTGATTTCACCTTATGATTCACACAGTCAGACATTTTTCATGATGTAATATGCATATAAGTTAAATAAGCAGGGTGGCAATATGCAGCCCTGATGCACTCCTTTCAAATTATGAACCAGTCCATTGTTCCAGCTCTGGTTCTAACCATTGCTTCTTGACCTGCATACCAGTTCTTCAAGAGGCAGGTACGGTGGCCTCGTATTACCCTCGTTTTAAGAATTTTCCACAATTTGTTTCAATCTGCACAGTCAAATTACACTCGCATCACACACTACCAAAATAATTCTCAAAATTCTCCAAGCTAGGCTTCAGTAGTTCATGAACTGAGAATTTCCATATATTCAAGCCAGATTTAGAAAAGGCAGAGGAACCAGAGGTCAAATTGCCAAACTCTGTTGATCATAGAAAGAGCAAAAGAATTCCAGAGAAACATCTACTTATGTTTCCTTGACTATACTAAATCCTTTTACTGTATGGATCACAAAAATCCATGGAAAATTCTTAAAGTGATGGGAATATCAGACTACCTTACCAATCTCTTGAGAAACCTGTATGCAGGTCAAGAAGGAATGGTTAAAGCTGGACATGGATCAATTGACTGGTTTCAGAATTGGGAAAGGAGAAGGTCAAGGCAGTATATTGTCACTCTGCTTATTTAATGTATATGCAGAGTATACCATGCAAAAACCAGGCTGGATGAAGCACAAGCTGGAATCACAATTGCTGGGAGAAACACCAGCAACCTCAGTTATGTAGAGGACACTACGTTAATGGCAGAAAATAAAGAAGGGACTAAATAGCCTTTTGATGAATGTGAAAGGGGAGAGTGAAAAAGCTAGTTTAAAATTGAATATTAAAAAAACTAAGATCATGGCATCTGATCCCATCCCTTCAATGGCAAATAGATGGGGAAATCACAGAAACAGTGGCAGACTTTATTTTTTGGGGTTCCAAAATCACTGCAGATGGTGCAGTGATTTAAATTTAAAGATGTCTGCTCCTTGAAAGATAAACTATGAACGACCTGGACAGCATATTAAAAAGCAGAGATATTACTTTGCTAACAAAGGGCCATCTAGTCAAAACTATGGTTTTTCCAGTGGTCATGTATGGATGTGAGTGTTGGACCTTAAAAAAAGCTGAGCACTGAAGAATTGATGCTCTTGAACTGTGGTGTTGGAGGAGACTCTTGAGAGTCCTTTGGACTGAAAGGAGATCAAACCAGTCAATCATAAAGGAATTTAGTCCTGAATATATCTTGGAATGACTGATCCTGAGGCTGAATCTCCAATACTTTGACGACCTGCTACAAAGAGCTCACTCATTAGAAAAGAACCTGATTTGGGGACAGATTGAAGGCAGGAGAAGGTGACGACAGAGGAAAAGATGGATGGCATCGTTCACTCAATGGACATGAGTTTGAGCAAGCTCCAGGAGTTATTGACGGACAGGGAAGCCTGGCATGCCTCAGTCCATGGAGTCCCAAAGCATTGCACACAATGGAGCAACTGAACTGAACACAATCAAAGGCTCTAGCATATTCAATGAAGAAGAAATAAACTTTTATATTTTTAATAATTTTATTTTTATTTTTGACACCATAGCCATTTTGTATTGCGGTATAGCAAATTAACAGTGTTGTGATAGATTCAGGTCAATAGTGAAGGTCTTAGCCATACATATTATTTTTCTATTATCCAATGGATGTTTGGATTTTGATCTTTGTTTTCTGTGCCTTTTCTAAATCTAGCTTTTACCTCTCTGAAATTCTGGGTTCCTATACTGTTTAAGCCTAGCTTGAAGGATTTTGAGCATTACCTTGCTAGCTTGTGAAATGAGTGCAATTGTACAGTAGTTTGAGCATTCTTTGGCATTGCACTTCTTTGTGATTGAAATGAAAACTGACCTTTTCCAGTACTATGGCTATTGTTGAATTTTCCAATTTTTTTGTCATATTGAGTATAGCACTTTAACAGCATCATCTTTTAGGATATAAAATAGCTCAGCTGAAATTCCATCACCTCCACTATCCTTGTTCAAAGTGATGCTTTCTAAGGTCCTTTTGTCTTCATGCTCCACGACGTCTGGCTGTAGGTGAGTGACCACACCATCGTGATTATCTGGATGATAAAATCATTTTTTATTTAGTTTTCTGTGTGTTTTTCCATCTCATCTTCATTTTTGTGCTTCTATTAGGTCCCTGCCATTTCTGTCCTTTATTGTTCCTATCTTTGCATGAAATATTCCCTTGAAAGTTACTCAGTCATGTCCAACAATTTGCAGCCCTATGGACTATATAGTCCATGGATTTATCCAGGCCAGAATACTGGAATGGGTAGCCTTTCCCTTCTCCAGGTTACCTTCCCCACCCAGAGGTTGAGCCCAGGTCTCCCTCATTGTGGGCAGATTCTTTACCAGCTGAATCACAAGGGAAGTCCAGGAATACTGAATTGGTTAGTCTATCCCTTCTCCAGCAGATAATCAGTTCAGTTCAGTCGCTCAGTCGTGTCAGACTCTTTGTGACCTCATGAATCACAGCACGCCAGGCCTCCCTCTCCATCACCAACTCATGGAGTTCACCCAGCCTCACATCCATCGAGTCAATGGTGCCATCCAGCCATCTCATTCTCGGTCGTCCCCTTCTCCTCCTGCCCCCAATTCCTCCCAGCATCAGAGTCTTTTCCAATGAGTCAACTCTTCGCATGAGGTGGCCAAAGTACTGGAGCTTCAGCTTTAGCATCATTCCTTCCAAAGCAATCCCAGGGTTGATCTCCTTCAGAATGGACTGGTTCAATCTCCTTGCAGTCCAAGGGACTCTCAAGAGTCTTCTCCAACACCACAGTTCAAAAGCATCAATTCTTCGGCATTCAGCCTTCTTCACAGTCCAACTCTCACATCCACACATGACCACAGGAAAAGGTTAAAACGTCTGCCTCCAATGCGGGAGACCCGGGTTCGATCCCTGGGTCGGGAAGATCCGCTGGAGAAGGAAATGGCAAACCACTCCAGTATTTTTGCCTGGAGAATCCCATGGACGGAGAAGCCTAGTAGGTTACAGTGCACAGGGTCGCAAAGAGTCGGACACGACTGAGTGACTGAACTGAACTGAACATTTTATTACCAGTGACACAATCAAACTAGAAACAAGGAAGTACATCTTCCTGTCACACATAATGAAAGTTATTTTTAATCATTTATTTTCCTTTTAATTTTGTGCATGCTTTCAGTGCACATATTTTCAAATTGTATCTAATGTAACACAGACTAAGGTCTCACAAAATATCTAAAATCCCACATACTAGGACACAGATAAAGAAATAAAACATTCCCAGCAATCCAGGAACTGTCTTCATACCCCTTCTACTAATTATTCCCCACCCTCGACTCCCAAAGACAAAGACTCTCCTGAATTTTTATACTTTAGCCTTGTTTCCTTTGATTTGATCCTTATATGCATGGGGTTTTGCATTACGTTCTCTCTTCTCTTTAGCCTTTTGCATTACATTCTCTCTTTTTTTTTTCATTTTGTGTGTGTGTGTGTGTGTGTGTGTGTGTGTGACAGTTTAGATAAATTTATGACTGTGTTTTTTAACTGTATAAACAGAATGCAATTATATATCTATCCTAATGAGGATGGTCATGATTTAGACAATTTATAGCTTGAGACTTATGAATGATTCTGTTATAAATGTTCCTGCACTGTCTCTTATCACTCCTTTATATTAATATATAGGGAGTTCCCTGGTGGTCCAGTGATTAAGAACCGAGTTCCACTTCAAGGGGCACAGGTCTGATCTCTGATTGGGGAATTAAGATCTGACATGCCAGATCAGTGCAGCCAAAGGGGGGCGGGGAATATATATATATACACACACACACACATTTATATTCATATAAGTGTATATACATGTATATTTACACTACAAACACACACACACACACATATATATAGTCTATGAGCAAACATCACTCTGCATGTCACCCGTTTTTATAACAATCCCTCTGGCATGTACATAATAGAATTTCATTACTGGTTTAGATTTTATTTCTTTTTACTAATAATAGTTGGTAATTTGATATATTGTTGCAAAGAAACTATTTGTCCTTTTCCTTTATTACTGAGTTGTTTTATATATAGAGAGAGTTTTTATAGTATAAGCATAATATATGAATACACATATATACTTTGTATATTTTTATTCATTAGAATGATTTTCTGATATACTCAGCATTTGGTGGTTATAAATGTTATAAATGTTTTGTCCCATTCTCTTATATAGTTTTCAATCTCTAATGTCTTTCAATTAATAGATGTTCTTCTTTTTTCATCATCATGCAAAAAATAGCTTATTTTCAGATTTTTTATTGTTCTACCTTTCACATTTAAATAAACAAACTGACTGGATTGATGACTATTTTTACAAGATATGAGATAGGTGATAGGGGTTAGGAAATTGTGTCTGTGTGTTCTTGTGTGTGACTGTGTGCATGTGAATATATAATTACTTCATCAAAAATTTTGAGATGACCAGTTTATAACCTTTTAAATTTATTGTCCCTCAAATTTACAGGATCCTAATTCTATTGATGTGACATTATATTCATTGTTATTGTTCAGTCACTTAGTCGTGTCTGACTGCAACCACATGAACTGCAGCATACCAGGCTTCCCTGTCTGTCACAGTCTCCCAGAGTTTTCAAACTCATGTCTATTGAATCAGTGATGCCATCCAACCATTTCATCCTCTATCATCCCCTTCTCTTCCTGCCTTCAGTCTTTCCCAATATCAAATTTTTTTTTCCAGTGAGTCAGCACTTCACATCAGGTGGTCAAAGAGTTGGAGCCTCAGCTTCAGCATCAGTCCTTCCAGCGAATATTCAGGATTGATTTCCTTTAGGATTGACTGGTTGGATCACCTTACTATTCAAGGGACTCTCAAGAGTCTTCTCCAGCACCACAGTTCAGAAGCATCAATTCTTCGGCACTCAGCCTTTATTATGTATAACTGTCACATCCATACATGACTACTGGAAAAACCATGTGGTATGTGCTAATCTTCAGTCATGTCCAACCCTTTCGACCCTATGAACTGTAGCCTGCCAGTCTCCTCTGTCCATGCGATTCTCCAGACAAGAATACTGGAGTGGGTTACCATGTCCTCCTCCAGGAGATCATCCTAATCTGAGAATCAGACCTGAGTTTCTTATGTCTTCTGCATTGGCAGACAGGTTCTTTATCACTAGCATCACCAATTTGACTAGACGAACAGTTTGCTTTGTCAGCAAAGTGATGTCTCTGCTTTTTAATATGCTGCCTAGGTTGGTCATAGCTCTTCTATGAAGAAGCAAGCATCTTTTAATTTCTTGGCCAGGGACGGCTGATCCTGGTGGGCTGCCGTCTACTGGTCGCACAGTGTTGGACACGACTGATGCGACTTAGCAGCAGCAGCAGCAGTTACCAAGTGCAGTGATTTTGAAGCCCAAGAAAAAAAATTCTATCACTGTTTCCATTGTTTCCCATCTATTTTCCATGAAGTAACGGGACCACAAAACTAAGTAATGCCCGCAGGGCAACCCAAGATGGACGGGTCATGGTGGAGAGGTCTGACAGAATGTGGTCCACTGGAGAAGGGAATGGCAAACCACTTCAGTATTCTTGCCTTCAGAATCCCATGAACAGTATGAAAAGGCAAAATGATAGGATAGTGAAAGAGGAACACACCAGGTCAGTAGGTGCCCAATACGCTACTGGAGATCAGTGGAGAAATAACTCCAGAAAGAATGAAGGGGTGAAGCCAAAGCGAAAACAATACCCAGCTGTGGATGTGACTGAAGGTAGAAGCAAGGTCTGATGCTGTAAAGAGCAATATTGCATAGGAACCTGGAATGTCAGGTCCATGAATCAAGGCAAATTGGAAGTGGTCAAACAAGAGATGGCAAGTGTGAACGTCGACATTCTAGGAATCAGTGAATTAAAATGGACTGGAAAGGGTGAATTTAACTCATATGACCATTATATCTACTACTGAGGGCAGGAATTTCTCAGAAGAAATGGAGTGGCCATCATGGTCAACAGAAGAGTCCAAAATGCAGTACTTGGATGCAATCTCAAAAACAACAGAATGATCTCTGTTCTTCTCCAAGGCAAACCATTCAATATCAAAGTTATCCAAGTCTATGCCCCAACTAGTAATGCTGAATAAGCTAAAGTTGAACGGTTCTATGAAGACCTGCAAGACCTTTTAGAATTAACACCTAAAAAAGATGATTTTTTCATTCTAGGGGACTGGAATGCAACAGTAGGAATTCAAGAAACACCTGGAGTAACAGGCAAATTTGGCTTTGGAATGTGGAATGAAGCAGGGCAAAGACTAATAGAGTTTTGCCAAGAAAATGCACTGGTCATAGCAAACACCCTCTTCCAACAACACAAGAGAAGACTCAACACATGGACATCATCAAAAAGTCAACACCAAAATCAGATTGATTATATTCTTTGCAGCCAAAGATGAAGAAGCTCTATACAGTCAACAAAAACAAGACCAGGAACTGACTGTGGATGAGATCATGAATTCCTTATTATGAAATTCAGACTCAAATTGAAGAAACTAGGGAAAACCACTAGACCATTCAGGTATGACCGAAATCAAAATACAGTGGAAGTAAGAAATAGATTTAAGGGCCTAGATTTGATAGACATAGTACCTGATGAACTATGGAATGAGGTTCATGACATTGTACAGGAGACAGGGATCAAGACTGTCCCCATGGAAAAGAAATGCAAAAAAGCAAAATGGCTGTCTGGGGAGGCCTTACAAATAGCTGTGAAAAGAAGATAGGCAAAAAGCAAAGGAGAAAGGAAATATATAAGCATCTGAATGCAGAATTCCAAAGAATAGCAAGAAGAGATAAGAAAGCCTTCTTCAATGATCAATGCAAAGAAATAGAGGAAAAGAACAAAATGGGAAAGACTAGAGATCTCTTCAAGACAATTAGAGATGCCAAGGGAACATTTCATGCAAAGATGGGCTCGATAAAGGACAGAAATGGTATGGACCTAACAAAAGCAGAAGATATTAAGAAGAGGTGGCAAGAGTAACCAGAAGAAGTGTAAAAAAAAAAATCTTCATGACCCAGATAATCATGATGGTGTGATCACTAATCTAGAGCCAGACATCCTGGAATGTGAAGTCAAGTGGGCCTTAGAAAGCATCATTACAAACAAAGCTAGTGGAGATGGTGGCATTCAAGTTGAGCTGTTTCAAATCCTGAAAGATGATGCTGTGAAAATGCTGCACTCAATATGCCAGCAGATTTGGAAAACTCAGCAGTGGCCACAGGACTGGAAAAGGTCAGTTTTCATTCCAATCCCAAAGAAAGGCAATGCCAAAGAATGCTCAAACTACTGCACAATTGCACTCATCTTACAGACTAGTAAAGTAATGCTCAAAATTCTCCAAGCCAGGCTTCAGCAATATGTGAACCATGAACTTCCTGATGTTCAAACTGATTTTAGAAAAGTCATAGGAACCAGAGATCAAATTGTCAACATCCACTGGATCATGGAAAAAGCAAGAGAGTTGCAGAAAAACATCTATTTCTGTTTTATTGACTATGCCAAAGCCTTTGACTGTGTGGATCATAATAAAGTGTGGAAAACTCTGAGTGAGATAGGAATACCAGACCGTCTGCCCTGCCTCTTGAGAAATCTGTATGCAGGTCAGGAAGCAACAGTTAGAACTGGACATGGAAGAACAAACTGGTTCCCAATAGGAAAAGGAGTACATCAAGGCTGTATATTGTCACCCTGCTTATTTAGCTTATATGCAGAGTACATCATGAGAAAAGCTGGACTAGAAGAAATACAAGCTGGAATCAAGATTGCTGGGAGAAATATCAATAACCTCAGATATGCACATGACACCACCTGTATGGCAGAAAGTGAAGAGGAACTAAAAGGCCTCTTGATAAAAATGAAAGGGGAGAGTGAAAAAGTTGGCTTAAAGCTCAACATTCAGTAAACAGAGATCATGGCATCCAGTCCCATCACTTCATGGGAAATAGATTGGGAAACAGTTGGAAACAGTGTCAGACTTTATTTTTTGGGCTCCAAAATCACTGCAGATGGTGACTGCAGCCATGAAATTAAAAGACGCTTACTCCTTGGAAGAAAAGTTATGACCAACCTAGACAGCATATTCAAAAGCAGAGACATTATTTTGCCAACTAAGGTCCGTCTAGTCAAGGCTATGGTTTTTCCAGTAGTCATGCATGAATGTCAGTGTTGGACTGTGAAGAATGTTGAGCACTGAAGAATTGATGTTTTGAATTGTGGTGTTGGAGAAGACTCTTGAGAGTCCCTTTGGACTGCAAGGAGATCCATCCAGTCCATTCTGAAGGAGATCAGCCCTAGGATTTCTTTGGAAGGAATGATGCTGAAGCTGAAACTCCAGTACTTTAGCCACCTCATGGGAAGAGTTGATTCATTGGAAAAGACTTTGATGCTGGGAGGGATTGGGGGCAGGAGGAGAAGGGGACGACCGAGGATGAGATGGCTGGATGGCATCACTGACTCGATGGACGTGAGTCTGGGTGAACTCCGGGAGTTGGTGATGGACAGGGAGGCCTGGCGTTCTGTGATTCATGAGGTCGCAAACAGTTGGACATGACTGAGTGACTGAACTGAACTGAATGGGACCACACGCCATGTTGTTAATTTTTTGAATTTTTGAGTTTTAAGCCAGCTGTTTTGCTTTCATCTTTCACCTTGATCAAGAGGCTCGTTAGTTCCTCTTAGCTTTCTGTCGTAAGGGTGGTGTTATTTGCATATATAATGTTATTGATATTTCTCGCAGCAAACTTTATTCCAGCTTGTGCTTCATTCAGCTTAGTGTTTTGCAGGGTCTTAATTAAGCAAGATGACAATATACAGCTTTGAGATACTCCTTCCCCAATTTTGAACCAGTCCGTTCTTTCATATCCAATTCTGACTGTTGTTTCCTGGCCTGCATACAAATTTCTCAAAAGACAGGTAAGGTGATCTTTTAGACCCATTTCTTTAAGAATTTTTCACTTTTTTTTTTTTTGTGATTCACACAGTCCAATGCTTTAGTGTAGTCATTGACACATAATTTTAATCATAAATAGACCTAACTTGGTTTTGTTTTATTACTACTTTTCAGAAATAATGTAGTTTATTTTATCATATTTCATTCCAAATCTCATCCTTAAGCGTGGAACTGGATGCACCATAAGCTATTTGCCTTCAATTTCAGAATAATTTTCTGAAATGGAACTGGAATATTCATATTGTTGTCTGTGCTCTAGAGATGTGCTATCCAGATAGAGCCAAACAACCACTTAACTGTAATAAGTGCAAAAGACATATTTCTCAATTTAACTACAAAGCTCAGTATGGTATGTGGAGGGAGGATGGAGGAGGGTTCAGGATGGGAAACACGTGTGTACCTGTGGCAGATTCATGTTGATGTATGGCAAAACCAATACAATATTGTAAAGTAATTAACCTCCAATTCAAATAAATACATTTATATTTAAAAATTAAATATAAGGTTAATAATATCTTATATTGATGATTAAAATGATTATACTTGGGATCTATAGGGATAAACTATTATTAAAATTAATTTCATTTATTTTGTTATAATTTTTAAAGTGGCTACTAGAAAATTTCAATTGTCATATGATATTATTTTCCTTGAATGTGATTGTTCTACAACATATTCTAATTTTTCAATTTTCACAGTCTTCAAAAATTCAGAAAATTCAGGATATGTGTACTTTTAGGTAATTATATAATTATTTTTTATATTTATGCTTTTTCTTTATATTTATTTTATTTTATTAGTATATTTGCTTCCCTGGTGGCTCCACTGGTAAAGAACCTGCCTGCAATATGGGAGATCTGGGTTTAATCCCTGGATTGGGAAGATCCCCTGGAGAAGGGAATGGCTCCTCACTCCAGTGTTCTGGCCTGGAGAATTTGATGGACTGTATAGTACTTGGGGTCACAAAGTTTCAGACATGGCTGATTGACTTTATGTATTAGTATATTCATCCATTCTGCATTTATCTGTGATAATTTTGGTACATTGTTTTTTCAGTTTTTCTTAGCATAAAATTGCTGTTTTATTATATTTTATTATACTTTCATTGCATATAATTAAATATGCATATATAAATCACCATTTCAATGCCCTTAATCTCAATCAGATCTATTCTCTCACTTGATAAGAATTATGAAAAGATTGAGCTTAACTTTTATTTTTGAAAAAATATCATTTTTTAGTTATAAATCAGGAATTGCAGATTTTTATTCTATTCTCCTTCTAGCAGCATATCTGCTCCATAGAAGGGTGAAGAAATCATCCTATTTTGTTTTTCAAGTATTCTTCTGAAATACTGACTTTTCACAACTGTGACCTCATTTCTCTGTTTTCTCAGTTTCTTTGAGAAACGTAAGTTTGTCTGGGATTTCCATATTGAGGTGCTTTCAGCAATTAAGCAGATCCCTGTTTGAACATTTAAGGCTTCGATTAAACAGGAAAGTGAAAATAGATATGTAGAGGCTTTGCTCTCCTACCTAACTGAAGATCCACTAATTGTGAGCATGAGGTTGACAGTGTTAGAATAAGTGGCAGCTTGTTTTTCCTTTTCTTTTTGTTAGTGTCAACTTGTTGCTGCTCAAAAGTAGTTAGCCTCCAATTAAAATAAATAAATTTATAATAATAATAATAATATATATTTTTTAAAAAGTAGTTCTCTAACTAGAAGTACAGTTTCTCTACTAGGAAAACTTGCACATATTAAGTAAAAACTTTGGTTGATGGAGAGTACTTAGTCTCTTGCATCCAAACCTAAAACTGCACACTAAAACATGTGGACTATGTCCCTCTTTTCAATGCACACCTAAACTCTGATGCTGGGAAAGATTGAGGGCAGGGGGCAGAAGGGGGCAACAGAGGATGAGATGGTTGGATGGCATCAACAATTCATTGGACACAAGTTTGAGCAAGGAGATCAAACCAGACCATCTTAAAGGAAATCAATCCTGAATATTCACCAGAAGGACTGATGCTGAAGCTGAAGTTCCAATACGTTGGTTACCTGACACAAAGAGTCAATTCATTAGAAAAAACCCTGATGCTGGGAAAGATTGAAGGCAGGAGGAAAAGCGGATGACAGAGGACAAAATGGCTGGATGGTACCATTGACTCAATTGATGAGTTTGAGCAAGCTCCAGAAGACAGTGAAGGACAGGGAAGCTGGACATGCTCCAGTCCAAGGGGTTACAAATATTTGGACATGACTGAGTGACAGAGAAGGCAATGGCACCCCACTCCAGTACTCTTGCCTGGAAAATCCCAGGGACAGAGGAGCCTGGTGGGCTACAGTCCATGGGGTCGTGAAGAGTTGGACACGACTTCACTTTCACTTTCACTTTTCACTTTCATGTATTGGAGAAAGAAATGGCAACCCACTCCAGTGTTCTTGCCTGGAGAATCCCAGGGATGGGGGAGCCTGGTGGGCTGCCATCTATGGGATCGCACAGAGTCAGATATGACTGAAGCGACTTAGCAGCAGCAGCAGCAGAGTGACTGAACAACAAATAGGCCTGCAAAGATTCAGACAAGACTTAGTGCCTGGACAACAATAACAGAATATGATTTGGGTTCTAAGAAGCAAGTTTGATCCCTAGGTTGGAAAGATCCCCGGGAGGAGGGAATGGCAACTCACTGCAATATTCTTGTCTAGAGAATCCTACGGACAGAAAAGCCTGGTGGGTTATGGTCTACAGGGTCACAAAGAGTTGGACACAACTGAAGTGACTCAGCATGTGTGCATGCACAACCTCTACACAGCTTCTCAGATACCTCAGTGGTAAAGAATTTAATTGCCAATGCAGGATACACCAGTTTTTGATAAGAATTACTAAAAGATTGGCTTTAATTTTTAATTTTTTCAAACAACTAATTTTGATTTATGAATCATAAATTGTAGATTTTTATTTCATTCTCCTTCTAGCAGTATCTCTGCTCCGTAGAAGGGCGAATAAATCACCCTAGTTTTCAAGTCTTCTTTTGAAATACTGACTTTTCACAACTGTGATTTCACTTCTCTGTTTTATCAGTTTCTTTGAGAAATGTGTAAGTTTATCTGGGATTTGCATGTTGAAGTGAGTTCGGAGATTAAACAGATTCCTGTTTAAACCTTTAAGGTTCAGGAACATTCCCTGGAGAAGAAAATGGCAACCCACTCCAGTATTCTTGCCTAGAAAATTCCATGGACAGAGGAGCCTCATGGACAATAGTCCATGGGGTCACAAACAAATCAGACATGACATTGAGACTCAACAACAAGAACACTCTCCACACACACTAACACAGCCTTTTAGACACCATTCTAATTTCTATTTCCTGTTACTTCAAAGTTGAAAATTGGGAGACTATTTATTTTAAGGGCTTCCCAGGTGGCACCAGAATCCATCTGCCAATTCAGGAGATATCAGAAATGTGGGTTTGATCCCTGGGTTGGGAAGCTTTCCTGGAGAAAGGAATGGCAGCCTACTCCAATATTCTTGCCTAGAGAACTGCCATGAACAGAGGAGCCTGGTGGGCTACAGTTCACATTGTTGCAAAGAGGCAGACATGACTGAAGTGACTTAACACTCATCCCTTTGTTCCTGTGTGATTTATTTTGTTCTTGGCATGACTCATGTATCTTTGTGTTCTTCTCTAATGCAGTCTTGCACTTTGTGCTTCCTGCAGACACTACTCAGTTTCTAACGAATGACGCAGGAATAGGTTTATTTACTGACTACTCTCCCTGTACCTCAGTTAACTCACCAATAATGGATGCCTCAGTCAGTTCAGGCTGCTCTAACAAAAATACCATAGACTAACTATGTTTGATGCAGGATACGGCATGCTTGGGGCTGGTACACGGGAATGATCCAGAGACATGTTGTGGGGAGGGGGGTGGGAGGGGGGTTCATGTATGGGAACGCATGTACACCCGTGGTGGATTCATGTCAATGTTTGGCAAAACCAATACAGAATTATAAAGTAAAATAAAAAATAAAAAATAAAAAAATAAAAAAAAGAGAAAAAAAAATAAACAGGAATTTATTTCTCACAGTTCTGGAGACTGAAAGTCCAAGATCAGTGTATGGACATGGTGAGTTCTGGTGAAGGTCCTCTTTCAGTTTGCAGACTGTCAACTCTTCTTGATATCCTCACATGGTGGACAACAGAGAGGAAGAAAATGCTCTCAGGACTTTTATAAATCACTAACCACACTCGGGAGGTCTCTGTTGTCATGACCACATCTAATCCAAATTAAGTTCCAAGGCCCTACTTCCTAATAGCTTCACATTAAGGTAGCATTCTGTGTGTGTGCTCAGTTGTGTCTGACTCTTTGTGAAACTATGGGGATCCTATGGAGCCCACCAGGCTCCTCTGTTCATGGGCTGCCATTTCTTCCTCCAGGGCATCTTCTCTACCCAGGGATCAAATTCATATCTCTTGAGTGTCCTGCATTGGCAGGTGGATTCTTTATCACTGTACTGCCTGGGAAGCCCATTAGGGTAGGGTATCAACATATAAATTTGAGTGTTGGGGGCATAAACATTTAGTATATAATAAATGAGCACAATGGCAATGTTTGTATCACAAAATTGCTATAATAATAACTAATAAATTGTATTTAAAAAAACTGTCTGCTTTTATCAAAGAAATTCATGCAAAGAACACAACGATTCTCAGGAATTTACATATACATTTACTGTTTTCCATGAAACAGTAGTACTGTGTGGTTTAAGAAATGCCATAGCCCTCAAAATCTAAAATAATTACTTTCTAGATTTTTAGAACAAAATAATATAGATACTTGCTATAAAGGAAAATATTAAGGATTCAGCCCCTTGTTGTGGGTTCAATCCTTGTTGTAGGGATTTGAGTAGAAGTTCAGAGTAGTGAGAGCCACATTTCAGGAATTTAACAAAGTTGATAACTCTTAAAATGTTATGCAATACATGGTTGAAACTGAATTAATAACATGAGAAAAATAGTATTAAAATGATATTTTTAAAGCACACATAAAGTGAATAACTTAAATCTATTTTCTATTTATCTGAAACACTTAAATATCATCTTTCCATAGACTTTTAACATGTATGAATATTAAATGTTTGCATCAAATATCCTTTCTTATTTTGAAGCAATCCTTCACTGTGACAAAGTTTTAAAGCTGTAATCAAACATTAGTCAACAAGTCAGCTATCTTTCTTCAGTTCTCTTATTTACTGTTTATTTCATTTTTCTTGTTCTTAAGCAGAGCTCCTAGCAACCATTTCTTTTTCTTCCCATAAGAATGAAAGGGAAATTATTCTTCTATTTGGTGATGTCTTTCTGTTGCCTATCCTTAAAGTATAATAGCTTTATTCTTACATGAAAGTAGACTAAAATGAATTAATGTGAATAAAATATTCAACTAACTGCTGTGTATTATTTTACACAAAGTTACTTTAGAAATTTTCAACACTTCATTAGATGGTTGACCAAAGAAACTTTCTGAAGTAATAATAAATCATAGCAGTGTAAAATGATCTTCCACATATTGTGATTTTTTTGGATATATGCACCTTATTAGAATAGCAGAAACTAGTTTGCTCTTAGAAACGCCTTATCATTGGCATTAAATAAAACATAATTTAGACTAATTTAATAGATTTCTGCTTAATATCCTAGTTTAAATTATTTTGGTTATGTGCATTATATGTGCATGGTTATATGTATATGTTCATCAGTCTAAAATGAAAATATACATCACCTGCTTTTGCATCTACCCTCCAATAATTCTTTTTACATTGAACACGTTTTTTTAATGCTCCATGGTTTGATTTAAAGGGGTTTATTTTCACATGGAAACTCATGAAAACACTTTAATACATTGAAGAAACAGAGAACCCATTTATTCTAGGCACTAACAATGCATGCCCATAAATAGTCATAGTTTTTGGTATTTTTTTCTTCTTAATAGTGGTCCCCAATATTTTGAATATATTTATTATTTTATTTATATGCAGACAATCTATAGTATATCTATCTCTTTTGTGCATTTACCATCTTACCAAAAGCAGTAAAGAGCAACTGAAATATTCTACAAACTCTGTTTTCCAACCTTTTCTGCTATAGCAGTTGAATAAACATGTATCTCAAGTCCTTTCAAGATCTCAAATAAATAAATAAATAAATAAATAAAGTCAGCCACTCTTTCCACTTTTTCCCTATCTATTTGCCATGAAGTGATGGGAGCAAAAGCCATGATCTTAGTTTTCTGAACGTTGAGATTTAAGCCAACTTTTTTTACTCTCTTCTTTCACTTTCATCAAAAGGCTCTGTAAGTTCTTCTTCACTTTCTGCCATAAGGGTTGTGTCATCTGCATATCTGAGGTTATTGATATTTCTCCCAGCAATCTTCATTCCAGCTTGTGCTTCCCCTAGCCCATCATTTCTCATGATGTACTCTGCATATAAGTTAAATAATCAATGTGACAGTATACAGCCTTGACAAACTCCTTTTCCTATTTGAAACCAGCCTGTTGTTCCGTGTCCAGTTCTAACTGTTGCTTCCTGACCTGCATACAGATTTCTCAAGAGTCAGGTCAGGTGGTCTGATATTCCCATTTCTTGGTAAATTTTTTCCAAGTAGAGACTCGGGGATTCAACCTCCTGAAACATTTTAGGTGCACCAGCTGGCACACATGGCTTCCTGGTGGCCCATACAGGAAAGGTGAGAGATGGAAAGGCTTGGACTTGAACTATTTCTGCTGGAATCTCATTGGCTAGAACACATACAGCAGGTGAAGATGGCTTCAGATTATAGGAAACCTTTGGAATAATAGTCTGACTTACTGTCTTCACTACATTGTCCCCCAAATCATGGCTGTCTTTAGAGAGATTTCAGCTGGCAATCTGGTTGACTCCCTCCTGAACACTTCTGGCCACTTTTGGTTCTGTGCCTTCATGCCTAGTAGGCATATATTGTGGTTAACTATAATAGGGTTAGATAGAATGCATACATTTTTATTACTTATCTACCATTAACTAAGCGACAGTGTGACATGTTGTAAGTTGCTTAACATGTGGTAAAATTTGTTTTTTTAAGTTAAAATTCAATTATAAAACTGGATAAAAATGACCTTTTATATCTGTTTGTCTTAAAGATTTTCTAAAATACACTCATAAGAGGTAGTATCATTCAAAGAAAATCTAACCATGAAGTTAATTAAAATTGATGTCTTAAATGTAATCATCTATCATTCCTTATAATTATTAATAGGAAAATATGTTCATACATTACAACACTGAGGAATTTATATTCATTCTTGTTCTTGCAATCAAAATAATTACTCAGGTACTATGCCCTGAAATTAAAAATTGAGTTATTTTATTATAATAATGTCAATGGTGTGGTCATTCAGCATTTTATGTTGTCTTTATGCCTTTATATTTCAGAATTGAGCACAGAATTCAAACTTCAAATCAATTATCAATTAATTGATATCATATCTTCTAAGTGAGTTTTTGCTTTGGTTGTTTTATTTTTTTCTTCTTTTGGTTTGTATACTGTTGCTAAATAACAACTTTTTGTAGCTGTTTCTTGATACTCTTGTTCACATAATAATTAACTGATTTTGTACAAAATATTTTTTCAATTAATATGTTATATACTTGTTGTCCTTGGGTTACGTAGTGTCTGGTTGACAAAGTTAAGAACTTGAAGTATAAATTTTTTAAATTTCAGTAGAAAATTTCTGGAGACAAGTTATGTCATTTTTAATAGCAATTCAAGTATTTCTCCATTCATCTCTTCCAAGCAAGTAAGAATTGTCTAAAGACCCATTCATTACCCAGTAGGAAATAAAAGAATAATTTTTGCTTTTGAAATACCAGGTTCAATAGTTATGGCAAGGAATGTCAAGCCAGTACTGCAGGTAGGTTTTATTGCCACTGCTGCTGCTAAGTCACTTCAGTCGTGTCCAACTGTGTGACCCCATAGAGGGCAGCCCACCAGGCTCCCCCGTCCCTGGGATTATGCAGGCAAGAACACTGGAGTTGGTTCCCATTTCCTTCTCCAATGCAAGAAAGTGAAAAGTGAAAGTAAAGTTGCTCAGTCATGCCTGACTAGGTGGTGGCTAATAACAACGTGCCACAAGAAATACAACAAAGGCGTCTGAACTTTGCAATGAACAGATGTTTGATGCTCAACATGACTCATTATCAGAGAAATGCAAATCAAAACCACAATGAGGTACCATTTCACGCCAGTCAGAATGGCTGTGATCCAAAAGTCTACAAGCAATAAATGCTGGAGAGGGTGTGGAGAAAAGGGAATCCTCTTATACTGTTGGGGGGAATGCAAACTAGTACAGTCACTATGGAGAACAGTGTGGAGATTCCTTAAAAAACTGGAAATAGAACTGCCTTATGACCCAGCAATCCCACTGCTGGGCATACACACCAAGGAAACCAGAATCGAAAGAGACACATGTACCCCAATGTTCATTGTAGCACTGTTTATAATAGCCAGGACATGGAAGCAACCTAGATGTCCATCAGCAGATGAATGGATAAGAATGCTTTGGTACATATACACAATGGAGTATTACTCAGCCATTAAAAAGAATACATTTGAATCAGTTCTAATGAGGTGGATGA
Source organism: Oryx dammah (assembly GCF_014754425.2). Classification (NCBI taxonomy): domain Eukaryota; kingdom Metazoa; phylum Chordata; class Mammalia; order Artiodactyla; family Bovidae; genus Oryx; species Oryx dammah. The sequence continues at coordinate 10,374,896 of NW_024070203.1, forward strand.
ACCTGGAGCTGATTTTACAGAGTGAAGTAAGTCAAAAAGAAGAACACCAATACAGTATACTAACACATATGTATGGAATTTAGAAAAATGGTAATGATAACCTTGTATGTGAGACAGCAAAAGAGACACAGATCTATAGAACAGTCTTTTGGACTCTGTGGGAGAAGGAGAGGGTGGGATGATTTGGGAGAATGGCATTAAAACATGTATAATGTCATATAAGAAATAAATCACCAGTCTAGGTTTGATGTAGGATACAAGATGCTTGGGGCTGGTGCACTGGGATGACCCAGAGGGATGGTATGGGGAGGGAGGTGGGAGGGGGGGTTCAGGATTGGGAACACGTGTACACCCGTGGCTGATTCATGTTGATGTATGGCAAAACCAATACAATATTGTAAAGTAATTAGCCTCCAGTTAAAATAAATAAATTTAAATTAAAAAATAATAATAATAAAATAAAAACAACAGAAGAAAAGAAAAAAAGAAGAAGAAGAAGAAACAGGTGTTTGTTTTTCCAGTTTCATGAAATTTAAAGTCAAACTTCGAGACCTGGGCCTTATCATGGATACATTATTTGTTCTTTTTGCATGATCTTAGGGTAGGGACTAGAAAAAGTCAGGTGCCTTTCCTAAGGCACAAACTTTAGGGAGTGCTCACTCATGTTGCATCCAGTGCTGAGTGTGCAGACACAACTCTGCTGTTGATAGACATTATACAATATAAACATGATCATGGACAATAAACAATATAAATCATTGTGGACACAAAACCAGTAACAATAAATCTGAAGGAAAAAACCATATGATATACACCCCCCAATCTTAACTGAATTAAAAGAAAAGTTGACTGTCAAAAAAACTTATGAGAAAACTCCAAATATTTGGAAATAAAACATATTTCTAAAATAACCTGAGTCAAAAAGAAACTAAAATTGAATACACATATACATAGCACATGAAATTTTGCAAAATGCAGCTAAAACAATGTTTGCAAGGGCATCTATCATTCTGCTGCTGCTAAGTCACTTTAGTCATGTCTGACTCTGTGCGACCCCATAGATGGCAACCTACCAGGCTCCCCCATCCCTGGGATGCTCCAGGCAAGAACACTGGAGTGGGATGCCATTTCCTTCTCCAATGCATGAGAGTGAAAAGTGAAAGTGAAGTCGCTCAGTCATGTCTGACTCTTCGCCACTCCATGGACTGCAGCCTACCAGGCTCCTCTGCCCATGGGATTTTCCAGGCAAGAGTACTGGAGTGGGGTGCCATTGCCTTCTCCACTATCATTCTAAATCCCTACATTAAAAAAGAGAAAATAATCTTAAATCAATATTACAAGTTTCCACTTTAAATAACTACAAAAAGAAGAGCAACTGAACCTAAAACACACAAAATAATGAAACAATAAGATTTACAAAAAGTCATTAAAACTGATAAGAAAAAAAAGATGGGAAAAAATACTTTTTTTTTTTTTTTAGAAAAACAAAACTGATGTGGCTTCAGCTGGACTGACCAAGAAATAAACAAGGTAAGACAAATATTAACAAAATCAGAATTTAATGTGGAGACATAAATAATCATTAAAAATTAAAAGTATTATAAGGAACTACTATGAACACCATTAAGCCAAGAAATTAAACTATTTAAATGAAATAGGCAAATTTGGAAAGACATAAATTACTAAAGTTGTCTCAAGGGGAAACAGAAAATTGATCCCAGTTTGGCAAATAGTTAATCATAATCCTTGCAAAATGTACAAAAAGTAGAAGAGAAGGGGAGATTTTTGAACACATGTTATGAGGCAATATTACCCTTATACAAATGGCAGGCAAAAACACAATACAAAGATTCATTATTGAAGACGGTGGAGGAATAGGACAGGGAGACCACTTTCTCCCCCACAAATTAATCAAAAGAACATTTAAATGCTGAGTAAATTCCACAAAACAACTTCTGAATGCAGGCAGAGGACATCAGGCACCCAGAAAATCAGCTCATTGTCTTCGAAAAGAGGTAGGAAAAAACATAAAAGACAAAAAAAAAGAGACAAAAGAGGTAGGGATGGAGCTCTTCCTGGGAAGAGAGTCTTAAAAAGAGAGAAATTTCCAAACACCAGGAAACACTCTCCCTGCTGAGTCTGTGGTGAACCTTGGAAGTGCAGAGGGCAACATAACAGGAGTAAAATAAATTAATTAAAACCCACAGATTACAAGCCCAATGGTAACTCCCCCAGTGGAGAAACAGCGCAGATGCCTGCATCCACCACTAGCAAGCAGGGGCTAGGCAGGGAGGCGCGGGCTGCATTGGTTAGACTACGGATCGGGCCTGAATGCCCCAACTGTAATCAGAATGAACTAATTTGGGCTAGCAAACGAGACTGTGGGATAGCTTCCACGTGAAAAGCTCAAACATAAGACACCACCAAGACTGTGCACACAACAAAGGATGGAACAGAATTAGCAGGCTGCAGACCATCCCCTTCTGGTGACAGGCAGCCAGAGCCAGAAGAGCTGGAAGGGGGCAATTGCAGCCCCAGAGAGACATTATCAAACTGCAAGCAGGCTTCTTTGCTAACTAAAACTTCTTGGGGTTCTAGTCAGTCATCATCCGCCTGAGAAGGTATGCCAGTTGTACACCCAGAAAATCAAGCAGCAGGTACGGGAGAGGTGATAAGTGGCAGCGACCACGCTCGCCAAACACCTGAGCTACTCGGACCTGCTGCTGCTGCTGCTAAGCCACTTCAGTCGTGTCCGACTCTGTGTGACCCCATAGACAGCAGCCCATCAGGCTCCCCCGTCCCTGGGATTTACCTGGGAAGGGCACAAAATGCAGGCCCAACCGAGTCTGCACCTCTGAGGACTACCTGAGTGCCTGAACCTGAGCGGCTTAGACCTGGGAGATCCATGCAGCCCAGGGCCAGCCTCTGATGGTTCCCGGTAGAGCAACCTAGAGCCTGAGCTGTGTGCGCCATGAGTGGGGGCAGGCCCAGTGTGGCTGAGACACTGCAAGCACACACCAGTGTTATTTGTTTGCAGAGTCCCTCCCTCCCCACAGCACAACTGAACAAGTGAGCCTAAAAAAAGTGTCCACCACCGTCCCTGTTGTGTCAGGGTGGAAATCAGACACTGAAGAGACCAGCAAACAGAAGAAGCTAAAACAGAGGGAATTGCCTTGGAAGTGACAGGTGCAATATATTAAAATCCTGTCATTAGTACTGACTACATAGGAAGGGGCCTATAGATCTTGAGAAATATAAGCCAGACCAAGGAACTATCCGAAAATGAACTGACCCTACACTGCCCCCAACAGCCCAGAGAAAGTCCTAGATATATCTTTACTATTTTTATGATCATTCTTTTTGTTTTCTTTTCTTCTTTTTTTTAACTTTTTTAAAAAAATTTTAAGTCCTCTATTACTCCTTTAATTTTCATTTTTATAACCTACTATTACTTTTCAAAAAAGACCCTATTTTTAAAGCAAATTTGGCTTCCCTGGTGGCTCAGAGGTTAAAGTGTCTGCCTGCAATGTGGGAGACCTGGGTTCGATCCCTGGGTTGAGAAGATCCCCTGGAGAAGTAAATGGCAACCCACTCCAGTATTCTTGCCTGGAGAATCCTCGATGGAGGAGCCTGCTGGGCTACCGTCCATGGGGTCACAAAGAGTCGGACACGACTGAGTGACTTCACTTTCACTTTCATATATATATATTTTTAAATAATTTTTGTGACTTTTTTTCTTCTTCTTCATCTTTTCTTTAATATTGTATTTTTGAAAATCCAACCACTACTTTAGATTTTTAATCTTTGCTTTTTGGTATTTGTTATCAATTTTGTACCTTTGAAAACCAAATCTTCAGTACCCATTTTTACTTGGGAGCGAGATTACTAACTTGACTGCTCTCTCCTCTTTTGGACTCTCCATTTTCTCCACCAGGCCGCCTCTGTCTCCTCCCTCCCCCTTCTCTTCTCTACCCAACTCTGTGAATCTCTGTGTGTTTCAGATGGTGGAGAACACTTAGGGAACTGATTACTGGCTTGATCTGTCTCTCTCCTTTTCATTTCCCCTTTTATCCTCCTGGCCAGCTCTGTCTCCTTCCTCCCTCTTCTCTTCTCTGTATAACTCCATGAACATCTCTGAGCAGTCCAGACTGTGGAGAGAACATAAGGAAATTACTACTTGCTAACTTGCTCTCTCTTCTTTGATTCCACCTCATCTCATTTGGGTCACTGCCGGGGTCCAGCCCCCGCAGGATCCAGGGAAACCCAAAGGAGTAATGGCATCAGTGATTGCAATTGATTTAGAGAGAGAGATAGATAAGGAAAGAATGTTGAAGATAAGAAAATAGAGGAAAGAAGAAAAGAGGCTGATGTTCCTTGGTTTACAAAGAAAGCCAAAAACACTCTGAGACAAGAAGTTTGCCTTGTTCATGGAGGCCACAGGTGCCCTCCTGGTCTCCCGAGGGAGTGAAGAAACAGAACATCTTCCTGTTCAGGTCTTAGAAACCTGGGCAGATAAGTGAACACAGGGAGCTCCTATGCTCCAAGGGATCAGCCTGAAAAAAAGAGGGAGAGGGAGAGAGAGAGAGAAAGAAAGATAGAGAGAAGAAAAAACACGGGGTGACCAAGCTTCTTTGGTGAGCGAGGCCCAATAGCTTTATTTTCAAAAGGTACTTATATACTTTTTTGTACACAGAGGGAAATGAAAGATGCAAGGTCATACAGAGTCAGCCCAAACATTCCAGCACTTTTGTCCTTATCAAAACCAGGATTTTTCTGCATACCTTTTCCACAAATGATGTTGTGTACAGTATCTTCTGGCCTTGGAGGCCTGTGAACATTTTATGACCCTCTTTTGATAAAGGCTGCTGAACCAGAAAACTTATTTCCCTCAAAGTGTTTTTTTCTTTATATTTCTAATTTATGTCAGCCTCAGAAAATGCCAAACAGAGTTACGTTTTTCACAAAGCAAAGGTGCAGTGAGTTACAGGAAAGAAGCAATTAGCCCAAAAGTCTGATATGGTTAAATTCAAGGCTACACTTGTTTTTCTTACATTCTCACTATGTTAACTAATGCATTCCCAAGTGCACAGTGGATAAGAGATATGGGAACTTAGCAACAAGCATTGGCCTAATAATGAAATCCTACACCAGCACTACTCTAATAACTTTTAACCCTTTGAAAGGCTCTCTGTTTTAGGCTTTCCATGTCTCTCACAGTTGGGAGGCTATAAATAATCATATGTGTAGCTGCAAGAGTCTGGATATACCTGCCAAGCAAGCTAGAATGTTAACAGAGGGGGTTTGATTTGAAATATTCCTCTCATGTCCAGGAGACTTATTAGCTATAGCCTTAAGTTGATTTTCTCCAGAGAAAGGTGGTCAGGGTTAACCCCCTGTTAATGTCAGAGGAGTTGGTGAAAGTCGTGAAATAGTAAAACAGACAGATTCTGGTTTTGGGGTAGATGATCAAGAAAGCCTAGGGAACCCCTTGAGTTCTGAAGCCTTGCTTAACAGTTCTCTTCTATATGACCTTGTCATGTGTGGGATCTCCCGTGGTGGCTCCCGGCAGGTCACCTCTAACTCCCTCCTCCATCTTTTCTTCTCCATGTAACTCTGTGAACCTCTCTGGGTGTCACTTACTGTGGAGAAACTTTTCATCTTTAACCTAGATATTTTATCAATGGTGCTGTATAGAAGGAAAAGTCTTGAGACTACTGTAAAAATAAGACCGAAAACCAGAAGTAGGAGACTTAAGTCCAAATACTGAGAACATCAGAGAACTCCTGACTCCAGGGAACATTAATCGATAGGAGCTCATCAAACGTCCCCATACCTACACTGAAACCAAGCGCCACCCAAGGGCCAACAAGTTCCAGAGCAAGACAAACCATGCAAATTCTCCAGCAACACAGGAACACAGCCCTGAGCTTCTATATACAGGCTGCCCAAAGTTACCCCCAAACCATTGACACCTCATAACTAATTACTGGACACTTCATTGCACTCCAGAGAGAAGAAATCCAGCTCCACCCATCAGAACACCAACACAAGCTTCTCTAACCAAGAAACTTTGACAAGCCACTGATACAACCCCACCCACAGCGAGGAATCTCCACAATAAAGAGAACTCCACAAACTGCCAGAATCCAGAAAGGCCACCCCAAACACAACAATATAAACAAGAGGAACAGACAGAGGAATATCCAACAGGTAAAGGGAAAGGATAAATGCCCACCAAACCAAACAAAAGAGGAAGAGATAAGGAATCTACCTGATAAAGAATTCCGAATAATGATAGTGAAAATGATCCAAAATCTTGAAATCCAAATGGAATCACAGATAAATAGCCTGGAGACAAGGATTGAGAAGATGCAAGAAAGGTTAAACAAGGGCCTAGAAGAAAAAAAAAAAAGAATCAATATATAATGAATAATGCAATAAATGAGATAAAAAAAAAAAACCTCAGGAGGCAACAAATAGTAGAATAATGGAGGCAGAAGATAGGATTAGTGAAGTAGAAGATACAATAGTAGAAATAAATGATTCAGGGAGGAAAAAAGAAAAACGAACTAAAAGAAATGAGGACAATCTCAGAGACCTCCAGGACAATAGTAAATGCACCAACATTCGAATCATAGGAATCCCAGAAGAAGAAGACAAAAAGAAAGACCATGAGAAAATACTTGAAGAGATAATAGTTTAAAACTTCCCTAAAATGGAGAAGGAAATAATCACCCAAGCCCAAGAGAACCAGAGAGTCCCAAACAGGATAAACCCAAGTGAAACACCCCAAGACACATATTAATCAAATTAACAAAGATCAAACACAAAGAAAAAATATTAAAAGCAGCAAGGGAAAAACAACAAATAACACACAAGGGGATTCCCATAAGGATAACAGCTGGTCTTTCAATAGGAGGAATTGCAAGGCCAGGAAGTAATGGCAAGACATACTTAAAGTGATAAAAGAAAACAACCTATAGTCCAGATTACTGTACCCAGCAAGGATCTCATTGAAATATGAAGGAGAAATCAAAAGCTTTACAGACAAGCAAAAGCTGAGAGAATTCAGCACCACCATACCAGCTCTGCACAAATGCTAAAGGATACTCTCTAGACAGGAAACATAAAAAGGATGTATAAACCCGAACCCAAAACAATAAAGTAAATGGAAATGGGATCATTCTTATCAATAATTACCTTAAACGTAAATAGGGTTGAATGCCCCAACCAAAAGACAAAGACTGGCTGAATGGATACAAAAAATAAGACCCCTATATATGTTGTCTACAAGAGATCCATCTCAAAACAAGGGACACATACAGATTGAAAGTGAAGGGCTGGAAAAAGATATTCCATGCAAATAGAGACCAAAAGAAAGCAGGAGCAGCAATACTGATATCAGATAAAATAGACTTTAAAATAAAGGCTGTGAAAAGAGGCAAAAAAGGCCACTACATAATGATCAAAGGATCAATTCAAGAAGATATAACAATTATAAATATATATGCACCCAACATAGGATCACTGCAATATGTAAGACAAATGCTAACAAGTAAGAAAGGAGAAATTAATAATAACACATTAATAGTGAGAAAATTTAATACACCACTCACAGCTATGAATAGATCAACTAAACAGAAAATTAACAACGAAACAGAAACTTTAAATGATTCAATAGACCAGTTGGACCTAATTGATATCTATAGGACATTTCACCCCAAAACAATGAATTTCAACTTTTTCTCAAATGCACACGGAATCTTCCCCAGGATAGATCACGTCCTGGGCCATAAATACAGCCTTGGTAAATTAAAAAAAAAAAAAAAATGAAATAATTCCAAGCATCTTTTCTGACCATAATGCATTAAGATTATATCTCAATTACAGGAGAAAAATTATTAAAAATTCCAACATATGGAGGCTTAACAACACACTTCTGAATAACCAACATATCACAGAAGAAATTTTTAAAAAATCAAAATATGCATAGAAACGAATGAAAATGAAAACACAAAACCTGTGGGACACTGAAAAGCAGTCCTACGTGGAGAGTTCAGAGAAATACAGGGATACTTCAAGAAACAAACAAAAAAAGTCAAATAACTAACCTAACTCTACACCTAAAGCAACTGGAAATGGAAGAAATGGAGAACCCCAGGGTTAGTAGAAGGAAAGAAATCTTAAAAATTAGGGCAGAAAACAATGCAAAAGAAACAAAAGAGACCATAGCAAAAATCAGCAAAGCCAAAAGCTGGTTCTTTGAAAGGATAAATAAAATTGACAAACCATTAGCCAGACTCATCAAGAAACAAAGGGAGAAAAATCAAATCAATAAAATTAGAAATGAAAATGGAGAGATCACAACAGACAACACAGAACTACAAAGGATCATAAAAGACTACTATCAGCAATTATATGCCAATGAAATGGACAAAGTGGAAGAAATGGACAAATTCTTAGAAAAGTACAACTTTCCAAAACTGAACCAGGAAGAAAGAATATCTTAACAGACCCATCACAAGTACAGAAATTGAAACTGTAATCAGAAATCTTCCAGCAAATAAAAGCCCAGGTCCAGAAGGCTTCACAGCTGAATTCTACCAAAATTTTAGAGAAGAGCTAACACGTATCCTACTCAAACTCTTCCAGAACATTGAAGAGGAAGGTAAACTTCCAAACTCATTCTATGAGGCCACCATCACCCTAATATCAAAACCTGACAAAGATGCCACCAAAACAAACAAACAAACAAACAAACAAACAACCTACAGGCCAATATCACTGATGAACATAGATGCAAAAATCTTTAACAAAATTCTAGCAATCAGTATCTGACAACACATTAAAAAGACCACATTAATAAATTGAAAAATAAAAGCCATATGATTATCTCAATAGATGTGGAGAAAGCCTTTGAAAAAATTCAACATCCATTTATGATAAAAACTCTCCAGAAAGCAGGAATAGAAGGAACATACCTCAACATAATAAAAGCTATATACGACAAACCCACAGAAAACATTATCCTCAATGGTGAAAAATTGAAAGCATTTCCCCTAAAGTCAGGAAAAAAAAACAAGGGTGCCCACTTTCACCACTACAATTCAACATAGTTCTGGAAGTTTTGGCCACAGCAATCAGAGCAGAAAAAGAAATAAAAGGAATCCAAAATGGAAATGAAGAAGTAAAACTCTCACTGTTTGCAGATGACATGATGCTCTACATATTCTCTAAAGACTCCACCAGAAAATTACTAGAGCTAATCAATGAATATAGTAAAGTTCCAGGATATAATTTCAACACACAGAAATTCCTTGCATTCCTATACACTAATAATGAGAAAATAGAAAAAGAAATTAAGGCAACAATTCCATTCACCATTGCAATGAAAAGAATAAAATACTTAGGAATATATCATCCTAAAGATACTAAAGACCTGTATATAGAAAATTATCAAACACTGGTAAAATAAATCAAAAAGGATACTAATGGATGGAGAAATATATCATGTTCACGGATCAGAATAATCAGTATAATGAAAATGAGTATACTACCCAAAGCAATGTATAGAATCAATGCAATCCCTATCAAGCTACCAGCAGTATTTTTCACAGAGCTACAACAAATAATTTCACAATTTGTATAGAAATACAAAAAAAAAACTCGAATAGCCAAAGCAATCTTGAGAAAGAAGAATGGAACTGGAGGAATCACCCTGCCTGACTTCAGGCTCTACTACAAAGCCTCACTCATCAAGACAGTATGATACTGGCACAAAGACAGAAATATAGATCAATGGAATAAAATAGAAAGCCCAGAGATAAATCCATACACCTATGGACACCTTATCTTCGACAAGGGAGGCAAGAATATATAATGGATTAAAGACAATCTCTTTAACAAGTGGTGCTGGGAAAACGGGTCAACCACTTGTAAAAGAATGAAACTAGAACACTTTCTAACACAATACACAAAAATAAACTCAAAATGGATTAAAGATATAAATGTAAGACAAGAAACTATAAAACTCCTAGAAGAGAACATAGGCAAAACACTCTCCCACATAAATCACAGCGGGATCCTCTATGACCCACCTCCCAGAATACTGGAAATTTAAGCAAAAATAAACAAATGGGACCTAATTAAAATTAAAAGCTTCTGCACAACAAAGGAAATTATAAGCAAGCTGAAAAGACAGCCTTCAGAATGGGAGAAAATAATAGCAATGAAGCAACTGACAAACAACTAATCTCAAAAATATACAAGCAACTCCTGCAGCTCAATTCCAGAAAAATAAATGACCCAATCTAAAAATGGAGCAAAGAACTAAATAGACATTTCTCCAAAGAAGACATACAGATGAGTAACAAACACATGAAAAAATGCTCAACATCACTCATTATCAGAGAAATGCAAATCAAAACCACAATGAGGTACCATTTCATTCCAGTCAGAATAGCTGCAGTCCAAAAGTCTACAAGCAATAAATTCTGGAAAGAGTGTGGAGAAAATGGAACCCTCTTATACTGTTGGTGGGAATGCAAACTAGTACAGTCACTATGGAGAACAGTGTGGAGATTCCTTAAAAAAAACTGGAAATAGAACTGCCTTATGACCCAGAAGCCCACTGCTGGGCATACACACCAAGGAAACCAGAATCGAAAGAGACACGTGTACCCCAATGTTCATCGCAGCACTGTTTATAATAGCCAGGACATGGAAGCAACCTAGATGTCCATCAGCAGATGAATGGATAAGAATGCTGTGGTACATATACACAATGGAGTATTACTCAGCCATTAAAAAGAATACATTTGAATCAGTTCTAATGAGATGGATGAACCTGGAGCCGATTTTACAGAGTGAAGTAAGTCAGAAAGAAAAACACCAATACAGTATACTAACACATATATATGGAATTTAGAAAGATGGTAACGATAACCCTGTATGCGAGACAGCAAAGGAGACACGGATGTATAGAACAGTCTTTTGGATTCTGGGAGAGAGGGAGAGGGTGGGATGATTATAGGAGAATGGCATTGAAACATGTATACTATCATGTAAGAAACGAATCGCCAGTCTAGGTTCAATGCAGGATACATGATGCCTGGGGCTGGTGCACTGGAATGACCCAGTGGGTTGGTATGGAGAGGGAGGTAAGAGGGGCGTTCAGGATCATTATTGAATATACACTGAAAATCCTCAACAAAATATGAGCACAACATAAAAAGCATGATTTTGTTACAAAGTGCAAAAATTACAAAGCTTTTTTTTTTTTTCCCCAAGAATGTAAAACTGATTTAACATCTGAAAACTATGAATGTAATACACCATGTTACTAGAATGAAGAACAAACCACACAAAACCAGGGCAAAACCATCAATAAAATCCAACACACATTCATTATAAAAACTCTAAAATAGCTTAGAAAGAGAACAAAATTCTCTCAATCTGATGAAAACCATCTGAGATCATTGTCTAGTTAACATCACCCTAATGAAGGATACTGGCATATTTTCCCTGAAGAACTAGAACACGACAGGGATAGCCACTTTCACTGTCTCATCAAGGTTGAATAGGATGTTCCAGGCTTGGATAGAGAGAAAAGAAATATGAAAAACATACAGATTGAAAAGGAAGAAATACAGCTACCTTTATTAACAGACGTCATAATCTCATATATAGAAATCTTTAAGAAATGCAGAAAAGAACTACCAGACTAGCGACTGAGTTGATAAAGTTTTAAGGATACAAGACAAAATCAAATATTAATTGTATTTTAATATACCACCAACAAAATTTTAAAAAGTAAATATATATATATATTTTCTAATAATATTAACATGACAAAATGATTACATATGTTTAACTAAATAAATGCAAGAATTTAACTGAAAATTATATAACATAGCAAAAGAAAAGAAAGAATTTCTAAACAAATGGAGAGATATTGTGAATTCATTGATTGGAATTTCATATTGTTGAGATGGTAATTATTCCCAGTTTAGCATATTGATTGATTGCCATCCCTATCAATAGTCAAGTAAGATTTTCTGAAGAAATTTACTAGCTTATACAAAACTTTATACAGGTTTGAAAAAAAGCAAAAAGAAAAGACAAAGTTTGCTGACTACCAAAATTTACATAGGTTTGTGAGAGAGAATGGGAAATCCATATTGACAGAAGTCAACTGATGTTTATGATCAATTGATTTTTCAGATTAGTGAAAAAAGCAATTAAATACAAAAAAAAAGTTTAAAAACACTTATCAAGACTATTATATACCAACATGTAAAGCATCATATCTATCAGTTCAGTTCATTCGCTCAGTCGTGTCCCACTCTTTGCAACCCCATGAATCGCAGCACACCAGGCCTCTCTATCCATCACCAACTCCCGGACTTCACTCAGATTCACGTCCATCGAGTCAGGGATGCCATCCAGCCATCTCATGCTCTGTCGTCCCCTTCTCCTCCTGCCCCCAATCCCTCCCCAGCGTCAGAGTCTTTTCCAATGAGTCAACACTTCGCATGAGGTGGCCAAAGTACTGGAGTTTCAGCTTTAGCATCATTCCTTTCAAAGAAATCCCAAGGCTGATCTCCTTCAGAATGGACTGGTTGGATCTCCTTGCAGTCCAAGGGACTCTCAAGAGTCTTCTCCAACACCACAGTTCAAAAGCATCATTTTTTTTTTAATTTTAATTTTTACTTTATTTATCTTTACAATACTGTATTGGTTTTGCCATACATTGACATGAATCCACCACGGGTATACATTAGTTCCCAATCATGAACCCCCCCTCCCACCTCCCACCCCGTATCATCTCTCTGGATCATCCCCGTGCACCAGCCCCAAGCATCCTGTATTCTGTATCGAACATAGACTGGCGATTCGTTTCTTACATGATAATATACGTGTTTCAATGCCATTCTCCCAAATCATCCCACCCTCTCCCTCTCCCTCAGAGTCCAAAAGTCCGTTCTACACATCTGTGTCTCTTTTGCTGTCTTGCATACAGTGTCATCATTACCATCTTTCTAAATTCCATATATATGTGTTAGTATACTGTATTGGTGTTTTTCTGTCTTACTTACTTCACTCTGTATAATCGGTTCCAGTTTCATCCATCTCATTAGAACTGATTCAAATGTGTTCTTTTTAATGGCTGAGTAATACTTCATTATGTATATGTACCACAGCATTCTTATCCATTCATCTGCTGATGGACATCTAGGTTGCTTCCATGTCCTGGCTATTATAAACAGTGCTGCGATGAACGTTGGGGTACACGTGTCTCTTTCAATTCTGGTTTCCTTGGTGTGTATGCCCAGCAGTGGGATTGCTGGGCCATAAGCCAGTTTTATTTGCAATTATTTAAGGAATCTCCATACTGTTCTCCATAGTGGCTGTACTGGTTGGCATTCCCACCAACAGTATAAGAGGGTTCCCTTTTCTCCACACCCTCTCCAGCATTTATTGCTTGCAGACTTTTGTCTCAGCCTTCTTCACAGTCCAACTCTCACATCCATACATGACTAATGGAAAAACCATAGCCTTGACTAGACGGACCTTAGTCAGCAAAGTAATGTCTCTGCTTTTGAATATGCTGTCTAGGTTGATCATAGTTTTCCTTCCAAGGAGTAAGCGTCTTTTAATTTCATGGCTGCAGTCACCATCTGCAGTGATTTTGGAGCCCCCAAAAAATAAAGTCTCACCCTGTTTCCACTGTTTCCCCATCATATCTCTACGTATATATTAAATAACACATTTTTCATACATATAGCTTATGTCGTTATATCAAGTTAATGTAAAAAATGACTCAAATAGAATTTAGCTCTAAATTATGTTTTTAAATGATAAAAAGTTCTGATAAATCATAAGAAAAAAATCTTTATACTATTGGTTAAAGTGTTTAGATGTAATAACAAAACCATGATATATAAAAGAAAAGTTGCAAATTGGACTTAATAAAATGAAAGAAAAAAACGATAATTTAGATTTAATTAAGACAAAAATTTTCATATCCAAAAGTTGTTAAATGAGAATATGAAAAGTCTGTGGGGTCTACATGGATGTGCCTACAGCACTCAGGATGTGGGTCTATGGCTCAGACTTAAAGAATCTTCCTGTGATGAGGGAGACCAGCGTTGGGTCCCTGGGTAAGGAAGATCCACTGGAGAAGGTAATGGCAACCCACTCCAGTATTCTTGCCTGGAAAATCTCATGCAGTGAAGATCCTGGCAGGCTACAGTCCATGGAGTCGCAAAGTATGGGACATGACCGAGCGACTAACACTCTCACTTTCATGAAAAGTCAATGCAAGAGAAGAAAAGCATATTTGCACTTCACGCATATAATAACAGAACTGTATTCAGAATTTGAAAAGAGCACTTACTACTCAATAAGAAAATACATGGCACAATTTAAAAGCTATACATGTATGAAGAAAAATGTCATTAAAAATATATACAAATGACTAATAAATGAGAAAATATTCAAAATCTTTATTCTCATGGCAATACATATTGAATTGAGGTACTATTATACAACCACTAGAATAGGTGTAAGAAAATGGACAATATTAAATGTTGGCAAGAATGTGAAGCAATAGAATTCCATACATTGTTGGTGTTAAGGTAAAGTGGCACATCTACTTTGCAATACTATTTGACAATTATAAAATTACAATGAAAGTGAAAGTCGCTCAGCCTGTCTGACTCTTTGTGACCCCATGGACTATACAGTCTATGGCATTCCCCAAGCCAGAATGCTGGAGTTGATAGCCTTTCCCTTCTCTAGGGCATCTTCACAACCCAGGGCTAGAACCCAGGTATCTCACACTGCAGGTGGATTCTTTACTAGCTGAACCACAATTACAATACAAATCACCAATTTCACTGCCAGATATCTATGCAAGAGCTATGAAAAAAAAATATATCCATCCAAATAATCATGAATGTATTCAGTTCAGTTCAGCTGAGTCACTCAGTTGTGTCCGACTCTTTGTGACCCCATGAATCGCAGCACGCCAGGCCTCCCTCTCCATCACCAACTCCCAGAGTTCACTCAGACCCAGGTCCACTGAGTCAGTGATGCCATCCAGCCATCTCATCCTCTGTTATCCCCTTCTCCTCCTACCCCCAATCCCTCCCAATATCAGAGTCTTTTCCAATGAGTCAACTCTTCGCATGAGGTGGCCAAAGTACTGGAGTTTCAGCTTCAGCATCATTCCCTCCAAAGAAATCCCAGGGCAGATCTCCTTCAGAATGGACTGGTTGGATCTCCTTGAAGTCCAAGGGACTCTCAAGAGTCTTCTGCAACACCACAGTTCAAAAGCATCAATTCTTTGGCACTCAGCCTTCTTCACAGTCCAACTCTCACGTCCATACATGACCACAGGGAAAACCATAGCCTTGACTAGACAGAATTTTGTTGGCAAAGTAATATCTCTGCTTTTGAATATGCTATCTAGGTTGGTCATAACTTTTCTTCCAAGAAGCAAACGTCTTTTAATTTCATGGCTGCAGTCACTATCTGCAGTGATTTTAGAGCCCCCAAGAATAAAGTCTGACACTGTTTCCACTGTTTCCCCATCTATTTCCCATGAAGTGATGGGACTAGATGTCATGATCTTAGTTTTCTGAATGTTGAGCTTTAAGCCAACTTCTTCACTCCTCTTTCACTTTCATCAGGCACTTAGGTTACACCATAAAAGGTTTACTGTGAGGCACTGACATTACAAGCTTGCTTTATTAAAAATGAAAATATGACAACTGACAAAGAAGCAAAGCATTATAATTAGCCTATCTATGATCATACATTGTCCATTATAGCTATTTGCAGTATGTCTAGAATTCCAGTATATCATCATTATCTCCTGATAGCATATCATCAGTATAGAATGATATCAGTTGTTCAGTAGTGTTCGACACTTTATTCCAGGCAAGGACACTGGAATGATTTACCATTTCTTGCTTTAATAGAATGACTCTGCTGAACATTTAAAACCTCTTCTGTCTTTTTTTCTTTTTTTCCTGTTTCAATAAGAGTTTCACTTATTCCAGTAATTTCCTAAAACCCATATTTTATTATATTATTATTTAATAATATTATTAAATAATAAGATGGTTGGATGGCATCATCGACTCAATGGGCAATAGTTTGAGCAAACTCCAAGAGTTGGTGATGGACAGGGAAGCCTGGCATGCTGCAGTCCATGGGGTTGCAAACAGCTGGACACAACTGAATGAATGACCTAATTATTAAATATCCATTTAGTCCAAGCTTGATTTTACTCTTACCTCTCAAAATATAATATTAAGACCACTCAGGAAAATATAGTTTATTCCAATTCCCTCTAAATAGATAAAATTTTTCTCCTTTGTTAAGAAACACAAGTATGCATGGACAAAATCAATGATTGAAAACATCATGTGGCAATAAATGCTTTATTTGATTTAACAAACCATTATTATTTTGAGTAGCCTGTTAATAGAATTTTGTGAAAATATTTAGATTGTAGGTTTTCTCAGTTACATTTTTTTACAGTTGTATGCCAAGATTTACCAGAAAAAAACTATGAGAAAGTAATTTACCACTGCAGACTGTTCACCATCAACTGTCTGAATGAAAGATAGTGTTTCAACATAATTGAAAGATTCAAAGTAAGTAATTTAATACATGGGAGAGTAAATTAGCACATCAAAATACAACAGCTTCTGGCAATCTCTATTTCAAATGCTTGTATTAATATAAGCTAGAGAAATGTATCATTTACTGTATATTTAAACATGATTTTAAAAAGTTTAGTAATAGGAAATTTTTAAGGCATAAGTATTATGTTGGGAGGGCATCATTAAGTCTTTCAGGCCCTGTTTTTTTTTTTTTTTTTAATAAAACAAATATATATATAGTTGAATATTGATGATATATCTTCTTATATACAACCACAATTACCAATGTCTCAAGCTCTTGAACAAGCTGAGGAATAAAGTTAGCCTGGTAGTTTTTAGAGCATAAAACATATTATTTGGAGGGATAGTGTTTGAAATGATTTTGAAAACACAGAGTATGTGTGCTACATTAGTTACACATATCCTACAACTCAGAAATTCCATTTTTAGCTAAGTCTGTTGGAGAAATAATCAAATTTGTACTAACAGAGATGTATAAAAGTTTTCACTCCAAATGTAGATCAAACTAAAGCTTATGGATAAGAGAATGGATAAATTTGTCATAGCATAATCATATCACAGAATGATAAAGAATTATCAAAATAGTGGTCATGTTTTAAAACTTATAGGATTTCCCAGGTAACACTAGTGGCAAAGAATGTGCCTGTCAATGCAGAAGACATATGACATGGATATTCAGTCCCTTTTCCTGGAATATTCCCTGGAGGAGGAAATTAAAATAGTATTAAAATCATATATGTACAGGATTATAATGATTAATTAAATTTTTGACACACAAATCCATATTTGCATATGATTGCAATAATCTATAGCAAAATTGTGAGCACACCCATGGAAGTTGTTTATACTCACTGGCTTTATTAGAAAGACAGCTAGAGGGATAGGTTGGGGAGTGAAATGGGGCAGTCAGAAATTCCAACATATCTTTAATGGTTTATTTTTTAAAAGTTAACTTTTGGTGAATAAGGATTACAAGATCTTGTTGTTTATTTTATTAATTTCTCTACTTTTCTGTATTAAAATTATTTCAATAAAATTTCTTGAAAAACATGTGAAATCAACTTATGGAATGGAGCATGGACACATTTATATGCATACTTTCACAAACATGTACTAACTATAATAATGTTACTATACAACAATATATAGCATAAATATTTAGTTAATACTTATAATACATTTAACATGATATTGTACAATTTATGATTATTACCTAACTTTATCTTCACACAAATCCCATTTCATTTTATAAAAATAGTGGAAAATAAAATTAAATGGGCTTTATGTTTTGAATATCTCCTAAAGTATTCATCGATAGGGATGGACAAATGGAGATATAAAAGTACTCTGAATACAGAACTCTTACTTGCAAGTGCTACACATATCTACATATATCTTTATATTCAGTATAAAGAATATATCATCATTTATTTTTCCTTTAAAATGTATCTACAATGGCACCCCACTCCATTACTCTTGCCTGGAAAATCCCATGGACAGAGGAGCCTGGTGGGGTGCAGTCCATGGGGTCGCTGAGGGTCAGATACCACTGAACGACTTCACTTTCATTTTTCACTTTCATGCATTGGAGAAGGAAATGGCAACCCACTCCAGTGTTCTTGCCTGGAGAATCCCAGGGACGGGGGAGCCTGGTGGGCTACTGTCTGTGGGGTCGCACAGAGTTGGACACGACTGAAGTGACTTAGAAGTAGCACACTCTCCTTAGACAATTAAGAAATTGTCTAATTGAAATGCTACTACCACTTCAGTTTGAATTTTGTTCATCAATCCTATTTATGTTTTGTATTTGGTTCCTATTTTCATTCAGAACAGATTCTGAGTATTTATCCCTGACTTTTATAAGTTTTTCTTCCTCCACCACAAACTTTCTCTGAGAGATCTCGCTTTTTCTAATGTCTCAGCAATTATTGGTACATTATTGACTGTAAATACAATTTGAAATTTTCCTTTAAGAAATTTAACTGTACTTTACATCACCTTGCAGACTGTGCTTTATTTGTTTTTTCTTCAGTAATTCTACTTTTAATATAGTGATTCAATTAGATAAAATATTGGCAAGAAAGAAATTACTGACTTTCCCATGTGGTTCAAATTTAGATAATGATGAGAATGATATGCATAACATTATAGTAATATTCAAACTTATACTTTTCCATATCCATTAATGACCCAAATTTTGGTTGTACTGAGTTTTGAAATAATGTATGTTTAAATGAATTTAATGTTAAATTTAACACACATTTCTAAGTACATTGATCAGATTATATAATATATATGGTGGGATCAACATTATTTTATTATATTTAATATCAATGTATTAGAGAAGAAATATATATAAATGCATTTTACTATTATGATAATTTTGGAATTCTATAACTGACGTTTTTTCTGCTTTGGCAATTACATTAATAGCTTTGGAATGTGTCCAATTTCAGAGAATATTTGATGAGTTGTAATATTTTAAGAAAAAATATGAACTATTCCTCTTCTTATTTAGAATAAATAAATATATTCCTGCACTCAATATGCCAGCATATTTGGAAAACTCAGCACTGGTCATAGGACTGGAAACGGTCAGTTTTCAAACCAATCCTAAACAAAGGTAATGACAAAGAATGTTCAAACTACCACACGGATATTCAAAGGAATACTGACAGTTAATAAATTTCAGTGTAAGGAAATATTAAAGATAAAGGATATCATTTCAACATAACTAACTATTAAAGATAAAGGATATCATTTCAACATAACTAATCAAGGAAAATTATACATTTAATAACAGAACTTCAAAGACATGCACAGAAATTGACAAAGGAGAATAAGCAAAACTGTGACTGTAGTTCAGATCTGAATTACTTTCTTTCAGTAGTTGCTGGAACACATACAGAAAAACTTTGGATACACAAGGTCTGAATGACACCTAAAATCCACTCATGTACTATTACAATACAATCCACCCACAGCTGAAGATCATTATTTTTCTCAACACCAGACAGGATGCCCACCCAGATGGACTCTATCCTTGGGCATAAACAAGTTTCAATACATTAAAAGTTTGAAATTGCAAGTATAGTCTCTGACCACAGTTTGTTTTTTTTTTTTTTTTTGGAAAAATTACCAAGTATTTCTAAAATTTAAAATCTACTTCTAACTATCACATGGTACAATTTTAAAAGTCACAAGAGAAATCATAAAATATCTCAAATATTGTGTTAGCCAAAAGCTTTATTCAGTTTTATTTTCCTTCTGTAAAATGGATCTAGTAGTGCTTAGCTGTCCTTACTTTCATTTGAAACTATATTTTTTAGATTTTATTGTGACAGCTATCATACTAGCATGCATTAAAAAAAGTATCAAAATTGATGAATTTTTGTCTAGCCATTTTAATATTGGAGATTGAAAAAAGCAACATTTTGGGTATATCATGTTTATTATTTCAAGAAAGGTAGAAATGCAACTGAAACACATACACAAAAAAAGATTTCTGCAGTGTGTGGAGAAGGTTCTGTGACTGATTGAATGTCCATATATTTTGTGAAGTTTCTTGACGGAGATTTCTCACTGGACAATGCTCCATGGTCGGGTAGTTTGAAGTTGATAGCAACCAATTCCAGATAGTAAATGAGAACAATCAATGTTATATCACACAGGAGATTGCCAACATACTCAAGATGTCCAAATCACTTGTTGAAAATTATTTGCATAAGTTTAGTTATGTTCATTGTTTTGATATTTGGGTTTCACATAAGAGAAAAAAACCTTCTTTACCACATTTCCCCATGCAATTCTCTACCTAAACATAACAGAAACATTTCATTTTCCTGTGACAGCCTAGAGAGGCAGAATGGGGTGGGAAGTGACAGGGAGGCTCAAGAGAGAGGGGGCATACATTTACCTATGGCTGAGTCATATTATGTATGGCAGAAACCAACACAATATTGTAAAGCAATCATGCTCCAATTAAAAATAAATAAATCTAAACAAATAAGCAAAGTCAAAACAAATGATGGGAGATAAAAAAATAGATGCTGTATAATAATGTGGGATGGAAGAGATCATGGGGCAAGTGAAATGAATCACCAAAAGCTGATCTTCATCCAAAGAAGGTGATATGTGTATAGTGCAGTTGGAAGGGAGTCCTCTACTATGAGCTCCTTCCAGAAAACCAAACAACTAATTTCAACAAGTACTGCTCCAAAATAGACCAACTGAAAGCTAGAATTGGTGAAAACTTTCTGGAATTAGTCAACAGAAAATGAATAATGTTCCAACAGGATAAAGCAAGACTATATGTTTCCTTGTTGATCAGGCAAAACCTGTTACAACTTGGCTGGGAAGTTCTGATTCATCAACTGTATTCATTAGACATTATAAATTTTGATGTCTATTTATCTTGTCTTTTCAAAAATTCTGTTAAAGGAAAAAAAATTCAATTCTCTGGAAGATTGTGAAAGGAACCTGGAACAGTTCTTTGCTCAAAAAGCTTTAAAAAAAAAAGTTGGAATTATGAAGTCACCAGAAAAAATGGCAGGAGGTAGTGGAACAAATGGAGAAGGAAATGGCAACCCACTATAGTATTCTTGCCTGGAGAATCCTGTGGACAGAGGAGCCTGGTGGGCTGCTGTCCATGGGGTCTCACAGAATCGAACACGACTGAAGTGACTTAGCAGCAGCAGCAGCAGCAGCAGTGGAACAAATCAGTGAATATGTTGTTCAATAAAGTTATTGGTGAAAATGAAAAATGTGTATTTTATTTTTACTTAAAAAACTGAAGGAAATGTTAGACCAACCCAATGTGATAAAAATTACTTAATATAAAAGTGAGTGTGATGTTGCTACATTTGTACTTATATGGGATTTTAAAAATACTTTAATTCTTATATTAGAAAAGAAAAAAGAAATTTAATTGTATTCTAGTCTTTTGTCATTTGAAGCTCTAAATGAAATACAATAAACATAATGCAATGAGAAGGTGCAATATATTAAGATATATGCATAAATTAGTGAATTAGTAACCAATCCAAAATATAATTAATAAAGACAATATTTGTGTATCCAAAAGACTGACAAAATGTGTAAATTATTCACCAGCTTAATGACAGAAAGTGAGAGTGCAGAAATCATCAAGATCAAGAACATGAAAGCACAATGATAGATTCTACACAGATTAAATAATAACATAATATTATGAAAATGTTTATATATATTATGTTGAAAATTCAGAGTGAAATTTTCTTGAAAAAAATAAAAAAAGCTTACTGAAAGTAAAAGAAGAGAGAAACAATTTAAATAGTCTTGTCCTATATCAATTAATAAAACTTACAATAATAAACTGTCCTTCTTAGAAAGCTCCCAGACCAGATGCTTCAGTTCTGACATATATCAAATATTTAAAGAAGAAATAGTTAATTATACACAAATTACTTCAATAATAATGATAATAGCAATATAAGAGGAAGGAATAAATCACTAATTTTTATGAAGCTACATTAAACCTGACGCTAAATTCTGATAGCGATGAAGAAATGAAAGTACAATCTCATTGTTTTAATATAATTCATTATTATGAATTTTTTTTTATTTATGGGGATATAGTTAAGTGGCACTGTTATGTTAGTTTCTGTTGCACAACAACGTGAATCAGCCATATGTATAAATATATCTCCTCCTTCATAGACCTCCCTCCCACCCCCTATTCCACCCTTCTATGGCATCACAGAGAACTTAGCCGAGCTCCCTATTCTATACAGTAACTTTCCACTAGCTCTTTGCTTACACATGATAGTGTATATTTGTCAATATCAATCTCCCAATTTATCTGATCCTCTATCCTTCCCATCCTATTTCCAGACATACATTATCTGTGTCTAAGTATCCTTTGTTAATATATTAATATAAATGTTTAGTAATAACTTGAATATAAAAGTAGATCAAAATGTCTGAAGCCCAAGAAAGAGTTTTCCTAAGGATGCAATATTTATTAAGAAACCTAAATGAATTACTATATTTCACCATATAACAGATTACAAAAGAAAAATTGTATGATCTTCTAATTACCTTCAGAAAAAACAATTGGCAATACATACCAACCATTCATGATACAAACTCAGCAATGTAGGAATAAAAGAGAACTTCAGTTTGATAGAGGTTATCTAAAAAATCTAAAGGTAACTTCAAATGTACAGGTGAAAGTCTTTTTGTTTTCTCCTTAAAATTGGCAAAGATATGCACAATTCAAAATGTTACTAGAAATCGTTATCATTCCAATAAAGTAAGTGAAAGAAATAAAATATAAAGATACAAAAAAATAGCAGTAAAGAAGACCTGACTCGCATACAGGGTTATTGTTACCATCTTTCTAAATTCCATATATATGCATTAGTATACTGTATTGGTGCTTTTTATTTCTGGCTTATTTCACTCCATATGGCATTGAAACATGTATAATATCATATAAGAAACAAATCACCCAGGTTCGATGCAGGATACAGGAGGCTTGGGGCTGGTGCACTGGGATGACCCAGAGGGATGGTATGGGAAGGGAGGTGGGAGGGAGGTTCAGGATTGGGAACATGTGTACACCCATGGCGGGTTCATGTTGATGTATGGGAAAACCAATACAATATTATAAAGTAAAAAATAAATAAATAAAAAATAAAATTAAAATTAAAAAAAGAGGAGTTGATTTACATATCTTTTTAGCTATTCATAAAATCTATTTAAAAAGACATATTTAGCCAGAGAGTTTAGCTAAGAGTAAAATTAAAAAAAAAAAAAATTGAAACTCCTAGGGAATAAAAACCAGCTGTGGATGAAAAAGAAAAAAAAAAGAAGACTACTCTTTCATGGCCTTGCACTGAGCAATGGATGCAAAACCAATTGACTGTGATATCAGGTGGCCTCAGCCTGCAGCAGCTTGAGGCAAGATTTCATTCCCCCAGCCAGAGACAGAAGTCGGGACACACAGTGGGAGCACTGAAGCCTAGCCACTAGACCACCAGAAACCAGACCACCAGAAATAAATTTCTACAACAAGATGGAAACTAGTGAAGCAAAAAAAGTGTTTATTAGGAGGAAAAGGAGTACATGTGGATACACATAGGTGAACTCAGAGAAACTTTCTCCCTCATGGTAGTTTGAATCAATTTTATGCAGTATTTCTTTCAGGTTTCCTTTGGCCAATTATCTTGCTTTGCCTGGTTCTGGTTCCATATTTGGTTTATCTAAGGATCCTCTCTGATTTGTGCACAAATCTCTTAGCCAAGATGGTTCTAGTTAAGAGGCCTATGGGTAGGCCTTATCACTCCTTTTTTAACCTCCAAGGAGCCTTTTTGCACCATTATAGTCAGGAAGTTTGCTTTAGAATTAGAAACGTGTATTCTCTTTATCTTTCACATGGGCAGGGCTCAGTTTCTCCTCCCTTCTGTTATTGTTTTATCTTGAAGCATCTGTCCATGAGGACAAACTCCAGCTGTTCAAGCTGGTGCCCATCTATCCTGTTTCAAATGGACTTCATCAAGTTTACAACTTCTGCTCATCAAAACATGGAAAACGACAATCATAACCAAAGACGATCAATCTAAATTTACATTAAAATAAAATACAATTTAAGAGTATGTTGCTTACATGAGACAATCTGAATCCTTTACTGAAATAAAATGAGGTAAATATATATATATATATATATATATATATATCAGTGAAATATCAATCAAAAAATTGACCATGCTTATATTAATTTAGGGCTTCCCTGGTGGCTCAGTGGTAAAGAATCTGCATATTATGCAGAAGGAACAGGAGATGAAGATTCAATTCCTGAGCTGGGAAGATCTCCCAGAGAAGGAAATATGTGAAGTCAAGTGGGCCTTAGAAAGCATCACTACGAACAAAGCTAGTGGAGGTGATGGAATTCCAGTTGATCTATTTCAAATCCTGAAATAGGATGCTATGAAAGTGCTGCACTCAATATGCCAGCAAATTTGGAAAACTCAGCAGTGGTCCCAGGACTGGAAAAGTTCAATTTTCATTTCAATCCCAAAGAAAGTCAATCCCAAAGAATGCTCAAACTACTGCACAATTGCACTCATCTCACAAGCTAGTAAAGTAATGCTCAAACTTCTCCAAGCCAGGCTTCAGGCAATATGTGAACCATGAACTTCCAGATGTTCAATCTGGTTTTCAAAAACACAGAGGAACCAGAGATCAAATTGCCAACATCTGCTGGATCATGGAAAAATCAAGAGAGTTGCAGAAAAACATTTATTTCTGCTTTATTGACTATGCCAAAGCCTTTGACTGTGTGGATCACAATAAACTGTAGAAAATTCTGAAAAAGATGGGAATACCAGATCACCTGATCTGACTCTTGAGAAACCTATTGCAGGCCAGGAAACAACAGTTAGACCTGGACGTGGAACAACAGACTGATTCTAGATAGGAAAAGGAGTACGTCAAGGCTGTATATTGCCACCCTGCTTATTTAACTTATATACAGAGTATATCATGAGAAACACTGGACTGGAAGAAACACAAGCTGGAATCAAGATTGCCAGGAGAAATATCAATAACCTCAGATATGCAGATGACACCGCCCTAATGGCAGAAAGTGAAGAGGAACTAAAAATCCTCTTGATGAGTGTGAAAGAGGAGAGTGACAAAGTTGGCTTAAAGCTCAACATTCAGAAAATGAAGATCATGACATCTGTTCCTCTCACTTCATGGGAAATAGATGGGGAAACAGTGGAAACAGTGTCAGACTTTATTTTTGGGGGCTCCGAAATCACTGCAGACGGTGATTGCAGCCATGAAATTAAAAGACGCTTACTCTTGGAAGAAAACTTGTAACCAACCTAGACAGCATATTCAAAAGCAGAGGCATTATTTTGCCAACAAAGGTCTGTCTAGTCAAGGCTATGGTTTTTCCAGTAGTCATGTATAGATATGAGAGTTGGACTGTGAAGAAAGCTGAGCACCGAATAATTGATTCTTTTGAATTGTGGTGTTGGAGAAGACTCGAGAGTCCCTTGAACTGCAAAAAGATCCAACCAGTCAATCCTAAAGGAGATCAGTCCTGGGTGTTCATTGGAAGGACTGATGCTAAAGCTGAAACTACAATACTTTGGCCACCTCATGCGAACTGTTGACTCATTCGAAAAGACTCTAATGCTGGCAGGGATAGGGGGCACGAGGAGAAGGGGATAACAGAGGATAAGTTAGCTAGATGGCATCACCCGCTAGATGGACATGAGTTTGAGTGAATTCTGGGGGTTGATGATGGATAGGGAGCCCTGGTGTGCTGTGATTCATAGGATTGCAGAGTCGGACAGGACTGAGCAACTGAACTTAACTGAACTGACAGTATTTTTTCCCATAGAATTCCATGAACAGAGGATTCTGACAGGCTACGGTTCATAGGGTCACAAAAACTTGGACATGTCTGAAGGGACTAAGCATGCATACATGCATATTAATTTATTGCAAAACAGACTTTAAAGCATAAATAAGAAATTTGTGTTTTTTAATACAATTTTCAATAGAGGAAAATATGAAAATTATAAACATTTACATACTTACTAAAGATACTTATTTACCTATGTCTATACATAATAATACATATATATGAAAAAAAATATAGAGGGATACTTAAGGAGAAATGCAAGTCTAGCCCTAGGCCAAAATTCTATACATGACTTCTCAGGCTCACCACTAGAGTATTAGGAGGCATTTCTTGGCAAACTTCCTAGGAGAAATGGCCAACCCTGGACTAGGTGCCCAGCCAGTGCCCCTCAGTTGCCTGGAAGGAATTGTAGTCGACACTCAGCCATGTCCCAAACCCCTCTCAGTCAGGCTCACATGCATTTTCTTGCCATTCCAACGTCTTTCTTTGAGGGGCATGGGATTCTCAGCTGAGACATTCCCCAGAGCCTCCAGGGAGACCTCCTTATTTAGGGGCCTTGGCAGAAAGTTTTCCTGCACACTGACAGTACTTCTCCACCCCCAGCCCAGCTTTCACTCTCCCCATCAAGTCTAATAAAAGTCAAAAGCCTTTTGCTCAGGATCTTTGGTATCCTTTGCATTCCACATGAAGAATGAGACAGAGTTTTCATATGAAAATAGGGAAAATGGGACTTGATATAAAACCACTGCATGACAATTTAATAGAATATGCCCAAGGTTTTCAATCCATAAGCATTCAAAATCTAGAAAAAACTGAAGAAAACAAAATTATATAAAATGTGTAAGAAATATTCACTGTATTGTTACTTACTTTAGAATAAAACTAATCAAATTTAAGTGAAAAAATTGCTAAAAATTATAATGTACACATATAATAAAAAACACATCCAATATAAGCTATACTTTTGAAATATGTTGTGATTTTTGAAAAATGCTCAACTAGAATATTTATTAAAATTGTCTGCATTAGTTTAACTAGAATGTATATATATATATATATACATATATATATATACACACACACATTTATATGATATTAGCATTTTTGTTTATGAACTTTCTGGCTTGTGGGAAAGGTCAGCAGTTGTAGTTTTTCTCCTACAGCACTCATCCTCCAGAGTGCTCAGACATCAGGAGAGCTTGTGTATTAAGCAGTGTAAAGAATAAGAGACAGGGTGAGTCATTTGACACAAGGTGATACAGCTTCTGATGTCTTCCATTTCTATAATCATTTAAGAAATTATAATACTTCAATAAACATAAAATATCCCTGAATATATTTGAATTGCTTTTATGGAAATAGTGAATTGTCTGAGGTTGGTGACCTGCATGATCCAGGTACAAGTTAATATACATAGGGACAGAGAAACAGGGAACCAAGGAGTAACATGAGAAGTTTTGAGGATTCACAGAGAGGTTCTGGGGTAAGTCTGAATCTAAAGAAAGACCAAGATTGATTAGAGTTTTCATGACCAGTGGGTTCTGGATTATATTTGCTTTATATAGATGTGTATGTAGTCTAAAAGGAAGTAAATCAACAGTTTGACAATGGTAAGCTCCCATTGTTTCCCAGGTAGCTCAGCTGGTTGAGAATCTTCCTGCAATGGAGCAGATCTTGGTTAGATTCCTGGGTTGGAAAGATCCCCTGGAGAATGGAATGGCTACCCACTCCAGTATTCTGGCCTAGAGAATTCTATACAGTCCATGGGGTCACAAAGAGTCAAACATGACTGAGCAACTTTCACTTTCACTTTTCAAACTCCAATTAATCATATTGGACTAAAATTATAGTCAGAAAAAATTCTTTTAAATATTCATTTAATTGAAGTAATATGAAGCATATCCCATAATGACTTAAATATTAAGAAGTTTATATTAAATGCAGCAGGTTGAACAATATTAGGGGTAAAAAAACCCGTTAGATCAGAACCCTATTAATTCTAAGCTGTGCTCTTCATCAGGAGTTAAATTTTTCTTAATTTCAATTCATTTTCTTTCTCATTGAAGTGGCATAGTATGGTGAACTTTCTCATTGAATTTGTGATGAAGAGTTTCTAATTGAGCATTTCACAATGTCAACTGAATTCTCAGTATTAATAA
The DNA here is from genome assembly GCF_014754425.2 of Oryx dammah. NCBI lineage: Eukaryota > Metazoa > Chordata > Mammalia > Artiodactyla > Bovidae > Oryx > Oryx dammah. The sequence goes on from NW_024070203.1 coordinate 10,403,170, forward strand.
TATAAATGTACTCATTATAAAACAATTGTTACTTCCTGATTGAGTCAGATTTCTAATAATCACTATGTATGAATAAATAATTGAAGAAATTATTAGCTCATGGCAAAAATCTTACTGTAATTTTTATGTTTATAAAAATAAATGACAGCCAGCCACTAAATTTAGAAATTTAATTGATATGCACATTATAAAGTAAAAATATAGGCACTTTGAAATTATATACTGCTTACATTGCCTCACAGCAATGATTCAGAATTTTTTTTTCCTTAGAGTTCAGTGATTTACTAGTAACTATAACCTTATTTTTAATAGTCAATGCACATAGAAGCAAAATTTTTGGTTTGTTTCTCTCAAATACTTTATAGCTTCATGATGCTATGACAGAATTGTCGGTTGCTGGTTGTTATATTAATACCATTAAAGAAAATATCCCAGAGCTTCATATACCGTCGTTTGTTTCTCTTTTTTTTACAACCATTTCAAGAGTACATATAGAAGGGTGCAATTTATATTTTATCTCACCTATGTGTAGATCCTTATAAGGCTTCATGGGCAAACCAACATACAACAACAAAATTAAATTTCAACTGGTTTAACTTTACCAGCTGTATTTATGGTAAAGAATTTGCCTGCAGTGCAGGAGACCCGGGTTCAATCCCTGGGTTGGGAAGATCCCCTGGAGAAGGAAAAGGCAACCCACTCCAGTATCCTTGCCTGGAAAATCTCATGGACAGAGGAACCTGGTGGATTGCAGTCCATGGGGTCGCAAAGAGTCGGGCATGACTGAGCGACTAACACACATTATTTTTTATCTTCTACTCCATTTATTAGTTGTCATTTTTTTAACAATTATTTTCAACAAAGGTGACATGCAAATTTGCATTAAAAGATGTAAATTTCAAATTAGAATTAAATTAGTATAAATTGTATCTGGGATAGAATTTAGAATTCTAAATTTGGTTTCAACATCAAAAAGTCTAAACAGAATGTCTTTTCACCTTTCTCTCTCTGTCTTTCTCTATCACACACACACACACACACACACACACACACACACAGAAGAATGTGAAAGCTTACATAATTACACTTTCCTGGGCAAGGGCAGGTAAATGTTTAATCAGAGGCTCAATTAATGTTATTTTTTCTAGCTCCCTCTAAAGCACAACGGTGATATCTTTGAAGTCCCTAGAAGAACTGCAGTATGTTTTGCTTTAAGGCCTTTGAATTGAATATTTTGACCTAAATGTCTTGTTTGTGCAGTTCTGTATTCTGTTAGGCCTTTGTTCACATGCTTGCCTTTAGTGAGACCTTTTCTAGACACCCAATTTAATATGTTGGCATTTTCCCTAGCCATACCTGTAACCTCCTTTTTCTGTGATTCCTATTAATAGCTGCTGACATCCAACTTCCCAGACAACAAGAGTCCTTCATAGCTCTCATTTATTATCTGTCAGACTAGATTAGGGTGAGATGTAAGCTCTATGAAGGCATATATCCTTGTCTGTTTGTGTAGGACTAAGCTTCTTCCCAAAAAGTTAGGAAAGTTTCAGTAAAGACAAGTCAGGCCAAGTGGAGTGTATCAAATCTCTTTGAAAAATTTCTATAAAGGAAAAGCCTAGATGCCATAAACTAACAGGAGACATTGCTTTTCATAAAGGAGTAGTCAAAACTAGCCTGACCTGGGATTGGAAGAAAGATGCAATTGGTGAAAGCAGGAAAAATTATGTGAAAAATAAAATAGCTCCCAATAATTTGTGTAATTAGTTCAATCTCTCAGTCATATCTGACTTTGTGTGACACCATAGACTGCAGCACACCAAGTTTTACCATCACCAATACCTGGAACTTACTCAAACTCATGTCCATTAAGTTGGTGATGCCATCCAACAATCTCATCCTCTGTTGTCCCCTTTTCCTCCTGCCTTCAATCTTTCCCAGCATCAGGGTCTTTTCCAGTGAATCAGTTCTTCCCATCAGGTGACCAAAGTGTTGGAGTTTCAGTTTCAGGATCAATCCTTTCAGTGAATATTCAGGACTGATTTCCTTTAGGATGGACTGGTTTGATCTCTTTGCAGTCCAAGGGACTCTCAAGAGTCTTCTCCAATACCACATTTCAATTCTTCCACATTCAGCTTACTTTATGTTCCAACTCTCACATCCATACATGATTACTAGACAAAGTTTTGACTAGACAGGCATTTTTCAGAAAAGTAATATCTCTGTTTTTTCATATGCTGTCTTGGTTGGTCCTGGAGTTTCTTCCAAAGAGCAAGCATCTTTTAATTTTATGGCTGCCTTCATCATCTGAAGTAATTTTGGAGCTCCCCAAATTAAAAGCTGTTATTGTTTCAATTGTTTCACCATCTATTTGTCATGAAGTGATGGGACCAGATGCCATGACTTTAGTTTTCTGAATGTTGAGTTTTAAGACAACTTTCTCACTCTCCTCTTTCACTTTCATCAATAGGCTCTTTAGTTCTTCTTCACTTTCTGCCATAAGGGTGGTGACATCTGCATATCTGATGTTACTGATATTTCTTCTGGCAATCTTGATTCCAGCTTGTGCTTCCTCCAGCCCAACATTTTGCATGATGTACTCTGTATACAGGTTAAAAAGCAGGATGACAATATACAGCCTTGATGGACTCCTTTCCCAATTTGCAACCAGTGCATTGTTCCATGTCCAATTCCAAATGCTGTTTCTTGACCTGCATACAGATTTCTAGGAGGCAGGTAAGTTGGTCTGGTATTTCTATCTCTTTAAGAATTTTCCACAGTTTATTGTGATCCACACAGCCAAAGGCATTGGCATAGTCAATAAAGCAGAAATAGATGTTTTTCTGGAACTCTTTTGCTTTTTCTATGATCCCATGGATATTGGCAATTTCATATTTGGTTACTCTGCCTTTTCTAAATTCTGCTTGAACATCTGGAAGTTCTCAGTTCATGTACTGTGGAAAACTAACTTGGAGAATTTTGATCATTTCATTGCTAGTGTGTGAAATGAGTGTAAATGTGCGGTAGTCTGTGCATTCTTTGGTATTGCCTTTCTCTGAGATTGGAGTGAAAATTGTCCTATCCAGTCCTTTGGCCACTGCTGAGTTTCTAAATTTGCTGGTATATTGAGTGAAAAATTTTAACAGCACCATTTTTTTAGGATTTGAAATAGCACAATTGGAATTCCATCACCTCGATCCATAGTTCTTCAAGCATTTTGTTAATCAAATCTAATCCCTTGAATCTATTTGTCACTTCCACTGTATAATTGTAAGGGATTTGATTTAGATCATATCTAAATGGTCTCATGGTTTTCCCTATTTTCTTCAATTTAAGTCTGAATCTTGCAATAATGAGTTCATGATCTGGGCCACAGTCAGCTCCCAGTCTTGTTTTTGCTGACTGTATAGAGCTTTTCTGTCTTTGGCTGCAAAGAGTATAATTAATCTGATTTCAGTATTGACCATCTGGTGACATCTATGTGTAAAGTAGTCCTTTGTGTTGTTGAAAGAGGGTGTTTTCTATGACCAGTTCATTCTCTTAGCAAATCTCTGTTAGCATTTTGCCTGCTTCATTTTGTACTCCAAGGCCAAACTTGCCTGTAACTCCAGGTATCTCTTGACTTCCTACATTTGCATTCAAGTCACCTATGATGAAAATAACATTTTTTTTTTTTTTTGGTGTTAGTTCTAGAAGGTCTTGTAGATCATTATAGAACTGTTCAACTTCAGCTTGTTCAGCATTAGTGTTTGGAGCATAGACTTGGATTACTGTGATACTGAATGATTTGCCTTGGAAATGAACAGAGATTATTCTGTCACTTTTGAGATTGCACTTAAGTACTGCATTTCAGACTCTTGTTGACTATGAGAGCCACTCCATTTCTTCTAAGGAATTTTCCCCACAGTAGTAGATATAACAGTCATCTGAACTAAATTTTCCCATCCATGTCCATTTAGCTCACTGATTCCTAAAATATCAATGTTCACTCTTGCTATCTCCTGTTTGACCACTTCCAATTTGCCTTGATTCACAGACCTAACATTCCATATTCCTATGCAATATTGCTCTTTACATCATTGGACTTTATTCCATCACCATTCATATCCACAAATGAGCACTGTTTTCACTTTGGCACCATCTCTTCATTCTTTCTGCAATAATTTCCCCACTCTTTCCAGTAGCATATTGGGTACCTACCGACCTGGGGAGCTTATCTTTCAGTGTCCTATCTTTTTTGCCTTTTCATACTGCACATGGGGTTCTCAAGACAAGAATGCTGAAGTGGTTTGTCATTCCCTTCTCCAGTGGACCACATTTTGTCAGAACTCTCCACCATGGCCCATCCATCTTGGGTGGCCCTACATGGCATGGATCATAGTTTCATTGAGTTAGACAAGGCTGTGATTCATGTTATCAGTTTGGTTAGTTTTCTGTCATTGTGGTTTTCATTCTGTATGTAAAATAACATAAAAGGCAATATATCAAAGAAAGAAACATTAGATAAGCTAAGTAAGATACAAACATTCAAAATATTAGTTTACACAAATAAAAAATATCACAAAATTTAAAATTTGCACTGTGCTCAGGTACTAATTCCAAAATAAGCAAAAAAGCTAAAACCACTTCTTATTGGCCCAAGAATCACATCCTTAGCTTTCAAAGGTGCCTGCTGATTATTCCCTCCACCAGATAAACACACTAATATTTTCATTCCTTATCAATTCTCAGAGATATTCTCCTCATTTTTAAGGACTGGATGAGTGGTTGTCATAATTTATACCAAGATGTCCAGATATCTGTGGGAAAGAATTTTTAAGGTCAAAAGCAAGAGATTCCCAGAGGAACTAAATGTGATTTTGCCCCCTCGGGGGAGGGGGTACTTATCAATATCTAGGGGCCTTTTGGTTGTCACAAATAGAGCTTAAGACTTCTACTGATGTCTGGTGTATAGAGGCCAGGTTTGCTGATGATCATTCTACACAATGCACATGATAATCACCTGTAAGAGAGAAATGTCACATCCAAAATACCTATTTTGCTATAGTTGAGATACCTGCCTCAGAGGGAGTTTAAGATGTGGAGAGTGGAAAATAATAAAACTTATGCAGAGAAAAAAAACAGAAACTTCATGAAAGATTCAGTAATCTCTAACTTAAAAAGAGAAAACTTCTGTCTCACACAGCTGCTGCTGTTGTTGCTAAGTCACTTCAGTCATGTCCAACTCTGTGACCCCATAGACAGCATCCCACCAGACTCCTCCGTCCCTGGGATTCTCCAGGCAAGAACACTGAAGTGGGTTGCCATTTCCTTCTCCAATGCATGAAAGTGAAAAGTGAAAATGAAGTCATTCAGATGTGTCCGAGTCTTCGCGACCCCATGGACTGTAGCCTACCAGGCTCCTCTGTCCATGGGATTTTCCACAAGAGTACTGGAGTGGGTTGTCATTTCCTTCTCCATCTGTCTCACACTAGCAGATCCATGACATATGATACATTCCAGATTGAAAGCCTTTTCCGTTGGAGTAGATTTGATTAAGCCAAGATTGTTTTCATACTATTTCCCTTCCTTTGTTGGGAACAAACTAGGTACTGTTGTTTCAGAAAGAGGAATACATACTTCTTCATCAAAAATTCTGCTTCTCAGTTCTTCCCTCTGCAATACTCAGATCCAATTTCTATTAATGGATATTTAGCTGAAAAGTTTGTAGCAGCTGTGTTAGTGCAGTTAAAAAAAAAATCTAAAAAAGATTTATGTATAATCAATCACTTCGTTTTGAACCAAACTTACACAATATTGTAAATCAACTATACTCCAATATTTTATATGAGTTAAAGTAGATTTTATGTATAATATCATATATGAAAAGAATCGCCAGTCCAGGTTCGATGCATGATACTGGATGCTTGGGGTTGGTGCACTGGGATGACCAAGAGGGATGGTATGGGGAGGAAGGAAGGAGGGGGGTTCAGAATGAGGAACACGTGTATACCTGGGGTGGATTCATGTTGATGTATGGTAAAACCAATAAAATATTGTAAAGTAATTAACCTCCAATTAAAATAAATAAATTTATATTTTAAGAAAATCATAAAAAAGGCTAAAGAGTCATTAACTGCTTGCAGTAGCTTTTGAAATGCCATTTAATTAGGATTCACTTATATTCTGTTGATCCATATCTTCTACCTCAGAGGGTTTACTCCTCTGCTCTTCTCTCTTTCTTAGGTTTTTCTTTTTAAAATTTTTGGAAATATATATATCATAGCAAATGGATGGGGGAACAGTGGTTGACTTTATTTCTCTGGGCTCCAAAATCACTGCAGATGGTAATTGGAGCCATGAAACTAAAAGACACTTACTCCTTGGAAGGTAAGTTATTATCAAACTAGATAGCATATTAAAAAGCAGAGATATTACTTTTCCAACAAAGATCTTTCTAGTCAAGGCTATGGTTTTTCCAGTGGTCATATATGGATGTGAGAATTGGACTGTGAAGAACACTGAGTGCTGAAGAATTGATCCCTTTGAACTGTGGTGTTTTCCCTTGGACTGCAGGGAGTTTCAACCAGTCCATCCTAAAGGATATCAGTCCTGGGTGTTCATTGGAAGGACTGATGCTGAAGCTGAAACTTCAATACTTTGGCCACCTCATGTGAAGAGCTGACTCATTGGAAAAGACCCTGATGCTGGGAAAGATTGTGGTCAGGACAAGAAGGGGACGACAGAGGATGTGATTTTGGATGGCATCACCTACTCAATGGACATGGGTTTCGGTGGACTCCAGGAGTTTTGATGGATAGGGAGGCCTGGTGTGCTGTGGTTCATGGGGTCACAGAGTTGGACACGACTGAGCAACTGAACTGAACATATATATATATATATATATACATATACATATACACACACACACAAAGTCCTACTTTACATCACAGAAACTATAATCAGTATCCTATGATAAATCATAGTAGAAAATTATATATATATATACATACATATGATTTATCATAGGACCTTGTCTTTTATCATTCTTATATATAATAGTTTGTATACCAAACCTCAATCCATCCCTCTCATATCTCTCTCCTTGGAAGCCACAAGTCTTTACTTTTATATTTTTGAGTCTGTTTCACAGATAAGTCCAACTGTGTCATATTTTAGATAATTTAGATTTCACATGTAAATGATACCATATAGTGTTTTTCTTTTCTTGACTTATTTCTCTTAGTATGATAAACTTTAAGTTAGACACATTTCTTGATGGCTTCTGAGTCTCCTTCATTAGTCATATAATGTGTCTTGCTCTTGTTCAAATTCTTGCCAGGGAAGATTCTCGACTCTTGCCTAACATGGTTTTTGACAGAGAATTGCAACCCCTCACTAGGTTTTAGCTTTTAAATCCTTTTCATCAGTGTATCTTACTTCTTTATTTTAGTTCTTCAATATATGTTAATAATTTGAATCACTGACAATATGTTTTGACTTAGAAGAATTTTTTCAAAAAGCAAACAAATATTTTCTAGATTTCATGTTTATACAATTTTTAAGTGATTTTATTATTCTAATGTTAATCACAAAGTGTTAGAAACTCTTTGATTATCAGCTTCATATAGTATTATCTGGGTGCTCTTGACCTTGCTTTCATACACAGTAAATAATAACAAAGTGATAAATTATTCCAACTTAGGAAGATTAATAGAAGTTAACGTTACAAAAAAGCTCCTACTATTTGTCAATAAATTTGGATACTGAAAATTTACATGTGTCTCAAAAGTAGTCCTAGAACAAAAATTGAAATATTCAGAAATTAATGTCAATGTCCATGACACATGTACATGCAGGTATAAATTAATTCATATAAAATTAGTAGTATTTTGTAATTAATCATAATCATATCAGTTAATAGGAAAATTTGATAGATTTTAATGATGAATATATTCAAATATTTATTCTCTCACACTTATAAAATTTGACTTGAATTTATTCTTAACCATTTATAAGAACAAGAATGGAGAAGTTATTAAGCATATATTTTATCATTTCTCTTGCTATGTTCAGCATAATTTTTATATCAAGTGAAACAGTAGATTAAAAGAACTTTATCAGAGTGACAGTTTAATTCATTTAAATTAGTGTAATTTCTATGGATGGTTGAAATGTTCATACTTAAAAGAAGCAAACATAAACACGTTAAGTGCCTCAGATAAGTTAAAAGTGCTAATATCCCTCCATTAATAGTCAAATGAAAAATGAAGAGAAAAAATCATGTTTGAAGACATCTTTACAGTTTAAAGTTGCCTCTTAAAAATCAAGGAGAAATCACTGGTGAAACTATTCTCTAAAGTGTATATGAATCTCATCTCATTATATTTTGGATCTTTAAGATAATTACTTTCCTCCTGGAAATGCTCATGATAAGAGTTAGTGCATATGGATGTATCAGAAGTAGGTGTTAAATAAACTGAAAGCACAAATTCCATGCATAGTTTCTGGGGTCCAAAGTATGGTTATCAAAATAAGAGCACCCAAAATATCCCTTGTCCTAAGCCCAAGAATCTACAATTTTCATCTTACATGGAAAAAGGGACTTTGGAGATGTGACTAAAACAAGGATCTTAATATAAAGATAATACCCTTAAATATCCTGATGAAGCTAATTTAAACACAGAGATCCTTAAAAGAGGGCTACAGAGGGAGTCAGAAAGAATGAAGACAAAGTAAAACAAAGGATGGAGCCAAAGCAAAAACAATACATAGTTGTGGATATGACTGGTGATAGAGGCAAGGTCTGATGCTGTAAAGAGCAATATTGCATAGGTACCTGGAATGTAAGGTCCATGAATCAAGGCAAATTGGAAGTGGTCAAACAAGAGATGGCAAGGGTGAACGTTGACATTCTAGGAATCCGTGAACTAAAATGAACTGGACTGGGTGAATTTAACTCAGATAACCATTATATCTACTACTGTGGGCAGGAATCCCTCAGAAGAAACGGAGTAGCCATCATGGTCAACAGAAGAGTCTGAAATGCAGTACTTGGATTCAATCTCAGAAACGATAGAATGATCTTTGTTTGTTTCCAAGGCAAACCATTCAATATCACAGTAATCCAAGTCTATGCCCCAAACAGTAATGCTGAACAAGCTGAAGTTGAACAGTTCTATGATGACCTCCAAGAACTTTTAGAACTAACATCCAAAAAGGATGTACTTTTCATTACAGAGGACTGGAATGCAAAAATAGGAAGTCAAGAAACACCTGGAGTAACAGGAAAATTTGGCCCTGGAATACAGAATGAAGCAGGGCAAAGACTAATAAAGTTTTGTGAAGAGAACCCACTGGTCATAGCAAACACCCTCTTTCAACAACACAAGAGAAGACTCTACACATGGACAACACCAGATGGTCAACGCCAAAATAAAGTTGATTATATTCTTTGCAGCCAAACATGGAGAAGCTCTATACAGTCAGCAACAACAAGACCAGGAGTTGACTGTGTCCCAGATCATGAACTCCTTATTGCCCAATTCAGACTTAAATTGAAGAAAGTAGGGAAAACCACTAGACCATTCAGTTGTGACCTAAATCGAATCCCTTATGATTATGTAGTGGAAGTGAGAAATAGATTTAAGGGACTAGATCTGATAGATAGACTACCTGATGAAAATATGGACGGAGGTTTGTGACAATGTAAGGAGACAGTGATCAAGACCAACCCCATAGAAAAAGAAATGCAAAAAAGCAAAATGGCTGTCTGGGGAGGCCTTACAAATAGCTGTGAAAAGAAGCGAAGTGAAAAGCAAAGGAGAAAAGGAGAGATATAAGCATCTGAATGCAGAGTTCCAAAGAATAGCAAGGAGAGAAAAGAAAGCTTTCCTCAGTGATCAATGCAAAGAAATAGAGGAAAAGAACAGAATGGGAAAAACTAGCAATCTCTTTAACAAAATTAGAGATACTAAGGGAACATTTCATGCAAAGATGGGCTCGATAAAGGACAGAAATAGTATGGACCTACAGAAGCAAAAGATATTAAGAAGAGGTGGCAAGAATACACGGAAGAACTGTAGAAAAATGATCTTCACGACCCAGATAATCACGATGGTGTGATCACTCACCTAGAGTCAGACATCCTGGAATGTGAAGTCAAGTGGGCCTTAGAAAGCATCACTACGAACAAAGCTAGTGGAGGTGATGGAATTTCAATTGAGCTCTTTGAAATCCTGAAAGATGATGCTGTGAAAATGCTGCACTCAATAGGCCAGCACATTTGAAAATGCAGCAGTGGCTACAGGACTGGAAAATTTCAGTTTTCATTCCAATTCCAAAGAAAGGCAATGCCAAAGAATGCTCAAACTACCACACAATTGCTCTCATCTCACATGCTAGTAAAGTAATGCTCAAAATTCTCCAAGCCAAGCTTCAGCAATACATGAACCGTGAACTTCCTGATGTTCAAGCTGGTTTTAGAAAAGGCAGAGGAACGAAAAATCAAATTGCCAACAGCCACTGGATCATGGAAAAAGCATGAGAGTTGCAGAAAATCATCTATTTCTGTTTTATTGACTATGCCAAAGCTTTTGACTGTGTGAATCACAATAAACTGTGGAAAATTCTGAAAGAGATGGAAATACCAGACCACCTGACCTGCCTCTTGAGAAACCTATATTCAGGTCAGGAAGCAACAGTTATGGAACAACTGACTGATTCCAAATAGGAAAAGGAGTACGTCAAGGCTGTATATTGTCACCCTGCTTCTTTAACTTCTATGCAGAGTACATCATGAGAAACACTGGGCTGGAGGAAACACAATCTGGAATCAAGATTGCCAGGAGAAATATCAATAACCTCAGATATGCAGACGACACCACCGTTATGGCAGAAAGTGAAGAGGAACTAAAAAGCCTCTTGATGAAAGTGAAAGAGGAGAGTGAAAAAATTAGCTTAAATCTCAAGATTCAGAAAACGAAGATCATGGCATCTGGTCCCATCTCTTCATGGGAAAGAGATGGGCAAACAGTGGAAACAGTTCCAGAGTTTATTTTGGGGGGCTCCAAAATCACTGCAGATGGTGACTGCAGCCATGAAATTAAAAGACGCTTACTCCTTGGAAGGAAATTTGTGACCTTTCTAAGTAGTATATTCAAAAGCAGAGATATTACTTTGCTAACAAAGTTTGTCTAGTCAAAGCTATGGTTTTACCAGTGGTCATGTATGAATGTGAGAGTTGGACTGTGAAGAAAGCTGAGAGCCAAAGAACTTTTGAACTGTGGTTTTGGAGAAGACTCTTGAGAGTACCTTGGACTACAAAGAGATCCAACCAGTCCATGCTAAAGAAGATCAGTCTTGGGTGTTCATTGGAAGGATTGATGTTGAAGCTGAAAATCCAGTACTTTGACCACCTCATTTGAAGAGTTCACTCATTGGAAAAGACTCTGATTCTAGGCGGTTTATGGTGGCAGGAGGAGAAGGGGATAACAGAGGATCAGATGGCTGGATGGCATCATCGACTGGATGGTCATGAGTTTGAGTGAACTCCAGGAGTTGGTGATGGAAAGGGAGGCCTGGCGTGCTGCAATTCATGGGATCGTAAAGAGTTGGACACCACTGAGCGACTAAACTGAACTGAAAGAGGCAGGGACAGGGAAAACGACATGATGACAGACATAAATTTAAGTGATATTTTTCAAGATGCAGAAAAAGTCCACAGGCCTAGATATAAATGACTACTCTGCTCAGTCACTCAGTCATGTCTGACTCTTTATCAACCCATGGTCTTTAGCCCTTCAGGATCTTCTGCCCATGGGATTTTCCAAGCAGGAATATTAGAGTGGGTTGCCATTCCTTTCTCCAGAGGATCTTCCTCATCAGGGATTAAAGCTCCATATCCTGCATTGGCAGGAGGATTCTTTACCACTGAGCTAGCTAGGAAGCCCTAATAAATGACCACTAGTTGTTGGAAAACATGGAAACAGTCTCCTCTTGTAACTGAGATTCAGCCTTTGTTCACCAGTGCTAAATAGAAACCTGAAGACTGAGTTTTGGGAGAAGTAGAAAACTATAGTTTTGCCAGGCAAAGGGGGCCACAATGGGCTATGCTATCAAAACTGTGTATTCCATCTTGGAGGGGTTAATGAGGAGTCTTATAGTGTTAAAGGAGCAGGGTGTGATCAGTTCATGAACATTCTTTTGATTGGTAGGTGGTGAGATGATCAGGAATCAGCATCATCAACCTTCTGGTTCCAATGTTTCTAGGATCTAAGTACTTGTGGGTAACAGACAATTAACTTCTTCCACCTAGTGTGGTTTCCGTATCTGCAAAAGAACTTAAACTACCTAACTTAGAATATTATCTATAGTCCTTCAGGAAGAACTGAAAATCCTTAATTTTGTTTAATGACTGAGGTCTTTTTTTTTTTTTTTTTTACTATTTTTCTTTCTTTCTGCATTTTCTCAGTTCTCTAATTAAATTTATTATTTGACTAAAGTTTTTCTTCAGACAAAAGGTAGGTGGAGGACATAGCTGGAGGTCTATTCTGGGAAAATCTAATAGGGTCATGCATGGTTAGATCCTCAGAGCCCTTCTAAAATTTGACTTGATCCTGGTAGGACATATTTCAGATATCTGACCTCCAGAAAGATAAATAAGTATATGTTTTTCAACAACTAAGATTATAGTAATTTACTACAGCAGCAACAGAAGATAAACACACAGAGATTTCAAGAAAATTTATTTTAACACAAAAATAAATGTACTAGGTGAACTTGATTAGAAAACTCTCTGAGTCACATCACTCAAAGTTCAGGTATATTAATTAGTGTCCATCTATGATGAAGAATCATTGTTTTCTCAGACTGCAAAGAAAGTAAGAGAAAGAAAGGCAGATTCAGATGCTTAATCATATTTAAGTAGAATGAAATATAGTATGTGTATATTTTATCTCCTTTTCTTAGCTCTTTATCATCATTTCTGACATAAATCTGTGATTAGGCAGAAAAGGGAATAAGAATTTCAGGCAGATGATGGCCATTATAGAAATATACCATAAGAATTGGAGTGTCAGTGTTTTGTTGATTGTTACTATTATATTGTGAATAGGTTTACTGTCAGAAAATCTGTTTATCTTTGTATCTGTTATGAGAACCAAGAAATGAATTTACTTCACTGATTCTTTGTCAATAACCAAATTTCCTCAGCCAAGTATCACCTGAGTTCTAACTCCATTTATGTTTCTAGCTGGCCTTGACAAAATCAGGATGTCTTTTTTGCAAGCATTTCATCTCAGCTTGCAAAATTCTGACAATGACTGGGACTCTTAAAATCAGGTGCAAAGTTTAAATACATAGTTGTACCCCAAAGGTGTGATATTACCTAAGTAAATTTTCAGGCAAAAAAAAATTAAAATTAATCCTTCCAATTAAACAGTAAATAAGGAAATGTAATATAAATTCCATTTTTTTAAAAATTAGGTGCCTCTCTTATTCTTACTCCACAACATTCTAATAGGCCAATCACATACTTTTAATACACACTTTCAATTGCTTTAGCAATGATGTTAAGAGCTCAGTGGCATTATCCAGGGTAAATGAGCTAAATTTCGAATGATTCTAATTGACCTAAAGGAGCATATTGTCTTGAATTTCCTCATTTTCTCCTGATATGAAAGTAGATAAAAGAAACAACTGAAGGGAATATAAAGCTACTAAAATCACCCCCAAATAGAATGTTGTCGTAAAGAATTTTGGGATTTTTAATATGGTTCAACTTGGTCTCTTTTATGAGGACTAAGAGTTAGAATATGTCTTAAACTCATATTCAACAAGAAGAGGGCTATTTCAGCTCATGACAAGTTGACATATTTCAAAGCTTTATTCATTTTGTATTTCAGTACAATTAACCTAACACATCTATAAGTGTTTTCTGCTTAATAGTTAATCAAATACATGTATTTATTTTGGGGGGAATAATATTTTTTTGTTTTTAAGTTTATTTATTTTAATTGGAGAATGCATATGTTTATTTTTTAAATATTTTTCATGTGATAAGACTTTTTAACCACTTTAAAACTGTACTTATAAATAATACAATTTAATCAAATTCCTAAAGCTAGAATGTTTGCTTTTGAAAGACTGCCTCAATACATCCAGCATAGCTTTAAAAAAAGTAAAAGTAAAACCATTTAGTTGATTATGCTTTGAGCCAAAATCAGGGGAAAATCATGTCACTCCAATGGCAATTTATTAGAAGGAATACCCAACAGTTACAGAGGTTTATATAGACAAAATCAATATTCACATGATGTTAAAAAATATTTAAATATTTGACATATAAAGTACATTTAAAATTTTCATAATTTGGGAAAACAAGTTTAATTCTTAAGTTTCTGGATATAAAACAGAAATCAGTGAGATAAAGACTGATTATTCAAAAATATTACTGTCTTTTAGGAAAATATATTCATTTAAATATATATATTAACAGATGAAAAAGATACTTAGCATAAATAATGTATTTGTGGTAGCAAAATGCAATGCAAAAATAGGTAAGCTGAAATAGCAAAATGCTAAAATACAAACAAACTTGATTTTGTATTAAAGCCGATGAATGATTACATATTAACTAAGTTTTCAACTACCTAAACAAGTAAAAAAGGATATTTCAGCTACTCTCAGCCTGTTAAGGATGCACTCTTCCTGGGATGGTGATACTATCAGAAATGTTTGACTTCGCATGAAAATCAGTGTCAGTTAGGAAATTGAAAGTGCTGTGGAAAAAAGGAAGTATATTTTTAGAGAAGTTGAGAGATTGTTCTTTCACTAGAAAAGGTGAAATTTAGCTATAGCAAAACAAACACAGTAAATATGTTATCTAGAAAAATAAAACTGAAACTATTTAATAAATTAATTATTTTATTTAATGTTATACCCTGTAGCAAGAAGTTTACACTAGAAAGTTGAAAAAGGATGCTGGATTTCCAAACTGATTTATTTGATCAAACGTAAGACAAATGAATGTTATCTTGTCTCTCTCTCTCTCTCTCTCTCTCTCTATATATATATATATATATATATATATATATATATGGAGATATATCCACTTAAAAAAGGAAAAGTTTTAAGGTTATTGTAAATGGTGAGGGTAATAATTTCTCCTCTCTCTAAGACTATCAAATACCATTCTGAAACTGAATAATATTTGGCATTCAAGGGCATAAAATGTATGACACAACCACTGGGTTTAATATCATGGCAAAGACATTTTTGGGGCTTCCCATCTGGCTCAGGTGGTAAATAATCTGCCTACAATGCAGGAGTCCGCCTGCAATACAGGAAACCCAGGTTCAGTTCCTAGGTCTGGAAGATTCCCTGGAGAAGGAAATGCCAATCCACTCCAGTATTCTTACCTGGGAAATCCCACGGACAGAGGATCCAGGCAGGCTACAGTCCACGGGGTTGCAAGAGTCAGACACAACTTAGTGACTAAACCACCACAACCAAAGATATTTTTAAACTGGCAGATGGAAGTTGATTTAGAAGTAAATGGTCATACCTATTTAATACTTTGAGACTAATTTGATTCACTGTTTGAATAAAAGAGAGAAACCCCACTCTTTGAAGATTTTCCATGCCTTTTCTAATTTTCTTTCTTTATTTAAACCAATGGTAGGAGTTAACAATAGACATTGTATTAAAGAAACAGAAACAAAGTCTGTTAAATGAATAAATACAAAAATCAGTTGGAAGATATTATGCTTCATTCATACTCATTTAAATAATTGAAATGGTATAATGTTAACAAGGACTTCCCTGGTGGCTCAGATGGTAAAGCCTCTGTATACAATGCAGGAGACCCAGGTTCGAGCCCTGGGTTGGGAAGATACCCTGGGGACGGAAATGGCAATCCACTCCAGTACTATTGCCTGGAAAATCCCATGGACAGAGGAGGAGCCTGGCCACATGCAGTCTATGGGGTCACAAAGAGTCAGACACAAATGAGGGACTTCACTTCAATGTTAATAAAATTCATACATTATAAATTTATACATTAAAGTTTTTGGCATGTATAAATCTTAAAAAAATTAATGTATAAAATTGATGCTTTATAAATTTTAACAAAATGTATTCATTAACTCTTTGGACCACAACCATTTGTGGAAAATTCATAAAGAGATGGGAATACCAGGCCACCTTAACCGTCTCCTGAGAAACCTGTACACAGATCAAGAAGCAACAGTTAGAAGCAGACATAGAAAAACACACTGGTTGAAAATTGGGAAAAGAGCATGTCAAGGCTGCATATTGTCACCTTGCTTATTTTAGAGTATATCATGTGAAATGCCAAATTGGATGAATCATAATCTAGAATCAAGATTTCCAGGAGAAATATCAATAACCTCAGATGTGCAGATGACCCCACTCTATTTGCAAAAATTGAAGAGGAACTAAAGAGCCTCTTGATGAAGGGGAAACAAGAGAGGCTTAAACAGCCTGGCTTAAAACTCAAGACTCTAATTAAAATAAATAAATTAATTAAAAATACAAAAACAGCATTCAGAAAGAAACAAACAAACAGAAAAGACCATGGCATCCAATCCATTACTGCATGGCAAATAAATGGGAAAAAAATAGAAACAGTGACAGATTTTACTTTCTTGGACTCCAAAATCACTGGGGATGGTGACTTAGCCATGAAGTTAAAAGATGCTTGCTCCTTGGAAGGAAAGCTATGGCAAACCTAGACTGTGTATTAAAAAATAGAGACATTACTTTGCCAACAAATGTCTGTACAGTCAAAGTTATACAAAGTTCCAGTAGTCACATATGGATGTGAGAATTGGACCATAAAGAAGGTTGAGCACCAAAGAACTGATGCTATGAAATTGTGGTACTAGAGAAGACTTTTGAGAGTCCCTTGAACTGCAAAGAGATCAAATTGGTCAATTGTAAAGGATATCAACTTTGAATATTCATTGGAAGGACTGATACTGAAGATGAAGCTTTAATTCTTTGGCCACCTGATGCAAAGAGTCGACTCATTGGAAAAGACACTGATGCTGGGAAGATTGAGGAAGGAAAGAGGAGAAGGGGGCAACAGAGGATGAGGTGGTTTGGTACCATCAACAACCCAACAGATACATGTTTTGAGCAAATTCTGGGAGATAGTGAGAGACAGGGAAGCCTGGTGTGCTGCAGTCCATGAGGATGCAAAGAGTCAGACATGACTGAGTGACTGAACTAAAACAATTGTAAAGTGAAATTATATGTTTGCAATATGTGTATATTAAATTTATATTTATACACTTATTAAATATACATGTATTTAATTTATTATATGTGTATATATATATATACTATTTATAAGTTAGATTTTTCTTAACTTTCAAATAGGAATTTTTTATAGCTTTAGACATACAATTGACATGTAGCATTGTACAGATTTAATATGTACAACACAATGATTTGATACGTGTATATGCAAGTATACCTCCACGGTTTAATAGACTTGTTTCCAAACCATTGAAGTAAATTTGAATATGCCAATACAGCAAGGTGCACAGATTTTGG
The DNA here is from genome assembly GCF_014754425.2 of Oryx dammah. Lineage (NCBI taxonomy): Eukaryota > Metazoa > Chordata > Mammalia > Artiodactyla > Bovidae > Oryx > Oryx dammah. The sequence continues at coordinate 10,420,726 of NW_024070203.1, forward strand.
GGGATTTTCAGCATACTTAAAATTTATTTTTATACTGTACCCCATGAACAGTATGAAAAGGCAAAATGATAGAATACCAAAAAAGGAACTCCCGAGGTCATTAGGTGCCCAATATGCTACTGGAGATCAGTGGAGAAATAAGTCCAGAAAGAATGAAGGGATGGAGACAAAGCAAAAACAATACCCAGTTGTGGATGTGACTGGTGATAGAAGCAATGTCCGATGCTGTAAAGAGCAATATTGCATAGAAACCTGGAATGTCAGGTCCATGAATCAAGGCAAATTGGAAGTGGTCAAACAAGAGATGGCAAGGGTGAACATCGACATTCTAGGAATCAGCGCACTAAAATGGACTGGAAACGGTGAATTTAACTCAGATGACCATTATATCTACTACTGCGGGCAGGAATCCCTCAGGAAAAATGGAGTAGCCATCATGGTCAACAGAAGAGTACAAAATGCAGTATTTGGATGCCGTCTCAAAAATGACAGAATGATCTCTGTTTGTCTCTAAGGCAAACCATTCAATATCACGGTTATATAAGTCTATGCCCCAACCAGTAACACTGAAGAAACTGAAGTTGAACGGTTTTATGAAGACCTATAAGACCTTTTAGTACTAACAACCAAAAAAGATGTCCTTTTCATTAAAGGGGACTGGAAGGCAAAAGTAGGAAGTCAAGAGACACCTGGAGTAACAGGCAAATTTGGCCTTGAAATGCGGAATGAAGCAGAGCAAAGACTAATAGAGTTTTGCCAAGAAAATGCACTGGTGATAGCAAACACCCTCTTCCAACAACACAAGAGAAGACTCTACACATGGACATCACCAGATGGTCAACACCAAAATCAGATTGATAATATTCTTTGCAACCAAAAATGGAGAAGCTCTATACAGTCAACAAAAACAAGACCAGGATCTGACTGTGGCTCAGATCATGAACTCCTTATTACCAAATTCAGACTTAAATTGAAGAAAGTAGGGAACACCGCTAGACCATTCAGGTATGACCTAAATCAATCCCTCATGATTATACAGTGGAAGTGAGAAATAGACTTAAGGGCCTAGATCTGAGAGATAGATTGCTGATGAACTATGGAATGAGGTTCGTGACATTGTACAGGAGACAGGGATCAAGACCATCCCCATGGAAAAGAAATACAAAAAAACAAAATGGCTGTCTGGGGAGGCCTTACAAATAGCTTTTGAAAAGAAGAGAGGTGAAAAGCAAAGGAGAAAAGGAAAGATATAAGCATCTCAAAGCAGAGTTCCAAAGAATAGCAAGAAGAGTTAAGAAAGCCTTCTTCAGCGATCAATGCAAAGAAATAGAGGAAAACAACAGAATGGGAAAGACTAGAGATCTCTTCAAGATAATTAGAGATACCAAGGGAACATTTCATCCAAAGATGGGCTTGATAAAGGACAGAAATTGTATGGACCTAACAGAAGCAGAAGATATTAAGAAGAGGTGGCAAGAATACATGGAAGAACTGTACAAGAAAGATCTTCACCATCCAGATAATCATGACGATGTGATCACTAATCTAGAGCCAGATATCCTGGAATGTGAAGTCAAGTGGGCCTTAGAAAGCATCACTATGAACAAAGGTAGTGGAGGTGATGGAATTCCAGTTGAGTTGTTTTAAATCCTGAAAGATGATGCCATGAAAGTGCTACACTCAATATGCCAGCAAATTTGGAAAAATCAACAGTGGCCACAGGACTGGAAAATGTCAGTTTTCATTCCAATTCCAAAGAAAGACAATGCCAAAGAATGCTCAAACTACTGCACAATTGCACTCATCTCACATGCTAGTAAAGTAATGCTCAAAATTCTCCAAGCCAGGCTTCAGCAATACATGAACCGTGAACTCCCTGATGTTCAAGCTGGTTTTAGAAAAGGCAGAGGAACCAGAGCTCAAATTGCCAACATCTGCTGGATCATGGAAAAAGCAAGAGAGTTCCAGAAACACATCGATTTCTGCTTTATTGACTATGCCAAAGCCTTTGACTGTGTGGATCACAATAAACTGTGGAAAATTCTGAAAGAGATGGGAATACCAGACCACCTAACCTGCCTCTTGAGAAATCTGTATAATCTGTATGCATGTCAGGAAGCAACAGTTAGAACTGGACATGGAACAACAGACTGGTTCCAAATAGGAAAGGGAGTACATCAAGGCTGTATATTGTCTCCCTGCTTATTTAACTTATATGCAGAGTACATCATGAGAAACGCTGGTCTGGAAGAAACACAAGCTGTAATCAAGATTGCAAGGAGAAATATCAATAACCTCAGATATGCAGATGACACCACCCTTATGGCTGAAAGTGAAGAGGAGCTAAAAAGCCTCTTGATGGAAGTGAAAGAGGATAGTGAAAAATTTGGCTTAAAGCTCAACATTCAGAAAATGAAGATCATGGCATCTCGTCCCATCACTTCATGGGAAATAGATGGGGAAACAGTGAAAACAGTGTCAGACTTTATTATTTTGGGGCTCCAAAACCACTGCAGATGGTGATTGCAGCCATGAAATTAAAAGACACTTACTCCTTGGAAGAAAAGTTATGACCAACCTAGACAGTATATTCAAAAGCAGAGACATTACTTTGCCAACTAAGTTCCGTCTAGTCAAGGCTATGGTTTTTCCTGTAGTCATGTATGGATGTGAGAGTTGGACTGTGAAGAAGGCTGAACACCAAAGAATTGATGCTTTTGAACTGTGGTGTTAGAGAAGACTCTTGAGATTCCCTTGGACTGCAAGGAGATCCAACCAGTCCATTCTGAAGGAGATCAGCCCTGGGATTTCTTTGGAAGGAATGATGCTAAAGCTGAAACTCCAGTACTTTGGCCACCTCATGCAAAGAGTTGACTCACTGGAAAAGACTCTGATGCTAGGAGGGATTGGGGGCAGGAGGAGAAGAGGATGACTGAGGGTGAGATGGCTGGATGGCATCAGGGATTCGATGGATGTGAGTCTGAATGAACTCCGGGAGATGGTGATGAACAGGGAGGCCTGGTGTGCTGCGATTCATGGGGTCTCAAAGAGTTGGACACGACTGAGCGAATGAACTGAACTGATACTGTACCGAGGTCTATTAAGTGTGTAATAGTGTTATGTCTAAAACAATTTTAAATAGTTTAGTGAGGAAACACTTTATTGCTAAAAAATGCTATCATCTGAGCCTTCACCAAAACATAAACTTTTGGCAATAGTAACATTAAATATTATTAGTTAATATAAATTTATTTATTTTAATTGGAGGCTAATTACTTTACAATATTGTATTGGTTATGCCATACATCAACATTATTGATCTTAGAGTATAATAAGAAATATAATAATGATGAAAAAGTTTGGAATATTGATAGAGTTACCGAATTGTGACACGAAGACTGGAAGTGTGCTAATGCTGTTGGAAAAGTGGTATTAATAGACTTGAACAATTCAGGCTTGCCACTAATCATCAATTTATGAAAAACATACATCTGTGAAGAGCTGACTCATTGGAAAAGACACTGATGCTGGGAAAGATTGAGGGCAGGAGGAGAAGGGGATGACAGAGAATGAGATGGTTGGGTGGCATCATCGACTAGATGGACATGGGTTTGGGTGGACCCTGAGAGTTGGTGATGGACAGGGAGGCCTGGCATGCTGAGGTTCATGGGGTCACAAAGAGTCGAACACGATTGAGTGACTGAACTGAACTGATACATTTGTGAAGCATAGTAAAGTGCAATATACAAGGAGTACCTGTATTGTGAAACAATTTCCATGATAATGTTAGTTAGTACCTTCATCAGCTCACATATTCACAAGTCTTGTGTGTGGTGAGAACTTTGAAGACCAACTCACTTAGCAACTTTCAAATATACAATAGAATATTGGTGACTATATTCAATATAATGACCCTAATGTGTATTATATAAGTACATCTCCAGCACTTATGCATCTTGTAACTGGAATTTTGTCTCTCTTGACCACTTTAATCCATTTTCCTCTCCCTATCCTAGGAAATCAACACTAACCTCTGCACCTCTGAGTTTTTTTTTTTTTTTCTTTTCATTTATATTCCCCTTTTAAGTTAGCTCATAGAGTATTCATCTTTCTTTGTCTGACATATTTCACTTAAAAAACGCCTTCAGGTTCATCCATGTTGCTGTGTATAGCAGGATTTTCTTCACTTTTATGGTGAAATAATATACATGCTTTATTAATGCTAATATATAATATTGTTATATAGAGTATGCTATAAATGTTATGTCATATATAATGCATATTATTTTTTATCTCATATATAATAAATATTCTACTAGTATGTTGTATATAATATATAAGTATCTTAATTGCAATATACAAGTTATATATTATATATAAAATATAAATATATTTACATATATATTATATATATAATGTATTACATATATATAATACAAATATATATTATATAAATTATCATAGCATATTGTAATATTCTATAGTTAATATCAACAATATAATGTATATAACATAATTAACATTATTGTATATATGATTATTTAGAGTACAGTACACTACAGTATTATAAAATATCATATGATACAGTATAATAATGTAACACTATATATAAGATATGTCTTATGTCTTATATATCATATATAATGATATATATTATATTGCATATAAAATATGTGTAAAATATTCAAATAAAATTCATATATAATTATATACTTTAGTGACATATGTAATTATAAATAATGTATATGGCATTCAAATATGTACAAACATATGATACAATATATTTTATCATATTTTATATTATAGGTTTATCATACTTTTAATTATGTAATATATGTAAGTCACACATGGTTTACATATATCACATTATTTTATATAGTATATGACTACATATATTATGTCAGTTTAGTTTAGTTGCTCACTCTTATCCAACTCATTGCGATTTCACGGACTACAGCATGCCAGGCTTCCCTGTCCATTATCAACTCACAGAGCTTACTCAATCTAATGTCCAGTGGATCGGTGATGCCATCCAACCATTTCATCCTCTGATAGCCCTGCTTCTGCCTTCAATCTTTCCCAGCATCAGGGTCTTTTCCAGTGAGTCAGTACTTTGCATCAGGTGGCCTAAGTATTGAAGTTTCAGCTTCAGCATCAGTCCTTCAATGAATATTCAGGATTTATTTCCTTTAGGATTGACAGGTTTGACCTCCTTGCAGTCCAAAGGACTCTCAAGAGTCTTCTCCAACACCACAGTTCAAAAGCATCACTTCTTCGGCACTCAGCTTTCTTTATAGGCCAACTCTCACATCCATACATGACTACTGGAAAAGCCATAGCTTTGACTAGTTGGACCATTGTTGGTAAAGTAATGTCTCTGCTTTGTAATATACTGATTAGGTTGGTCATAGCTTTTCTTCAAAAGAGCAAGTGTCTTTTAGTTTCATGGCTGCAGTCATCATCTCCAATGATTTTGAAATTCCCCCCCCACCCTCCCCCGCCCCCCAAAAAAACAACAAACAAGATTGCCAGGAGAAATATCAATGACCTCAGGTATGCAGATGACACCTCTCTTATGGCAGAAAGTGAAGAACAAAAGAGCCTTTGATGAAAGTGAAAGAGGAGAGTGAAAAAATGGCTTAAAACTCAACATTCAGAAAACCAAGATCATGGCATCCAGTCCCATCACTTCATGGCAAATGGGGGAAAAAAATGGAAACATGTATTAAATAATTATATATATCAAATATACTGCATTATACATATAGTTAAATATGCCTGCATAGCCGTGTTTGACTCTTTGCAACCCTATGGACTGTAGCACACTTGGCTCCTCTGCCCATGGGATTTTCCATGCAGGAATACGATTGTCTGTTGTCATTTCCTCCTCCGGGAGATCATTGAGACACAGGATCAAACCCACATTTCCTGTGTGTCCTGCATTGGCAGGCAGATAGATTCTTTACCACTGATCCACTGAGAAGCCCTTGTATAATATTATATAATTATTATATGTCACTATAGTATATAACCATTATATATATCATTATACACTTAAAATGTAGAATAATTATATACAGTTATATGTGTATCAGTAGAACATATAAATAATATAGAATATATATTATTTAGGCTTTCCTCATATCTCAAATGGTAAAGAATCTGCCTGCTATGCAGGAGACCCAATATATACTATATATATATATAGTATACAATTACATAATATATAATACATAACACATAGTATTAATTATAAAATATATTAATACACAATTATTTTGTGTTATGCAGCATATTAAAATTTGTGACATATGATTTTATCATGTGGCATATATATAATATGTATCATATATTTATTCTTATTACTAATATGTGCAATAATATATAATATATATCATATACACTCTTTTTGAGTAATAGTGGATGCTTACTTTGCTTCCATGTTTTGCTGTTGTTAATAATGCTGCAATGGACATCAGTGTGCATATATCTCCATGAGAGATAGTGTCTTTTCATTTCCTTTGTATATATACCAAGAAATGATATTGCGTGAATATAAAGTAGCTGTATATTAAGCTTTTTTTTTTTTTTAAGGAATGTCCATACTGTTGTTCATAGTGAATATACAAGTTTACATTTCTATCACCAAGTGCCCCCTTTTCTTCACATCCTAACAGACACATAGTCTCACTGTGTTTATGATTTACTTTTCCCTGGTGACTATTGATGCTGAAAAGCTTTTTAATGTACCTAATAGCCATTTGAATATTATCTTTGAAAAAAATGCCTATTTAAGTTATTTTTCTCTTTTTAAAAATTGATTTTATTTCTAGATATATGGGTTCTTTATATATTTTGGATATTAGCCTCTTATCAATTATGTGGTTTGCAAACATTTTCTCACATTCTAAAAGTTGTCTTTTCTTTTTATATGATGTATATTTGCTGTACAGAAGCTCTTTCATCTGATGGACCTCAGTTATTTATTCTTACCTGTAATTTTTTTTAACTGTTCATTTGGGATCATATATATGAAATTATTGCTATTGCCATGACCAATATAGAATATCTTTTTATCTATATTTCTTCTAGCAGTTTTGTTGTTGCTTTAGGTCGTATTTAAATCTTTACATAATTCAGGTTAAAATTTTTGAATGGTAATGTATAGGGGTACAGTTCCATTCATGTGCAGATGAATATCCAGTTTTCCAAATGACTTACTGAAGAGACTATCTTTCCTGCCTGAATAGTCTTACCTCCCTTGTCAACTATTAGTGGACTATATATGGATGGGCTAATTTCTTGACTCTCATTATTTTTTTCCATTGTGCTGTCTGTTTTTAAGACAGTGCCACTCTATTTTGAGTACTATGCTTTTGTAGTATAGTCTGAAATCAGGAACTGTTATGCTTTCAGCTTCATTCTTTCTCAGGCTTGCTTGGACTATGTGGGATCCTTTGTTCTTCAATACAAATTTTAGGATGATTTTTTTTCTATTTCTACAAAAAAAATGATAATAAACCCTTGAAATCTTCATAGAGATTGCATTGACTCCATAGATAATTTTGAGTAGTATGGGCATTTTAACAGTGCTTATTCTCCAATCAACGAGCACAGGTTTTATTTCCATTTACTTGTGTCTTTCAATATTTCTCTAATCAATGTCTTATAGTTTGCTGCCTACAGATCTATGATTTTGGATAAACTCAAAGGCCCATCTAGTCAAAGCTATGGCTTTTCCAGTGGTCATGTATGGATGTTAGAGTTGAACTGTGAAGAAAGCTGAGCACTGAAGAATTGATGTTTTTGAACTGTGGTATTGGAGAAGACTCTTGAGAGTCCCTTAGACTGCAAGGAGATCCAATCCGTCCATTCTGAAAGAGATCAGCCCTGGGATTTCTTTGGAGGGAACTATGCTGAAGCTGAAACTCCAGTACTTTGGCCACCTCATGCGAAGAGTTTACTCAGTGGAAAAGACTCTAATGCTGGGAGGGATTGGGAGCAGGAGGAGAAGGGGACGACAGAGGATGAGATGGCTGGATGGCATCACTGACTCAATGGGCATGAATCTGAGTGAACCCCAGGAGTTGGTGATGGACAGGGAAGCCTGGCGTGCTGCAATTCATTGGGTCGCAAACAGCTGAGTGACTGAACTGAACTGATTCTTAAATATGCTATTATTGGAAATGGCATTGTCTTTATTTGTTATGATAATTTATTGTTAGTGTACAGAAGCATGGGTTTTTGTATGCTGATTTTGTGTCTTGTAACTTTATTAAATTTGATTATTATTTCTAATGGTATTTTGGTGGAGTCCTTAGGATTTTTCTTATATTAAATCATGTCACCTGCAAACAGACACAATTCACAATTCTCCTTTCTAATTGGGAGAGTCCAATTCCTTTTTCTTGAAAAATTTCTCTAGTTAGAACTCTCAGTAGTATGTTGAATAAAAATATTGAAATTGAACATACTTTTCTTGCTTCTGATCTTAGAGAAAAGCTTTAGGCCTTTGACTATTGAGTATGTTAGCTGTATGCTCATCATAGATGGATTTTATTATGTTAAGATATATTTCTTCGGCACACAGTTTTTGAGAGTTTTTTCAATAAATGAATGCTGACTTTTGACAAATTCATTTTTATGCATCTTTTGAGATGATCATGTTAGTGTTGTTTCTGATTCTGTTAATGTACTGTATCACATTTTTTGATTTCCATACATTAAACTATCTTTATATCCCAGGGTTGAATCTCACTTGATTATGGCATATGATCTCTTTTTTAAAAATTTTAATTTATTTATTTGTGTTTTTGAATTTGGTTTGCTAACAATTTGTTGATATTTTTTGCATTTATGTAGCATCCTTGTTTGGTTTTTGGTACCAGGGTAACACTGGTCACATAAAATGATATTGAGAGGATTCTACTCTCTTCTTTTTTGTGTGTGAGTTTGATAAGGCCTGGTATTATTTATTTTTGTTTGGTATAATGTGACGCCATCTAGCTTTGAAAATTTATTTTTGGGAAGTTTTTAATTGCTCGCTCAAAGACGTTAATATTTAATTTTTTCTGTTTATATTTTTTGATTATTCACTATTCCTTCTTGGTCAGTTGTATGTGTTTAGGTATTTATCCATTTTGGTTTATACTATGTTCTTCAGTTTGTTCACATACAATTATTTATAGTAGACTCCTATGATTATTTTGTTTGCATCCATTTTATGTATCCATTTTATTTGCATCCATTTTTATTGGGCTTCCCTTTTGGCTCAGCTGGTGAAGAATTTGCCTGCAATGCAGAAGACCTGGGTTCAATCCCTTGGTTGGGAAGATCCCCTGCAGAAGGGAAAGACTATCCATCCCAGTATTCTGGCCTGGAGAATTCCATTGTGTTCTATAACACAATAGTCCATAGAGTTACAAAGAGTGGTACATGACTGAGTGACTTTGCCTCTCATTTTATTTACGTTTGTAGCTTTTCTTTTTCCATTTATAATTTAATTTACTTGAGTCTTTTTTTTGGTAATGTTTTGGTTGATATGTATAAGAGTTAATGGCTTTGCTTGTTTATTCAAAACATGACATCTTAATATTGTTCTAACAATCATTTTTATTGTTTCTTGATTTTTTATTTTATTTATATTTCATAATCTTTATTATTATTATTTCTTTTGTTAGCTTTGTTCTTATTTCACTATTTTATAGTTCCTTAAGGCATAAAGTTAGGTTGTTTACTTCAGATGCTTTTCTTGACTTATGTGTTTATTGTTATACACTTCCCATTTAGAGCTGTTCTTGCAGCATCCCATAAGTTTTGGTATACTCTGTTTCTATATTCATTTATTTCAGGATTTTAAAAAAATTGCCTTTTGATATCTACTTATGGTCCATTAGTTATTGAAGAGTGTATTGTTTAATGTATATATATATATATATGGAAATTGCTTTTTTTCCTCCTGTTACTAATTCTAGTTTTGTACCTTTATGCTAAAAAAATACTTGGTATAATTTCCTTATGTTTCAAAATACTGAAACTTGTTTTGTAGTCTAACATATGATCTATTATACAAAATGTTTCATATGCACATTGAAGAGTGTTTCTGCCATTCTGGAATTTTATGTAGGTGTTTGATAGATCGAATTGCTCTTTGGTGTTCAAATCTTACGTTTCCTTACAGATTTTGTATCTGGATCTATCCACTGTTGACAATTTGGTGTTAAAGTATTCAAGCATTATTTTATTGCTATTTATTTCTCCTTTTAGTTATTTTAACACTTTCTTTATATATTTATGCCAGTGTTTGGTGCAGAAACATTTATGAATGTTTTGTCTTCATAATGATTTCATTCAATGTTGTATAAAGTTTGGTTTTTTGACCAATTTTTATTTAAACTACATTTTGTTTGACATAAGCATAGCTACCCTTTCTTTCTATTGATGACCATTTGCTTGAAATATTTATTTGCACTGTTCCCTCTCAGTGTGTGTCTGTCCTAAAAGTTAAAGTGAGTTTCCTGCAGGAAAATCAAATCATTGGATATTTTCAATTTTTTTTTCTGTGTATTTATCACTGCTTTTTCAAAAACACTATTTTTTAAAAGTAGTTGGAATAAGACATGTTACATATAAATTAGATGTCTATAGGGTTCTTTAGTAGTAGCTCAAGAAGAATGAGTGAAAAGAAATGACACTAAAAGAGGGTGTGATGAAAACAATACAATTTCAGATTCATATGATTTTAGTGATGATGTATCTTTCACTTCAGTTAAGTTCAGTTGCTCAGTAGTGTCAGACTCTTTGTGACCCCATGAATTGCAGCACACCAGGGCTCCCTGTCCATCACCAACTCCTGGAGTTCAATCAAACTCATGTCCATCCAGTTCGTGATACCATCCAGCCATCTCATCCTCTGTCGTCCCCTTCTCCTCCTGCCCCCAATCTTTCCCAGCATCTGAGTCTTTTCCAATGAGTTAACTCTTCGTGTGAGGTGGCCAAAGTACCAGAGTTTCAAATTTAGCATCATTCCGTCCAAGAACACCAGAACTGATCTCCTTTAGAACGGACTGGTTGGATCTCCTTGCAGTCCAAGGGATTCTCAAGAGTCTTCTACAACACCATAGTTGAAAAGCATCAATTCTTTGGCACTGAGATTTCTTCACAATCCAACTTTCACATCCATACATGGCCACTGGAAAATGGTCATAACTAGTCAGATCATTGTTGGTAAAGTAATCTCTCCGCTTTTGAATATGCTATCTAGGTTGGTCATAACTTTCCTTCCAAGGAGTAAGCATCTTTTAATTTCATGGCTGCAGTCACCATCTGCAGTGATTTGGGAGTCCCAAAAAAATAAAATCTGGTACTGTTTCCACTATTTCCCCATCTATTTCCCATGAAGAGATGGGACCAGATGCCATGACCTTCGTTTTCTGAATGTTTAGCTTTATGTCAACTTTTTCACTCTCCTCTTGCACTTTCATCAAGAGACTTTTTAGTTCCTCTTCACTTTCTGCCATAAAGTGGTGTCATCTTCATAACTGAGGTTATTGATATTTCTCCCAGCAATCTTGATTCCAGCTTATGCTTCTTCCAGACCAGTGTTTCTCGTGATGTACTCTGCATAAAAGTTAAATAAGCTGAGTGAAAATATACAGCCTTGACGTACTCCTTTTCCTAATTGGAACCAATCTTTTGTTCCATGTCCAGTTCTAACTGTTTCTTCCTGACCTGCACATAGGTTTCTCAAAAGGCAGGTCAGGTGGTCTGGTATTCCCGTCTCTTTCAGAATTTTCCACAGTTTATTGTGATCCACACAGTCAAAGGCTTTGGCATAGTCAATAAAGCAGAAATAGATGTTTCTCTGGAACTCTCTGTTTTTCTGATGAATCAGCGGATGTTGGCAATTTGGTCTCTGGTTCCTCTGCCTTTTCTAAAACCAGCTTGAACATCAGGAAGTTCATGGTTCATGTATTGCTGAAGCCTGGCTTGGAGAATTTTGAGCCTTACTTTACTAGCGTGTGAGATGAGTGCAATTGTGTGGTAGCTTGAGCATTCTTTGGCATTGCCTTTCTTTAGGATTGGAATGAAAACTGACCTTTTCCAGTCCTGTGGCCATTGCTGAGCTTTCCAAATTTGCTGGCATATTGAGTGCAGCACTTTCACAGCATCTTCTTTCAGGATTTGAAACAGTTCAACTGGAATTCCATCACCTTCATTAGCTTTGTTCATAGTGATGCTTTCTAAGGCCCATTTGACTTCACATTCCAGGATGTCTGATTCTAGGTGAGTGAGCACACCATCGTGATTATCTGGGTTGTGAAGATCTTTTTTATACAGTTCTTCTGTGTATAGTCATCACCTCTTCTTAATATTCTCTGCTTCTGTTAGGTCCATACCATTTCTGTCCTTTACTCATCCCATCTTTGCATGAAATTTTCCCTTGGTATCTCTAATTTTCTTGAAGAGGTCTCTAGTCTTTCCCATTCTGTTGTTTTCCTCTATTTCTTTGCATTGATCACTGAGGAAGGCTTTCTTATCTCTCCTTGTTATTTTTGGAACTCTGTATTCAGATGTTTATATCTTTCCTTTTCTCTTTTGCTTTTCACTTCTCTTCTTTTCACAGCTATTTGTAAGGCCTCCCCAGACAGCCTTTTTTATTTTTTTTTCCATTTCTTTTCCAAAGGGATGGTCTTGATCCCTGTCTCCTGTAAAATGTCTTGACCCTCAGTCCATAGTTCATAAGGCACTCTATCTATCCAATCTAATCCCTTAAGTCTATTTCTCACTTGCACTGTATAATCATAAGGGATTTGATTTACATCATACCTGAATGGTCTAGTGGTTTTCCCTACTTTCTTCAATTTAAGTCAGAATTGGGCAATAAAGAATTCATGATCTGAGCCACAGTCAGCTCCTGGTCTTGTTTTCGCTGACTGTATAGAGCTTCTCCATCTTTGGTTGCAAAGAATATAATCAATCTGATTTTGGTATTGACCATCTGGTGAAGTCCATGTGTAGAGTCTTTTCTTGTGTTGTAGGAAGCAGGTGTTTCCTATGACCAGAATATTCTCTTGGCAAAACTCTATTAGCCTTTGCCCTCCTTCATTGTGTACTCCAAGGGCAAAGTTACTTGTTACTTCAGGTGTTTCTTGATTTCCTATTTTTGCATTCCAGTCCCCTATAATGAAAACGACATCTTTTTTGGGTGTTAATTCTAAAAATCTTGTAGGTTTTCATAGAACCATTCAACTTCAGTTTCTTCGGCTTTACTGATTGGGGCATAGGCTTGGATTTCCAAGATATTTAATGGTTTGCCTTTGAAACTAACAGAGATCATTCTGTCATTTTTGAGATTGCGTCTAAGTACTACATTTCAGACTCTTTTTTGACCATGGTGGCTACTCCATTTCTTCCAATGGATCCCTGCCCACAATAGTAGATATAATGGTCATCTAAGTTAAATTCACCCATTCCAGTCCATTTTAGTTTGCTGATTCTTGCAATGTCGATGTTCACATTTGCCATTTCTTGTCTGACCACTTCCTGTTTGCCTTGATTCATGGAGCTGACATTCCAGGTTCCTATGCAATACTGCTCTTTACAGCATCAGACCTTGCTTCTATCACCAGTCACATCCACAACTGGGTATTGTTTTTGCTTTGGCTCCAACCCTTCATTCTTTCTGGAGTTATTTCTCCACTGATCTCTAGTAGCATATTAGGCACCTATCGACCCGGGGAGTTCTTTCATTATCTTATCATTTTGTCTTTTCATACTGTTTATGGTTTTCTCAAGGTAAGAATACTGAAGTGGTTTGTCATTCTCTTCTCCAGTGGACCACATTCTGTCAGACCTTTTCATCATGACCCTCCCGTCCTGGGTGGCCCCACACAGCATGGCTTAGTGTTTAGTGCAAACTAATTAAGACTTGTACATGTAATAGTTTTATTAGAAATTTGCAAAAGAGAATGAAAAGAAGGTAAAATGATGTGAAACCCAGGTATATGGGTTTATGGCCTGGCCTTTTGTGAACTGAGGTATATGAACTTTTAACAAATCTCATAAGTGTTACCTTTTTATCTGAAGTATAAATGAAATATAAAAAGACTTTATCAAGGATGCTGATAATTCAAAAGCAATGAATTCAACAAAGCTTTTGAACTAATTTGAATAATGATAACTTATACATATTCAAAGTAGTCTCTTTCCCTCTGTTTTTCTCTCTCACACACAAACAGTGCACTGGAAGGAGAGGGAGAGAGATGTGGTAGACCTATTATTAATATCTTAATTACAGAAAGAGAAGACAACATCTCTATATTTTTAATACAGTTTCTAAATCCTGGTATAAATGCTTAAAATGAACATACATAGAATCATTAGGAGTTCCATATGTTGCAATGATAGTTATAAGCCATGATTTGGGTTTGCAGTATCTTTGAAAAAGAGAAGTTTAAGATACTTGTACAGCACAGGAAGCAGAATATCTAAAATAAGTCATTATCTTCCCTAAGAAATTTAGCTGCTAAGTCAATAGAGAATTGTTTTTATATCCTCTCATACCATCAATCAAAATTATTTCCCTTTATATAAAATAAAAGCCTTTAGAAATATTGATCAAAAGCTGTGTCACATGATATGTCAGATCAGTTGGTTAGGGCTATAAAATTGTATGAATATATATTTTGTGTCAGTCAAGGAGAAGTCACAAAACTTTGGTATTGCAAAATTTGTTCTCACTAATGTAACATATAAATTGCTTTCCTTTTTATGGATAGTTTTCTTGATTCTCTTCTTTTTATTGTCATTCTGTAACTGCTTCTTCATTGTCTTAATTTCACTGTTTGCTTACCAAAATTATGCTTTCACAATCTTATTGAATTTCAGAGTCAGTTCAAGTTTAGTTTTGTAATATGTGACAGTTAATTAGTTTGCTGTCAACAATAAGATAGATGTTCACTTTCAAATGAATGTTTGTTTATCTCCACCCCTGGCACCTTACTCAATTCCAAAAGAAATAACACAAATGCTGGATTGTTTGCCATTTTTAATTTTTATATATAAACTGGGCAGTTAACTACAGGAGGGTCTAACATTGCTATTTTCCATGTTTACTTTATTAGCAATTTATAAACACCTATAGTTAACTGCAATAAATGTGGTGTTAATTTTCTTGCAGATATGTGAGCTATTAACTGTAAGATTAGAGCTAGCAGAATACAATTGATAGATATATCACATGTGAAACAGTGTTCAGCAAATATGTTTTTCCTCACTTATAGAAAGAGGAAAATTTTGATAAGTGTATTAGGTTATGCCATGGTAATCCCCCACAAGGATGTGTATTGATACACAAATACATATTTCAGAGGTCTAGAACAACAGAAGATCATTTTTCTCTCTCTCATCATATATCAAATGTATCTCTGTTTTTCATCTTTCTTCATTTCAGGAATAATGGCTTGAATATAATCAATTTAGGGCAGTCAACCATCCCAGTTTGCTGAGGACTGAGTGCCTTCATTAGACACAGAGGTTTCAGTGCTAAAAAATTAAGTCCCAGACAAACATATATGTCGATCACTGTAAATCACTTTACTGTAGTGACCTTTTTTTTTTTTAATACTTTGCTGTAGTGACCTCTTTTTGAATATCAAAGTTCACTTTTCAATAGAATGAATAGTACTTTCTGTCATTAAGTTATCTAGAGTTCTAGGTTGACCCCAGGTACTAAAGTAATACTAATTTTTCTCCATTAATTTTATTTGGACCAAAGGAGACTCACAATTTTACATAGAAATGATCTTTTAGTTAAATTGATGTTTTAATTCTCTACAAATTAATTGTTGAATTAATACTTTACAATATTAAAAAAGAGGTCACTTTAGAACCACTGAATTCATGAAGACACTTATCTTGTCATACAAATGATTCTGAATTGTTAAATTATCTTTCTCTCAGGCTTATGAAAATTAATAAATTCATGTTCTAATTGACAGTAAGTATTACGTTATTCACCATGTCCACATGAATTCAGAATGATTAATTTCTTCCATTAATGGCATTTTCAAAATATCTACTCAAAAAGAAAAGAATCAATTTATTTAAAGCCACCTTACTTGGAAAAAGTACCACTATGTAGAAAAATGTTTATAAATTCATAGTCAAATCATTAAATAATTTTCCACAAAAAATCATCTGATCATTACAGTGTTGTCACTTGTATAACATTCTCCACAATATGACAATTATCCCTAAGGAGTTCACCTGGAAATATGGTTCTTCCAACAAACTAAAATGAATCCACCAAAATGCAAATCCACCTCTTCTAATAAGAAGAGCTACACTATATTCTCATGGCTTCTATTTTGACTCGGTTGATAGAAAGCTCAGAGCTATTCAGAGATGAAGACTTCAGTTTACTTGCCTGAAAGCCTCCACTGTTCAATCCCCCTATTTTATTTTGCAATCATGCGTGCTCAATCATGTGTGATTCTTGGGACTCTATGAACTGTAGCCCAATAAGCTCCTCTGTCCATGGAATTTTCCAGGGAAGTATACTGGAGCAGGTTGCCATTTCCTTCTCCTGGAGATCTTTCTGACCTAGAGATTGAACAACCACACTTCATGTCTCCTGTATTGGCAGGATGATTCTTTACCACTAGTGCCACCTGAGAATCTTGTATTTTATTTTACTATTCACCTGCTTTCTTTTATTTTCTTGTTGCTATTGTGTGTGTGTGTTAGTATGAAGTCTGACATGAACATACAAGCCATGACACAAATCCACTGATATTGAAGGTTGGTTAATACCATTTTTGGAGTTTAAATTCCATATCTTAGTATAAAAATGATGGATTGAAGCTTTCAGTGATCTAAGTCATAGACATGGATTATACAACTGTTCTTTTGGTAGACAAAGTAATGAAATGATAATATTTTTTTCAGATTATTTTTAATATTCAGTGTTAATTTTGGTTAGGTATATGGTTATTTATTAACTTATATAAAGACTAATACTGTAAGATTCATAGTTTGTCTAGCCATTAAGAATTACATACGTAAATCTAGGTAGAAGACTGTCATAACCTGAAAATATGAGAACAAAGCTTGCTTAGTACAATAATTGCATTAAAGAAAATGACAAGATGCTAGTGATTCCTTGTGTCTCATGATTCAGCTGTGCTTCCCTCTCCCAAATTCGAGGAATTCACTTGTTGGAAATTAAGAGGAGTAGAAATGACTTATAGCGTGTTCTAAACAGAATATATGGCCATAGTCTGTCTCCAGGGCTGAAATTTCTCTTTTTGGATGTCTTATGTCATCCTAAGGTTTCAGTGAAGTAACATGTGTTAAAACTTAATGATCTCTTGTGTGTGTGTGTGTGTGTGTGTGTTGCCCAAATCCCTGCCACCCCATGAACTGTAACCCACCAGGCTTCTCTGTCCATGGAATTTTCCAGGCAAGAATACTGGAGTGGGAGTGGGTTGTTCTTCCCCCTTCCAAGGGATCTTTCTGCACCAGAAGTTGAATCTGCATCTCCTGCATTAGTAGGAAGAGTCTTTATCACTGAGCCACCTGAGAATATAATGATGCCTTGAGTGAGTAAAACTGTTTATATTTAATTAATTTTATCGTGGATATAACCTTATATGAATTATATTTTTGAAAATACTAGAGATTGCCATGTATAAATCATAGCTTATTAGAAGATATGATCTGATCATATTAAAATACTTTCAAATAATATACATTTATAAAACCAAGTTTGAACAGTGACCATGAAGAAAGATGGTATAGAAAGAGAAGTGAAAGGAAAGAGAAAGAAGAGAGTGATATAAAAGGCATTTCCTATAGACATTTATTAAAATCTTAGTAGTTGTCAAAATTAGCTGTGTGTATTCCTATGCAAAATTTTCCACACTAAAACATGTTTTAGTAAAGTTCATGTTGGTTTGTGAAGAACACTTGCTTACTTCATTTGTACGCCTGCTACTATGGAGCCATCAGCCATGATATTTATAAAAATGAAGTTACTAGCCCTCCTCAATTTAAATACTTATGGAAATTAATATTTACAGGTAATCCAGTTAAAGTGTATTTTCTTTTTAATTTGTTTAAGTCAGTTAAAAATTTACAAAGTAGGTATGTATTTTCTAAACACAAAACACTTTATAACTCAGAACACAAAATAAAGTAAAAATGTGTTTAATACTCTATTCTTTCATGTGCTCCATTAAAAGACATGCATATGCTTAACATCTAAAATATCCCAGGAATTCTGCTTGGTGAAAGATATATAGTTAAGAATAAAATTATTATTATCTTTTTATGCTTTTATTTTTTTAATTTTATTTTTACTTTATTTTACTTTACAATACTGTATTGGTTTTGCCATACATTGACATGAATCCACCATGGGTGTATACAAGCTCCCAATCCTGAATCCCCCTCCAATCCCACTGCTGGGCATACACACCATGGAAACCAGAATTGAAAGAGACACATGTACCCCAATGTTCATTGCAGCACTGTTTATAATAGCCAGGACATGGAAATAACCTAGATGTCCATCAGCAGATGAATGGATAAGAAAGCTGTGGTACATATACACAATGGAGTATTACTCAGCCATTAAAAAGAATACATTTGAATCAGTTCTAATGAGATGGATGAAACTGGAGCTGATTATACAGAGTGAAGTAAGCCAGAAAGAAAAACACCAATACAGTATACTGACACATATATACAGAATTTAGAAAGATGGTAATGATGACCCTTTATGCAAGACAGAAAAAGAGACACAAATGTATAGAACAGACTTTTTGACTCTGAGGGAGAGGGAGAGGGAGAGGGTAGGATGATTTGGGAGAATGGCTTTGAAACATGTATACTGTCATGTAAGAAACGAAGTGCCAGTCTATGTTCGATACAGGATACAGGATGCTTGGGGCTGGTGCATGGGGATGATCCAGAGAGATGAAGAAAATTAGAATTATCCCTTACTTACACACATCTATTTTTAGAGGGACTTATTGGGCAAATACTCACAATGATATGTGTGTGTGTGTGTGTGTGTGTGTGTGTGTGTGTGTGTGTATGTATGTAATTGAAGTAAAATGTTCCTGCAGGAAGAACTGGATGATCCTGAGCAGGTCAAAGCATGTCAAGCTCTCAGAACTCCAGTTACAGAACTGGAGTTGGGCATCCCCAAGGTCTCCAGTGCTAGCGCTGAGTAGGGTTTTGTCCCTAAGCAGGGGTGTCAGACGGATCTAAATGGAAGAAGTGGCTCACCTCACCTGGGAACAAAAAACAATTCACACCTATGCTTTGAGACTTGAAACCTGGCAAAATAATCATTAATTTCTTCCCCCAATCCCTTATAGTAACAGTTGAAGTGTTCTAATGATAGACTGGGTGGAGTTACATCACCTGCAGAGAGGCTGAAGATTCCAAAGACAGACAGATCTGTTTTAGTTAAACTCACAAGCTTAAATTAGACAAGCTAATTTCTACAGAACCATCAGAGATCACACAGTTTTCTTGCTTGAATTTAAAATAGCACTTTTTTTTTTCCTTTTCTTTAATTAGGGGAATTGCAGATGAATCAGGCAGGTCCTGAGAACTCAGGGAGAATAGTTACATTACAAAGACAAAGAAAAAGATATAAGCCCTGAGTCTCTAGAGGAATGAAATGTTAAAAGGTGAATTGGTGGGAACTAATAGCCCACAAGTAAGAAACTTGTTTATTAGAGGTTGCAGTCCTTCTCAAGCTTCTTTTTGAGAGGGCATAGCTTCCGATTTGGAAACTGAGTGGGATCTCAGAGGACAATGACTATCAGTTTAGCTCGGTGTGCTCATCCAGGAGTTGGTCCCACACCTGGAGGTTAAACTTTTCTTCCCATAGTTTTTGGAACCTTACTATTGGAGAGGCCACAGTGACTTCTTCATTGGCAACTAGGAGTTGTAGAGCTCTAGAGGCTGAAAAGATTCCCACCACAAGGGTGGTCCCTAGGTTAGTAAGTATATCTCTTCCTAATAAGGGAGTAGAGCACTCAGGGACCACCAGGAACTGATGAAAAAATATCTGTCCATCTCAGCAACAAACAAGGGCTTAAGTGAATCTTTTTGTAACTGCTTTCCTTATAGCAACTAAAATGGTACAGATTTGGGGGGAGAAGTTTCCATAGTAAGAGGTCAGGACAGAGTAGGTAGCCCTCAGCTGAGTTCAGTTCAGTCGCTCAGTCAAGTCAGGCTCTTTGCTGCTGCTGCTAAGTCACTTCAGTCTTGTCTGACTCTGTGCGACCCCATAGACTGCAGCACATCAGGCTCCCCCGTCCCTGGGATTCTCCAGGCAAGAACACTGGAGTGGGTTGCCATTTCTTTCAACAATTCATGAGGGTGAAAAGTGAAAGTGAAGTCGCTCAATCATGTCCGACTCAGTGACTCCATGAATCACAGCAATCCAGGCCTCCCTGTCCATCATCAGCTCCTGGAGTTCACTCAGACTCATTCCATCGAGTCAGTGATGCCATCCAGCCATCTCATTCTCTGTTGTCCCCTTCTCCTCCTGCCCCCAATCTCGCCGAGCATCAGAGTCTTTTCCAATGAGTCAAATCTTTGCATCAGGTGGCCAAAGTAGTGGAGTTTCAGCTTTAGCATCATTCCTTCCAAAGAAATCCCAGGGCTGATCTCATTCAGAATGGACTGGTTGGAACTGTTTGCAACCAAGGGACTCTCAAGAGTCTTCTCCAACACCACAGTTCAAAAGCATCAATTCTTTGGTTCTCAGCTTTCTTCACAGTCCAACTCTCACATCCATACATGACCACAGGAAAAACCATAGCCTTGACTTGATGGACCATTATTGGCAAAGTAATGTCTCTGCTTTTGAATATGCTATCTAGGTTGGTCATAACTTTTTTCCAAGGAGTAAGCGTCTTTTAATTTCATGGCTGCAGTCACCATCTGCAGTGATTTTGGAGTCCAAAAAAATAAATAAATAAATAAGCTCTGACACTATTTCCACTGTTTCCCCATCTATTTGCCATGAAGTGATGGGTCCAGATGCCATGATTTTAGTTTTCTGAATGTTGAGCTTGAAGCCAGCTTTTTCACTCTCCACTTTCACTTTCATCAAAAGGCTTTTTATTCCTCTTCACTTTCTGCCATAAGGATGGTGTCATTTGCATATCTGAGGTTATTGATACTTCTCCCAGCAATCCTGACACCAGCTTGTGTTTCTTCCAGTACAGCGTACTCATGATGTACTCTGCATACAAGGTAAATAAGCAGGGTGACAATATACAGCCTTGATATACTCCATTTCCTATTTGGAACCAGTCTGCTCTTCCATGTCCAGTTCTAACTGTTGCATCCTGGCCTGCATATAGCTTTCTCAGGAGGCAGATCAGGTGGTCTGGTATTCCTATCTCTTTCAGAATTTTCCACAGTTCATTGTGATCCAAACAGTCAAAGGCTTTGGCATAGTCAATAAAGCAGAAGTAGACGTTTTTCTGGAACTCTCTTGCTTTTTCCATGATCCAGAGGATGTTGGCAATTTGATCTCTGGTTCCTCTCCCTTTTTAAAACCAGCTTGAACATCTGGAAGTTCACTGTAATGTATTGCTGAAACCCGGCTTGGAGAATTTTGAGCATTACTTTAGTAGTGTGTGAGAGGAATGCAATTGTGTGGTAGTTTGAGCATTCTTTGGCCTTGCCTTCCTTTGCGATTGGAATGAAAACTGACCTTTTCCAGTCCTGTGGACACTGTTGAGTTTTCCAAATTTGCTGGCATATTGACGGCAACACTTTCACAGCATCCTCTTTCAGGATTTGAAACAGCTCAACTGGAATTCCATCAACTTCACTAGCTTTGTTCGTAGTGATGCTTTCTAAGGCCCGCTTGACTTCACATTCCAGGATGTCTGGCTCTTGGTGAGTGATCACACCATCGTGATTATCTGGGTCATGAAGATCTTTTTTGTACAGTTCTTCCGTGTATTGTTGCCACCTCTTCTTAATGTCTTCTGCTTCTGTTAGGTCCAGACTGTTTCTGTCTTTTATCGAGCCCATCATTGCATGAAATGTTCCCTTGGTATCTCTAATTTTCTTGAAGGGATCTCTAGTCTTTCCCATTCTGTTGTTTTCCTCTATTTCTTTGTATTGATCACTGAGGAAGGCTTTCTTAACTCTTCTTGCTATTCTTTGGAACTCTGCATTCAGATGCTTATATCTTTCTTTTTCTCCTTTGCTTTTCACTTCTATCCTTTTCACAGCTCTTTGTAAGACCTCCTTAGACAGCCATTTTGCTCTTTTGCATTTCTTTTCCATGGGGATGGTCCTGATCCCTGTCTCCTGTACAATGTCACAAACCTCCGTCCATAGTTTATCAGGCACTCTATCAGATCTAGTCCCTTAAATCTTTTTCTCACTTCCACTGTATAATCATAAGGGATTTGATTTAGGTCATACCTAAATGGTCTAGTGGTTTTCCCTAGTTTCTTCAATTTAAGTCTGAATTTGGCAATAAGGTGTTCATGATCTGAGCCTCAGTCAGCTCCTGGTCTTAACCCACTCCAGTACTCTTGCATGGAAAATCCCATGGGCGGAGGAGCCCAGTAGGCTGCAGTCCATGGGGTCGCTAAGAGTCGGGCATGACTGAGCGAGTTCACTTTCACTTTTCACTTTCATGCATTGGAGAAGGAAATGGCAACCCAGTCCAGTGTTGTTGCCTGGAGAATCCCACGGACAGGGGAGCCTGGTAGGCTGCCTTCTATGGGGTCGCACAGAGTTGCACACGACTGAAGCGACTTAGCAGCAGCAGCAGCAGCATAGAGCTTCTCCATCTTTGGCTGCAGAGAATATAATCAATCTAATTTCAGTGTTTACCGTCTGGTGATGTCCATGTGTAGAGTCTTCTCTTGTGTTGTTGGAAGAGGGTGTTTGCTATGACCAGTGCATTTTCTTGGCAAAACTCTATTAGTCTTTGCCCTGCTTCATTCCGCATTCCAAGGCCAAATTTGCCTGTTACTCCAGGTGTTTCTTGACTTCCTACTTTTGCATTCCAGTCCCCTAGAATGAAAAGGACATCTTTTTGGGTGTTAGTTCTAAAAAGTCTTGTAGGTCTTCATAGAATCGTTCAAATTCAGCTTCTTCAGAATTACTGGTTGGGGCATAGACTTGGATTACTCTGATATTGAACGGTTTGCCTTGGAAACAAACAAAGATCATTCTGTCGTTTTTGAGATTACATCCAAGTACTGCATTTTGGACTCTTTTGTTGACCATGATGGCTACTCCATTTCTTCTAAGTGATTCCTGCCCACAGTAATAGATGTAATGGTCATCTGAGTTAAATTCACCCATTCCAGTCCATTTTAGTTCACTGATTTGGAGAATGTTTACGTTCACTCTTGCCATCTCCAGTTTTACCATTTCCACTTTGCCTTGATTCATGGACCTGACATTCCAGGTTCTTATGCAATATTGCTCTTTAGAGCATCAGACCTTGTTTCCATCACCAGTTACATTCACAACTGGGCATAGTTTTTGCTTTGTCTCCATCCCTTCATTCTTTCTGGATTTATTTCTCCACTGATCTCCAGTAGCATATTGGGCACCTACTGGCCTGGTGATTTCCTCTTTCAGTATCCTATCATTTTGCCTTTTCATAATCTTCACTGGGTTCTCAACACAAGAATACTGAAGTGGTTTGGCATTCCCTTCTCCAGTGGACCACATTCTGTCAGACCTCTCCACCACGACCTGCCCATCTTGGGACAGGGCATGGCTTAGTTTCATTGAGTTAGACAAGGCAATGGTCCTAGTGTGATTAGAATGACTAGTTTTCTGTGATTATGTTTTCAGTGTTTCTGCCCTCTTTTGTCCTCTTGCAACACCTACTGTCTTACTCGGGTTTCTCTTACCTTGGATGTGGGGTATCTCTTCACGGCTGCTCCAGCAAAGTGCAGCCTCTGCTCTTTACCTTGGATGAGGGGTATTTCCTCAGTGCCGCTCCTCCTGACCTTGAATGTGGAATAGCTCCTCTAGGCCCTCCTGCACCCGCACAGCCACCGCTTCTTGAACGTGGGGCTGCTCCTCCCGACTGCAGCCCCTGGTTTCAGGCGGGGTATAGCTCCTCCCAGCCCCCACCCCTGACCTTCGATGTGAAGTAGCTCATCTCGGCTGCTCTGAGAGGAGCAGCCTAGCACTCTCGGCCACTGCCCCTGACCTGAGATGTGGGGTAACTCCTCTTGGCTGCTGCCCCTCAGGCATGGGGTCCTCCCGGCTTCTGCTCCTGACTGCAGACGTGGGCTAGCTCCTCTCGGCCCTGGTATGTGTGCCGTTGCAGCCGCCCGCACTATGTGCGCCATTGCAGCCACCCGCACTAGCCCTAGTGTCAACAAATAAATTCTTGGACCCACCTGCCACATTCAGTTGCACCCTCGGCTCCAGCCCCATGACAGTTATCTGTGACAGGGGGCTGGATGGAGTGGGCCCTTCAGTAATGTTAAATCGTCGTGGGGGAAGGAAATCTCAAGGTCTCGGGTCCTGAGAGTAGAGAGCCACCCAATATCCTGACTGTTGGCATTTGTAGCAAGCTATTTTAAGAGGCTGGCCACGATTTGGACTATCTCTAGCCCAATATCCCTCCTGTTTACAGATCTGACATTTATCCTGTGCCGTGTCCTTTAAGGACCCCGAGTTTGCCATTGGACATCTCTGGAGGGTGACTAGCATCTGGGCAAGCTTAGTTTTTTTTTTCCTTCTTTCCCTTTCCTGATCTTTGACCTCCCTCTACTGTTCTCTGTAATAACAGGTATTGGTGACTGTCTGGACCCTTTCCAGAAAGGCAATAGGGTTCTCACTGCACTCCTGAATAATTGCTGAGACCCAGACATAGCTAATCATTGTTGGGCTTCTTTTCATCCTGCCTTTACACAAGTTGGAAAATGGTCTTTTTCCCAAATGTGCTCAGGATCATTAGAGTTCCAGTTGGCATCTGAGGGGCTAGTTTCCCCACTATGTATTTCTTAACATGTGAAGGCCTGCAGCATATTTGGGGGGCTTCTTTTAAGATCCTAATGTACTCGGGGTCAGATAAGGTTTGATTGAATATGAACATGACATCTTTCCAAGTCAAGTCAAAAGCCTAAGTAAGGTGTTGAAATGTATGTATATATTTGCCTGGTTTGTTTGTATAATTTTTTAGGTCTGACTTGATCTGTCTTAGGTCTAGGAGGGAGAAGGGCTTATGGACACTTGTCAGTCCAAATTCCCTTCTCATTTCAGCCACGGGAAATATCTGGGCTGGCTTTTGTGGAGGCGGTGCTCTGTGATACAGAGGCAATTTGAGGTACAATGGGGAAAGAACACCAGGCACCAGGCACCAGGCACCTTGGGAGCCATGGGAGGTGAGCCTTCCTGGGGACTTCCTTCTCTTGGTTATATAAGGTCTAATGCCATTTGTCTAGTAAGTTCATTTTTAGGGTATAGATTAATCCCATACTTAAGGCATAGTCCCTTTATGACTTTAGTTGAAAAAAATTGGGTATAGGGGACCTCTGTCCATTTCCCCTGCTTTTTGCAGAACAGTTCTAGCTGTAAGATAGGGGACTATGGCAAATCTCTCTTCTGAGAGCCAGCCAATGACCTGTCCCACTTTGTAGAGAGTAGCATAGATACAAGGAGGAGCAGAAGGATGGGAATGTAAAAGCAGTGGAAGTAAATACAGAGGAGCCCCCTTTATAACCTATCGGCAAAATGGCAGCCAGAGAAAATAGGCTCAGTGTTTTGCTTGAACCAGTATGTAGCTGGCATGCAGCACAAATGTCTTGCTTCAGGCAGGCAAGTCTGGTCCATTCTGTGAACCCCTTATTCTTTCACAAGAGCCTTCAACCAGCAGATTCCCTAATGGTTTTTAAGTACCTGAGTCGTTCCTACATAGTTTTAATTGTCTTTTCCTCAGCACTAAGCAGACAGAGGAGAGAGTCCCCTCACCAACTTGGGGAAGAACTATTGGGGCATAACAGACAGTGGAGCCTTCAGAGCATACCAGGGAGTAGTCCTGGCCAGAGCCCCTCAGTTACATCCACATCTACCTGCCTATTAATAAAGGATTTGAGGAGACTAGAAGCAAGAAATCACAGAGGAGGACTCAACAAGAATTATGGTCCTTCCAGCCAAAAGGGTGAGGACCGTTATCTTTTTCAGAGACAGTCAGCAATCCAAGGCACATACTCAGAGCAATCTGAGTCAGGGCACTGAATATCAGATTAGCTAATTTCTCTTCCTTGGTTCTTTCTTTGTTGCAACAAAATTTTGGAATGATGGACTAAAGAGTTTTCAACAACAAATAACAGCTCAGTTCAGCTCAAGCAGGCAAGTATTTTATTAGACAGACACTCCCAAGACATGGGATCTGGTTGACCTCAAATGAGTTATCCTCCTCATGCCGATCCGTCTTGACTTATCCATTTTTACCCTTCCTGCCTCCTTCTTCTGGATATGCCCTATACAAAATAGGGTTTGTACCCACCAAAAATCAATGAAAGGGTATGCAAATGGGCATGTGTTCAAGGCCAATTGACACTTACAAGTTATATAAGAGGCTCTGTTGTTTATATCTTCCCATAGTTCAGTCTGTTATAATCAGATGAGTATATATTATATTTATGAATATAAACTCATATTGTTTATATTATATTTATGAATATTTGTTAATGCTTAATGGACTCCTAACTGCCTAAGGTTACTTGAAAAACCCGTGTGGTTAGTTTGTTTCACTATGTGCTTAGGGTGCATGTGCAGGATTTGGAAAAGTCTATGTGGTCATTTTTGCAGCATATCTGTGAGCTCTCTTGGATTTGTAGGGGATGGGGTTTAGAGATCAACTTGCATCTCTTTCAGCCAGGCCACCCCTCATTTCTCATGCCCAACTTCTTATACAACACCTCCATGCAAAAACAACCAAAGCAACTGTTTAAAAAAAAAAAAAAGAAGAAGGAAAGAAAAGAAAACAAGAAGGCAATATGGACAATTAAGAGAGTGGGTTGGGAGATCAGATAAAGTTTCTATTTTAAAAAAGACATTTTTTTTTGTTATTTTTTATTATCACTTTAATAGAGATATAGAGAATGAGGCCATGGCAGAGAATTTGAAGACCTCATTCTAGATTGAGAGAATTTTTTTTTTATAAAATATTTAAAAAGGTACACAGTTTCAATTATGCCAGATAAGATATGGAAATCTGTATAAGATATGGTCTATGAGTAGCGATAATATATTGTATGCTTAAATTCTTTCTAAGAGGACAGATCTTAGGTTGAATGTTCTCACAACAAAAAGGGGGAAAAAATGAAACAAGCAAACAAACAAAATGGACAGAATGGGAGGAAATTTTTGAATGTGATAGATGTTTAAGACATTGATTTTTTAAATGACTTTATGGCTGTATACTTATGTCTAAAGATGTAAGGTTTATACATTAAGTATCTCCATCTTTTAGTATGTCCATCAAGCTCCAACATAGTACATTAAAGGAAATATATATATATATATATATATATATTTATATTAGGAAGAGACTGTCCTTTGAAGTGCTGGCTGAAACTCTGAGAACAAGAATTAAAATAAGACATAGGGAAGAAAGCAATGCCCAAACTAAAATGCTGGGTTAACTTTAAATATTTTTGAAAAGGAATCAGTTCACTTCAGTTCAGTTGTCACTCAGTCGTGTCCAGATCTTTGCTACCCCATGAATCGCAGCACACCAGGCCTCCCTGTCCATCACCAACTCCCGGAGTTCACTCAGACTCACGTCAGTGATGCCATCCAGGCATCTCATCCTCTGTCATCCCCTTCTCCTCCTGCTCCCAATCCCTCCCATCATCAGAGACTTTTCCAAAGAGTCAAATCTTTGCATGAGGTGGCGAGAATACTGCAGTTTCAGCTTCAGTATCATTCCTTCCAAAGAAATCCCAGGATTGATCTCCTTCAGAAGGGACTGATTGGATCTCCTTGCAGTCCAAGGGACTCTCAAGAGTCTTCTGCAACACCATAGTTCACAAGGATTAATTCTTTAGCACTCAGATTTCTTCACAGTCCAACTCTCACATCCATACATGACCACTGGAAAAACCATAGCCTTGACTAGACGGACCTTCGTTGGCAAAGTAATGTTTCTGCTTTTCAATATGCTATCTAGGTTGGTAATAACTTTTCTTCCAAGGGGTAAGCGTCTTTTAATTTCATGGCTCCAATCACCATCTGCAGTGATTTTGGAGCCCCTCAAAATAAACTCTGACACTGTTTCCACTGTTTCCTCATCTATTTCCCATGAAGTGATGGGACCAGATGCCATGATCTTCGTTTTCTGAATGTTGAGCTTTAAGCCAACTTTTTCACTCTCCTCTTTCAATTTCATCAAGAGGCTTTTTAGTCCCTCTTCACTTTCTGCCATAAGGGTGGTGTCATCTGCATATCTGAAGTTATTGATATTTCTCCTGGCAATCTTGATTCCAGCTTGTGCTACTTCCAGCCCAGTGTTTCTCATGATGTACTCTGCATATAAGTTAAAAAAGTGGGGTGACAATTTACAGCCTTGACGTACTCCTTTTCCAATTTGGAACCATTCTGTTGTTCCATGTCCAGTTCTAACTGTTGCTTCCTGACCTACATATTAGAGGCAGGCCAGGTCATCTGGTATTTCCATCTCTTTCAGAATTTTCCACAGTTTATTGTGATCCACACAGTCAAAGGCTTTGGCATAGTCAATAAAGTAGAAATAAATGTTTTTATGGAACTCTCTCGTTTACAAGGAATAGAAATCCCTTGTAAACTTGATAAACTAGAAAAAAAAAGATCAAGCAGAGAAACAGTTTGGGGAAGATGGTGGATTTACTAATACTTGCAGTTATACTGTGAGGTGATGGTATGTCTTGTTTATGAATTGTATACAGAGAGAACATAATAGAGCCTTCAAGAGGAATTCTGGCTTCTTGGCTTTAACTCTTGAAAAAAAATGAATGCAACACATATTTGATTAACTTTGGTACTAATTATTTTATACAAAGACAGTTCCTATTCAAAATCTATTTTCATAAGCATAATTTTCTGTTTGATTACACTTTGAATGCTATTTGACTTAACAGGAAAATTGATCCACATTCTTGAAACTGCATGGCACTTCAATTAATTATTTTCAAAGAAAAAATATTTCCTCTGTCAATGATTTTTTGGCTTTATATTTTATCAACAATCAGCATATTAATATATTTGGTATGTCTGTTATTAATCAGTGACTAATTTTATTCAACTTCCAACAGCTGCACTTATATGAGTACCATTACATTAAAACAGTGCTAAAGTTAATTAACAGATCAACCTTTTAAACAGAAGACATGGTAATTTATTTCAACATTCTCATAAGATGGTGTGCTGGAGAGTCAATAACACCTCATGACAAAAACAGTTAGTGATTAATTAAGCCAATCACACTCAAAATCAGAAGTGATGGAAAAGAGCAATGACTTGTTAATTATATCATCATACTTCCAATGAGTCAACTTTTTGCATGGGGTAGCCAAAGTACTGGAGTTTCACCTTTAGCATCATTCCTTCCAAAGAACACCCAGGACTGATCTCCTTTAGAATGGACTGGTTGGATCTCCTTGCAGTCCAAGGGATTCTCAAGAGTTGGTTCAGGGATTTTAAAATTTTCAGTGGTCTTCAAATTTTGGTCATATAGCAGAAGCACCCAAAATGTTTTTAAAATATCCTCCTAGACTTTCACTATGAAGGAGTCAAACTGGAATTTTGCAGCAGTGGACCTAGATCTTTAAGTCTACATAAAATATATCTTACATGCAGGATGAGAAACATACCCTACTATTACCAGCCAAGTCAGTTCATGAACTTCAAAATCTGCAGTGTTTTTATACTTGATTTTCCTTTCTCTCAAAGTACAAATAATGCAATATGAACAATCACTCCATTTTAAACATTGAAATTATTTGAAAACTAAAAATGGATAAAAAGAACATACAAAAATCAAATAACAAGTACAGATTTTAAGAAAAATAAGGGGAGTAATAGGTAATATAATTACTAAGGAATAAGTCATCTAGAGCAAATGTGATTATTTTATGAGTGAGAGTGGTGTGATGTATATTTCCTAGGACACAGGGCAATATGAAGTAAAAATTGCTCATGGGTAAGTCAGCTTTGAGAAATGATCATAGAAGTAATGAAATCATATTTAGTCATTATCACTTCATGAATCTAAGTTCTGAACTTATGGAACATAGCTAATTATCACAAAATAAGAATTATATGGCCTCCAAGTGTGAGTACTTAATGTCCTGGGCTGTCCAAGTGAAAGAACCTAGAGTGATAAAACTCAATAGTCAAAAAAAAAAAAAAAAAATTGAGAAGAGCCACTCAAATTCTTTTAAATATCAGTACAGACAATGTAATTATTCTCAGTAAAGTTTTGAAAGTAAAAAGGAACTTAGGATAAGCTTTTTTTTTTTTTAAATATGTAAACACAATTACACATTTTATGTAATTCCTTTTTTTTCTGGTTCTTGTTAAGAACTTATTTTAGTATAAAATATCATTGAAAAGGAATATTAAAAATCAAACTGCTAAATTTGCATAGGGTGCATTAATTTTACCACCAATAACATTATTTTAAATAAGAGATTTTTCTACCAACTAAATGAAACATCTTACATGCCCAATCAATTCTTGCCAATGTGACTGCTCTACAAAGAAAGGATGGCAATTAATTAGAAGAAGCCCCTTCAAGGACAATCGGTATATGGTGCACAACTTGAGAAAGAGCTGACATGCACTGTTTCTTTTTAATGTTATCATCTATGTTCATTATATGTATTATTAGATTTGAAAAAAGGAGATACTGACAGAGTGGATAATAAGTTGTGAAATGAAGTAAGATAATTTGAATTATGGTTAGGAAAAGATGAAATCATAGCAAAAAAAAAAAGATAAGTTCTCTTTGAATATCTTTATTTTTAAAGCTTCTGATCCTTATTGTTTGATTAGTTACATTAAACATATACATTTACAACCTGTAATATATGCCACTGAACTGTTCTAAATGAATCGTGATTGATGTATTTGTAAATTGATATTGCAAACCAATATTTACTTTGAATTCTCTCTTTTTTTTTTCCTTCATGAAGTAGTGGATCATATTTGTGATAGAAGATGCTTCAATATATTAATTATAATCAACTCATTATTAATTACTTTTGCAATTTTACAATGATTTCTGTGAAAGTAAAAGATCTTGAATCTCCAAAGAAGTCTTTATCAAAAGTATTTTTTTTTTCTCACCATACCACTCCACTTTTAAGCCTGTTTTTGTTAATTACCTTCTGTTATTTCTATATATATTGAAGATGTTAGGTCCTTATTTCAAGAATGAAAGAAAAGCATATCTAAGTTTTAAAAACCAAATATAATTTACTTCTTTTCACATATATTACATATATTAATGCTTTCAAAACAGTTTTCAATGACAGAATTATGTCAATTGATTAATATATTTTTTCTCCTGTAAGTCTGGCAAAATTTTAAGAGTTTGACAACTTGGTGATTTTCTTTATTGTTGGTGAAATATAAAATCAATGTAATATCTGAGCAGAGTAATTCTGCACTATTTATCAGTACTATAAACATATATCTTGCTTAACCTAGCTCTCCCACCACACGTGTCCCATCCACCTGCTGAGGAACACAGGTCCAATGGTGTCATTTTCTCTTTGATCAAAAGAGTGAACACAGATGTAGAAATGTCTGTGAAACACTCTTAATACTGATTTGACAATTTATGAGATGTATGATACAGGAATAAGAAAGGAAGACATATAATACTGAATAACTATATATATATAATATACTGCACATGATTCTTTGTTTTACACTTGGGGATTATACTTCTTGAAGCCTTTTATAAGCTCTTTGTCTCAGTGTTCTAAAATTTTACACTATTGAAACTTTTGAGGATTATATTTTTTTAAAAAAGAATGAAATATCATTGAAATATATTAGTATATGTTTCAGGTGTACAACACAATTGTTCTGTAATTTGTATGTATTGTTAAACTATCAGCACAAAAAGTTCAGTTGGCATTCATCACAACACATAGTTATGTTTTTTTTCTTGTAATGAGACCTCTTAAGATTTACTTGGGTTTCCCTGGTGGCTCAGAAAGTAAAGCATCTGACTGCAATGCAGGAGATTCGGGTTCAGTCCCTGGGTTGGGAAGATCCCCTGGAGAAGGAAATGGCAGCCCACTCCAGTATTCTTGCCTGGAAAATCCCATGGATGGCAGAGCCTGGTAGGCTACCGTCCATGGGATCGCAAAGAGTCAGACACGACTTAACAACTTCACTTTCACTTTCAAGATTTACCTTACCATTTTTCAAATGTACAATACAGTTATATTAGCCATAGTCACCATGTTGCATATTGCAGTCCTGGTACCTATTTTTTTTTTTTTTTAATGAGGTTTGAACCTTTTGACCACCATACCCCATTTCACCCACCCCCAACCTGCAACTTGTTCTCTGTATCTATGATTTCGTTTTTGTAATATTCCACATGTAAATGAGATCATACTGCATTTGTCTTTCTCTGACTTATTTCACTTAGCATAATGCCTTTGAGGTCTATCCATGTCAAAAGGCAAAATTCCATTACTTTCTATGGCTGAGTATATATTAGATTGGTGCAAAAGTAATTGCGTTTTCAGGCCATGAATTTTAAATAATTATAACCAGGCTCAAACATTTTTATTAATAAAATAGAAATCATTGCAGTCTACACACATTTTTGACAGCAAGAAATAAGTATGTTTGCTCCTGTAGCACGAAAATTGATTTTCAAGGATTCAATGAACTCTTGGAAAGCATTTTTGGCCTCCTCTTGTGGAAGCCAAATTCTCCTCTTATTACCAAATTCAGACTCAAATTGAAGAAAGCAGGGAAAACTGCTAGACCATTCAGGTATGACCTAAATAAAAACCCTTATGATTATACAGTGGAAGTGAGAAATAGATGTAAGGGCCTAGATCTGATAGATAGAGTGTCTGATGAATTATGGAATGAGGTTCGTGACGTTGTACAGGAGATAGGGATCAAGACCATCCCCATGGAATAGAAATGAAAAAAAGGAAAATGGCTATCTGGGGTGGCCTTACAAATAGCTCTGAAAAGAAGAGAAGTGAAAAGCAAAGGAGAAAAGGAAAGATATAAGCATCTGAATGCAGAGTTCCAAAGAATAGCAAGAAGAAATAAGAAAGCCTTCTTCAACAATCAATCCAAAAAATAGAGGAAAAAAACAGAAGGGGGAAGACTAGAGATCTCCTCAAGAAAATTAGAGATACCAAGGGAACATTTCATGCAAAGATGGGCTCGATAAAGGACAGAAATTGTATGGACCTAACAGAAGCAGAAGATATTAAGAAAAGGTGGCAAGAATACACAGAAGAACTGTACAAAAAAGAGCTTCACGACCCAGATAATCATGATGGTGTGATCACTCATGTAGAGCCAGATATCCTGGAATGTGAAGTCAAGTGGGCCTTAGAAAGCATCACTACGAACAAAACTAGTGGAGGTGATGCAATTCCAGTTGAGCTATTTCAAATCCTGAAAGATGATGCTGTGAAAGTGCTGCACTCAATATGCCAACAAATTTGGAAAACTCAGCAGTGACCACAGGACTGGAAAAGGTCAGTTTTCATTCTAATTCCAAAGAATGTCAATGCCAAAGAATGCTCAAACTACCACACAATTGCGCTCATCTCACACGCTAGTAAAGTAATGCTCAAAATTCTCCAAGCCAGGCTTCAGCAATATGTGAACCATGAAATTCTTGATGTTCAAGCTGGCTTTAGAAAATGCAGAGGAACCAGAGAACAAATTGCCAACATCCGCTGGATCATGGAAAAAGCAAGAGAGTTCCAGAAAAATATATCTACTTCTGCTTTATTGACTGTGCCAAAGCCTTTGACTGTGTGGATCACAACCAACTGTGGAAAATTCTGAGAGAGATGAGAATACCAGACCACTTGACCTGCCTCTTGAGAAATCTGTACGCAGGTCAGGAAGCAACAGTTAGAACTGGACATGGAACAACAGACTGGTTCCAAATAGGAACAGGAGTACGTCAAGGCTGTATATTGTCACCCTGCTTATTTAACTTCTATGAAGAGTACATCATGAGTAACGCTGGACTGGAAGAAACACAAGCTGGAATCAAGAATGCTGAGAGAATTATCAATAACCTCAGATATGCAGATGACACCACCCTTATGGCAGAAAGTGAAGAGGAACTAAAAAGCCTCTTGATGAACGTGAAAGAAGAGAGTGAAAAAGTTGGCTTAAAGCTCAACATTCAGAAAACGAAGATCATGGCATCTGGTCCCATCACTTCATGGGAAATAGATGGGGAAACAGTGAAAACAGTGTCAGACTTTATTTTTTGGGCTCCAAAACCACTGCAGATGGTGACTGCAGCCATGAAATTAAAAGACGCTTACTCCTTGGAAGAAAAGTTATGACCAACCTAGACAGCATATTCAAAAGCAGAGACATTACTTTGCCTACTAAGGTCCGTCTAGTCAAGGTATGGTTTTTCCAGTGGCCATGTATAGATGTGAGTGTTGGACTGTGAAGAAGGCTGAGTGCCAAAGAATTGATGCTTTTGAACTGTGGTGTTGGAGAAGACTCTTGAAAGTCCCTTGGACTGCAAGGAGATCCAACCAGTCCATTCTGGAGATCAATCCTGGGATTTCTTTGGAAGG
Source organism: Oryx dammah (assembly GCF_014754425.2). Classification (NCBI taxonomy): domain Eukaryota; kingdom Metazoa; phylum Chordata; class Mammalia; order Artiodactyla; family Bovidae; genus Oryx; species Oryx dammah. Next base: position 10,455,567 of record NW_024070203.1, read on the forward strand.
AATGATGCTAAAGCTGAAATTCCAGTATTTTGGCCACCTCATGTGAAGAGTTGACTCATTGGAAAAGACTTTGATGCTTGGAGGGATTGGGGGCAGGAAGAGAAGGGGACGACAGAGGATGAGATGGATGGATGGCATCACTGACTCGATGGATGTGAGTCTGGGTGAACTCCGGGAGTTGGTGATGGACAGGGAGGCCTGGTGTGCTGCAACTCATGGGGTCGCAAAGAGTCGGACATGACTGAGCGACTGAACTGAACTGAACTGAACTGTGGAAGCATTATGGAAATGTTTTCCCCACAGAAAGCTTTTGAGAGGCTTTAAGAAGTGGTAGTTGGGTGGCATGATGTCAGCTGAATATGGTGAATGAGTTATAACGATCATTGATTGTGTGACCTGCAGTTGGGTGTTATCATGGAGAAGAATTGGGCCCATTTTGTTGACAAAAGCCAGCTGCAGACATTGCAATTTTTGGTGCATCTCAATGATTTGCTGAGCATACTTCTCAGTTTCATTATTTCTAGCTGTACTGAATCGGAGCCACAACAGACCAGAAAATGGTGACAATGAACTATTTTGGTGTAAGTTTGACTTTGGGAAGTGCGTAGGAGCTTCTTCTTGTTCCATCCACTGAGCTGGCCATTGCCAATTATTGTATATAATCCACTTTCCATCACACATCAGAATAGAATTGAGAAATGATTCTTGATTGTTGCATAGAATAAGAGAAGACAACTCTTCAAAATGATGAATATTTTTATTTGTGGTCAGCTCCTGCCACATACTTATTGAGCTTTTTCACTTTTCCTGTTTGCTTCAAATGCCAAATGACAAGAATGGTCTACATTGAGTTTTAGGCAACTTGTCCTGTAGTTGTGAGACGATTAGCTTCAAGGATGGTTTTTAGTTGGTCACTGTCAACTTCTGATAGCTGCCAGACACTGTGCTCCTCATTTTCAAGGCTCTTGTCTCCTTTGTAAAACTTGTTGAACCACCAATGCATTGTACACTTATTAGCAGTTCCTGGATCAAATGTGTTGTTTTTATTACTTGTTCTTATTGTTACTAGTTTACGACCCATTGCTTTATGACCCATTTTGAACACAAATAAGAAAACTACTCAAATTTGTTTTATGTCTAATATAATATTCCTTGTCTAAAATAAATTTAAAACAAACAGCAATAACTCATAAAACAAGAAATGCACATTAAAATTAAGTATAAAATAACCATATTAACTGAGAATATATTCTAATATCTAATGGGAATATAACCAATGCAAAAACTGAAATCACATTTATACCAACTTAACGTGTGTGTATGTATATATATATATATAGTGGAAAATTCTTCAAGAGATGGGAATACGAGACCACCTGACCTGCCTCTTGAGAAATCTGTTTGCAGGTCAGGAAACAACAGTTAGAAATGGACATGGAACAACAGATGGTTCCAAATAGGAAAAAGAGTATGTCAAGGTTATAAATTATTTGACTTACATGCATAGTATATCATGAGAAAGGCTGTGCTGGATGAACATGAGTTGGAATCAAGAATGCTGGGAGAAATACCAATAACCTCAGAAATGTAGATGACACCACCTTTATGGAGGAAAGTGAAGAAGAACTAAAGAGCCTCTTGATGAAAGTGAAAGAGGAGAGTTAAAATGTTGGCTTAAAGCTCAACATTCAGAAAACTAAGATCATGGCATCTGGTCCCATCACTTCATGGCAAATAGATGGGGAAACAGTGGACACAGTGACAGACTTTATTTGTTTGAGTTCCCAAATCACTGCCGATGTTGACTACAGCCATGAAATAAAAAGACACTTACTCCTTGGGGGAAAAAAAAAAAATTATGACCAACCTAGACAGCATATTAAAAAGCAGAGACATTACTTTGCCAACAAAGGTCCATCTAGTCAAGGCTATGTTTTTTCCAGTAGTCATGTATGGTTGTGAGATTTGGACTATAAAGAAAGCTGAGCCCTGAAGAATTGAAGCTTTTGAACTGTGGTGTTGGAGAAGACTCCTGAGAGTCCCTTGGACTGCAAGGAGATCCAACCAGTGCATTCTGAAGGAGATCAACCCTGGGATTTCTTTGGAAGGAATGATGCTAAAGCTGAAACTCCAGTACTTTGGCCACCTCATGCGAAGGGTTGACTCACTGAAAAAGACTCTGATGCTGGAAGGGATTGGGGGCAGGAGGAGAAGGGGACGGCAGAGGTTGAGATGATTGGACGGCATCAACTCAATGGACATGAATTTGAGCCAACTCTGGGAGTTGGTGATAGACAGGGAGGCATGGCATGCTGCAGCTCATGGGGACATGAAGATTTGGACATGACTGTGTTACAGAAATGAACTGAATATCTATCTATCTATCTATATCTATATCTATATATATTTGGGAGAAATACCAATAACTTCAGATATACAGATGGCAACACCCAAATGGCAGAAAGTGAAGAGGACTTAAAAAACCTCTTGATGAAGTTAAAAGAGTGAAAACGTTGGATTATAACTCAGCATTGAAAAAAAACAAGATCATGGCCTTCAATCAGATCACTTTATAGCAAAAAGGTGGGGAATAAATGGAAATAGTGCCAAAGTTTATTTTCTTGTGTTCAAAATCACTGTGGACCCTGACTGCACCCATGAAATTAAAAGAGACTTGCTATTTGGAAGAAAAGCTATGAGGACACTAGACTGCATATTAAAAAGCTAAGACATCACTCTGTCGACAAAGATCCACATAGTTAGAGCTATGGTTTTTCCAGTAGTCATATATGGATGTGAGAATTAGACCATAAAGAAGGCTGAGCACTGAAGAATCGATGTTTTCAAACTGTGGTGCTGGAGAAGACTCTTGAGAATCCCTTGGGCCACTTGGATATCAAACCAGTTAATCCTAAAGACATCAACACTGAATATTCATTAAAAGGACTGATGCTGAAGTTGAAGCTCCAATACTTTGGTCACCTGATGTAAAGAACTGGGACAGATTGAAGGCAGGAGGAGAAGGGGCTAACAGAGAATGAAATGGTTGGATGGTATCACTGACTTAGAGGGCATGAGTTTGAGCCAGCTATGTGAAATAGTGAAGGATAGGAAAGCCTGGCATGCTGTGGTCCATGGAGTCAAAAAGCATTGGACAGGACTGAGCAACTCAACAAATATATATTTTTTCCACACCTTCTTTATGCATTCATCCACTTAGGTTGCTTCTATGTTTTTGCTATTGTAAATAATGCAGAGCATGAGACTGGGATTCCCAGGAAACTCTGTGATAAAGAATTCACCTGCAATGCAAGGAACTCAGGTTTGATCCCTGGGTCAGGGAGATACTCTGGTGAAGGAAATGATAACACACTCCAGTAGTCCTGCCTGGGACATCCCATGAGCAGAGGGGCCTGGTAGGCAACAGTCTAGGATCACAAAAAATGGCAATCACGACTTAGGAACTAAATAATACAGCAACAAACATGAGGATGCAGAGGCATTTTTGAGTTAGTGTTTTCATTTCCTATGAATAAATGCCCAGAAGTAGATTTACTAGGTCATATTGGCTTCTCTGCTGCCTCAGAGAGTAAGAATCAGCCAACAATGAGGGAGATCAGGTGCGATCTTTGTGCTGGCAAGATAACCCCAGAGAAGAGAATGGGAACCCACTCCAGTATTCTTCCTTGGAGAATTCCATGGACAGAGGAGACTTGCAGGCTACAGTTTCTGCAGTCAAAAAGAGTAGGAAAGAGTGAGGTATTAATACTTTCAATTTCATGGTAATTCTTTTTTTTTTGGTGTGGAATCTGTATACTATTTTTCATAGTGACCACACCAATTTACATCCCCTTTATTATATTCTTATACATATCTTATATAGATCTCTTGATAATCTTATTTGGAAGCAGGTATTTACATGTCTAGGTAGTCTCTGTACAGTAAAAGTAAGAATTTTTCTTCTCTGCTTTATTTTTCTATATCTCTAAGTCTAAAATTTATATATATATATATATCCTAAATTGATTCTCATTTTCTCATAATCTCTTAATTTCTATTATTTTATCCTGTTTTCTCCTCTATTTCCCTAGTTAAGTGTCTCAAAACTAGTGTTGATTTTTTGCTTTGTTTTATTATATTTGTAATTTCTGGACCATCTTCAGTGTTCTAAATTATGCATTTTTGTTTTAACATTTTTATTTATTTATTTGGGTGCGCCAGGGCTAACTGGCAGCATGTGTGATCTTTCTGACCTTCACTGTGGCATGTGGGATCTTTTGTTGCTGCATGTGGGATCTATTTCCCTGATTAGGAATTGAACAAAGATGTCTGGCTGTTATTACTCACCTAGAGTGGTCTTGGAGTGTTAAGCCAATTTAGTGTTAGGAAGCATCACTATTTGCTTTTGGAAAACTCAGCAGTGGCCACAGGACTGGAAAAGGTCAGTTTTCATTCAAATCCCAAAGAAAGGCAATGCCAAAAAATGCTCAAACTACTGCACAATTGCACTGATCTTACATGCTATTAAAATAATGCTCAAAATGCTCCAAGCCAGGCTTCAGCAATACATGAACCATGAACTTTCTGATGTTCAAGCTGGTTTTAGAAAAGGCAGGGGAACCAGAGATCAAATTGCCAACATCCACTGGATCATGGAAAAAGCAAGAGAGTTGCAGAATAATATCTATTTCTGCCTTATTGACTATGCCAAAGCCTTGGACTGTGTGGATCATAATAAACTGTGGAAGATCCTGAGAGAGATGGTAATACCAGACCACCTGACCTGCCTCTTGAGAAATCTGTATGCAGGTCAGGAAGCAACAGTTTGAACTGGACATGGAACAACAGACTGGTTCCAAATAGGAAAAGGAGTACATCAAGGCTGCATATTGTCACCCTGCTTATTTAACTTATATGCAGAGTACATCATGAGAAACGCTGGACTGGAAGAAACACAAGCTGGAATCAGGATTGCCGAGAGAAACATCAATAACCTCAGATATGCAGATGACACCACCCTTATGGCAGAAAGTGAAGAGGAACTAAAAAGCCTCTTGATGAAAGTGAAAGAGGAGAGTGAAAAAGTTGGCTTAAAGCTCAACATTCAGAAAACGAAGATCATGGCATCTGGTCCCATCACTTCATGGGAAATAGATGGGGAAGCAGTGGACACAGTGTCAGACTTTATGTTTTTGGGCTCCAAAATCACTGCAGATGGTGACTGCAGCCATGAAATTAAAAGACGCTTACTCCTTGGAAGAAAAGTTATAACCAACCTAGATAGCATATTGAAAAGCAGAGACATTTACTCTGCCGACTAAGGTCCATCTAGTCAAGGCTATGGTTTTTCCTGTGGTCATGTATGGATGTGAGAGCTGGACTGTGAAGAAAGCTGAGCGCCAAAGAATTGTTGCTTTTGAACTGTGGTGTTGGAGATGACTGTTGAGAGTCCGTTGGACTGCAAGGTGATCCAACCAGTTTATTCTGAAGGAGATCAACTCTGGAATTTATTTGGAGTGAATTATGCTAAAGCTGAAATTCCAGTATTTTGGCCTCCTCATGCAAAGAGTTGACTCATTGGAAAAGACTTTGATGTTGGGACGACAGAGGATGAGATGGCTGCATGACATCACTGACTCGATGGATGTGAGTCTGGGTGAACTCCGGGAGTTGGTGATGGACAGGGAGGCCTGGTGTGCTGCGATTCATGGAGTCACAAAGAGTCGGACACGACTGAGCAACTGAAGTGAACTGAATTGAACTGAAGCATCACTATGAACAAACAGTGGAAGTGATGGAATTCCAGCTGAGCTATTTAAAATCCTAGAAGATGATGCTGTTTATATGCTGAACTCAATAAACAAGCAAATTTGGAAAACCAATGAGTGGCCACCAATGAGTGGAAAAGGTCAGTTTTCATTCCAAACCCAAAGAAAGGCAATGCCAAAGGATGGTCAAACTGCCACACAGTTGCATTCATTTCACATGCTAGCAATGTCATACGGAAAATTCTCCATGCCAGTCTTCAACAGTACATGAACTGAGAAATTCCAGATGTTCAAGCTGGATTTAGAAAATGCAGATGGACCAGTGATCAAATTTCAAACATCCATTGGATCATAGAAAAAGAAAAAGAGTTTCAGAAATAAACATCTGTTTCTGTTTCGCTGAGTACAATAAAGCCTTTGACTGTGTAGAACACAAGAAACTGTGGAGAATTCTTAAAGAGATGGGAATACCAAACCACCTTACCTGCCTCCTGAGAAACCTGTGTGCTGGTCAAGAAGCAACAGTTAGAACTGTACATAAAATAACAGACTGATTCTGAATTTAGAAAGGAGTACATCAAGGCTGTATATTGTCACCCTACTTATTTAACTTATATGCAGTGTGTGTGTGTGTGTGTGTGTGTGTGTGTGTTGGTCACTCAGTCGTGTCTGAGTCTTGGAAACCTCATGAACTGCAGTCTGCCAGGCTCCTCTGTCCAAGAGATTCCCCAGGCAAGAATACAGGAATGGGTTGCCATCTTTTTCTCTAAGATATGCAGAGTATCATGCGCCATGTCAGGCTGGATGAAGCACAAGCTGGAATCAAGATTTCTGGAAGAACTATCAATAATCTCAGATATGCAGATGACACCACCCTTATGAGAGAAAGCAAAAAGGAAATAAGATATTCTTGATGAAGGTGAAAGTGACGAGTGAAAAACCTAGCTTAAATCTTAACATTGAAAAAACTAAGAACATGGCATCTGGCCCCATCACTTCATATCAGATAGATGAGGAAAAAAAACTGGAAACAGTGACAGACTTTATATTTTCTGGGCTCCAAAATAACTTCAGGTAATGACTGCAGGCTTGAAATTAAAAGACACTTGCTCCTTGCAAGAAAAATTATGAGCAACCTTGACAGCATATTAAAAAGCACAGAAATTGCTTTGTCAACAAAGGTCCATCTAGTCAAAGCTATGATTTTTCCAGTAGTCATGTATGGATGGGAAAGTTGGACCATAAGGAAGTCTGAGTGCTGAAGAGTTGATACTTTTGAACTGTGGTGTTGGAGAAGACTCTTAAGAATCCCTTGGACTGCAAGGAGATCAAACCAGCCAATCTGAACGGAAATCAGTCCTGAATATTCATTGGAAGGAATGATACTGAAGTTGAAGCTCTGATACTTTGGCCATTTGATGTGAAGAGCCAACTCATTAGAAAAGATCCTGATGCTGGAAAGATTGCAGGCAAGAGGAGAAGGGGACGACAGAGGATGACATGGTTGGATGACATCACTGACTCAATGGACATGAGTTTGAACAAGCTCTGGGTAATGGTGAAGAACAGGGAAGCCTGGTGTCCACGGTGTTGTAAAGAGCCAGACATGACCAAGTGACTGAACAACAAGAAGAAGGAATTGAATCTTGACCCCCTGTATTAACAACATGAAGTCTTAGCTGCTGCTACACCAAGCAAGTCCCCCAAATTAAATATTTTCATGACGTTCTATTATTTATTTTTTAAAAAATAGCTTCTTATAATTCTATCACATTTTGATATATTTTACTTTTGTTCAGTTCCATTCAGTACGTCAGTTTTCTGCCAGTTGAAAAATGTTTCTTCTTCCTTTCTCATTTTGAATCTTTCTGCCAACTTCAGTTAATCGTATTTAGTGGTGAGGACTTACAAAGATTCTCCTCCTCCAAAGAATAAATCTTAAAAATTATTTGTTTTTGGGCCTGGGGAGGTGAGCAAAGAGTCAGAAATAATATCCAAATTTGTGATTTTGGAGAGAAGCTGTGTGATTAAACTCTCTGTTTCCAGAAACCACCTTAATGCCACATTCTTGGATATCTTTGAGTTTCTCAAGGTTTTCTAGGTAGATGACTTTTTTTCATAAACATATTTTCAAATTAAACTTTTGTGTTTTGACTGTTCTCATTCTGTTAATGCAGTCAGCACATCTCCACTATCTTTTCAGTTTTTCAAAATTGGTTTTCGACACTATTCTTCTCTTCCTGGCCTTAGCTTTTTTTAATTTTTATTTACTTATTTATTTTTATTACCTTCTTTATAAAGCCTTGAGAGGAAGAGACAAAATGCCTCAGTTAAATCCAGATGTTTAATCAGATAGATCACTTAGAGAACTTTGTAAATTGGACATCTCAGATTAAATGGATGAATCCCTAGAAAAATACTACTTGGAAAACTGACTCAATAATAAATAAAAAATCTGAATAATCCTATAAACTCAAATAAATAGATAAAATAGTTTTTAAAATATTTTAATGATGAGGAATACTGGAAAAATATGGTCTTATATATAAGTTCTCTGAAATATTGAATAAAGTGTGACATGTAATATTATTTTCTTCAGAAAATAAAGGAATTCATTGTGCCAGACTGGCATAATCATATAATAAGTTATTTTCACTCAACACAATGAAGATGTGATTTTTATTTACTTCATTGCATTTATTTCTCCTTCTTGTGCTTTCTCTGCTAATAATCCTATCCACTGATTATTATAATTTAGTGACACTTTATTATAATCTTAAGAATATAAGCAATCAAGCAACACTGGTAAGGTTGAAAATGTTTTAAAAATTCTGCATGACTTCCTCACTTTTTCCTTTTTTCTCCAGGGTGATAGGTGAGATTTCTAAATGAGATGTGCACCCAGCAGGGAGATTTCAGCTTGTGAATACTCTCTGTTTAGTAATTCAGTTGTAAGTCACATAGCTTGGATAATATTTTGCAAGAAGTCTTGTCCCACAAATCATAGGTTTCCAACCAAAAGCAATTGTACAACAGGGCTATCAGTCAGAGGATTTTGTGGATAAATACTATCTCCCTAAGAAATAGTATTGTCTCCTTACCAAGAGATTTAGTTATAGGTACAAGGAGATTCTATCAGGCCCCCCACATTCTTTCATTACCTGGATATATTACATTCAGTAATGAAAGATGACAAGTACTCAGCTCGACTAAATTAACTCCTTTCTCCCTATAATTCTAGAATTTCCACTTGAGTTTTCTCTCTTTTTCTTTACTGTTTCCAAAACTCTCATCCCATAATTCCCTGTTTACAAATTTATCATAGATATTGTGATAAATGTTTTGAAGTGTTCCTAGGAAAACATGAATATAACTGGTAAACAGATATTGTACAGTCTTTGTATAGTTTTAAACATGAATTATATGTATATATGATTTTATTGTTTCATCTTGAATATATGGAACATTCTCTCTTTTTTTTTTTTGTAATTTCATTGTGTATTGTATCATGGATATGATATTTAACATCAGAAAATGAAATAGCTGTATCATATATGTGTATACTTGATAGTGTTTACAAACATCTACACCGGTGAATACAAACATACACACAAATTCTTTTCCTTCCTTCTGATGAAGAGACTAGGATGAGGTGTTGACTATTTTTCTAGTGTAAATATTTAAAAAATATATTTTCTTCAAATTTATTTTGAAGTGTTTCCATATAGATCTACCATATATAAATAATACATATTTTTGTGCTAAGTGTATTATGTTCATAATTACATTATTTTTATACTCTTAATTTGAAAATTGTTTGGCATTTGATTATTTTGAAAGAGAGTGTGGCCTGGAAGATGTGTATTTTGCTGTTATATTTTTTATCCATTTTTTAGATGAGAAAGGATGGGTCTTGTTCTATTTAGGTCTCTTTGAAATCTAATATTCTACAAATGTAGCAGCTATTTTGTGTTATGTATTGTCAAGTTGATTTTATCAAGTATTGTGACAATTGCCTTTAATAATTCAATGTTAATTCAAGTTTGTGAAAGGTTATTTACTGTTTCATCTATTTGTTTGAAAGGATCTGAAGGGAAAAATCATTAAAGGGTAACTGGTGCCTACTTCTTTCTCACTCGCAGCTGCACTGAAGGCACCATCTCTCTGAACCAATGAAGTCCTTGGTTAGGTACATTGGTTCTTAATGAAACAGCAAGGGAGGTAAGGTACATTTGTGTAGTAGCTTTGCATTGCCTCTTTAACTCTTTCTTTTCTTTTTTTGGAGGCTAATTACTTTACAATATTGTATTGGTTTTGTCAACATTGACATGAATCCACCACAGGTGTACATGTGTTCCCCATCCTGAACCCCCCTCCCACATCCCTTCCCATCCCATCCCTCTGGGTCATCCCAGTGCACCAGCCCTGAGCACCCTGTCTCATGCATCAAACCTGGACTGGCGATTCATTTCACATATGATAATATACATGTTTCAATGCCATTCTCCCAAACCATCCCACCCTTGCCCTCTCCTACAGAGTCCAAAAGGCTGTTCTATACATCTGTGTCCCTTTTGCTGTCTCATATACACGGTTATCATTAACATTTTTCTAAATTCCATATATATGCGTTAGTATACTGTATTGGTGTTTTTCTTTCTGGCTTACTTCACCTGCATAATAGGCTCCAGTTCCATCCACCTCATTAGAACTGATTCAAATATATTCTTTTTAATGGCTGAGTAATATTCAATTGTGTATATGTACCACAGCTTTCTTATCCTTTCGTCTGCTGATGGACATCTAGGTTGCTTCCATGTCCTGGCTATTATAGACAGTGCTCTGATGAACATTGGGGTACACGTGTCTCTTTCAATTCTGGTTTCCTAGGTGTGTTTGACCAGCAGTAGGATTGCTGGGTCATATGCCAGTTCTATTTCCAAGTTTTTAAGGAATCTCCACATTGTTCTCCATAGTGGCTGTACTAGTTTACATTCCCACCAACAGTGTAAGAGGTTTCCCTTTTCTCCACACCCTCTCCAGCATTTATTTCTTGTAGACCTTTGGATTGCAGCCATTCTGACTGGCGTGAAATAGTACTTTATTGTGGTTTTGATTTGCATTTCTCTGATAATAAGTGATGTTGAGTATCTTTTCATTTGTTTGTTAGCCATCTGTTTGTCTTCTTTGGAGAAATGTCTGTTTAGTTCTTTGGCTCATCTTTTGATTGGGTCGTTTATTTATCTGGAATTGAGCTGCAGGAGTTGCTTGTATATTTTTCAGATTAATTCTTTGTCAGTTGCTTCATTTGCTATTAGTTTCTCCCATTCTGAAGGCTGTCTTTTCACCTTGCTTATAGTTTCCTTCACTGTGCAGAAACTTTTAATTTTAATTAGCTTCCATTTGCTTATTTTTGCTTTTATTTCCAATATTTTTGGAGGTGGGTGATAGAGGATCCTGCTCTGATTTATGTCGGAGAATGTTTTGCCTGTTTTCCTCTAGAAGTTTTATAGTTTCTGGTCTTACGTTTAGATCTTTAATCCATTTTGAGTTCATTTTTGTGTATGGTGTTAGAAAGTGTTCTAGTTTCATTCTTTTACAAGTGGTTGACCAGTTTCCCCAGCACCACTTGTTAAAAAGATTGTCTTTTCTCCATTGTATAGTCTTGCCTTTTTTCAAAGATAAGGTGTCCATAGTTGTGTGGATTTATCTCTGGGCTTTCTATTTTGTTCCAGTGATATATATTTCTGTGTTTTTTTTTTTTTTTTTCTGCCAGTACCATACTGTCTTGATGACTGTGGCTGTGTAGTAGAGCCTAAAGTCAGGCAGGTTGATTCCTCCATTTCCATTCATCTTTCTCAAGATTGCTTTGGCTATTCGAGGTTTTTGTATTTCCATACAAATTGTGAAATTATTTGCTCTAGCTCTGTGAAAAATACCATTGGTAGCTTGATAGGGATTGCATTCCATCTATAGATTGCTTTGGGTAGTATACTCATTTTCATTATATTGATTCTTCCAATCCATGAACACGGTATATTTCTCCATCTATTTGTGTCCTCTTTGATTTCTTTCACCAGTGTTTTATAGTTTATTTAGGTAGATATATTACTAAGTATTTTATTATTTTCATTGCATGGTGAATGGAATTGTTTCCTTAATTTCTCTTTCTGTTTTCTCATTGTTTTGTATAAGAATGCAAGGGATTTCTGTATGTTGATTTTATATCCTGCAACTTTACTATATTCATTAATTAGCTCTAGTAATTTTCTGGTGGAATCTTTAGGGTTTTCTATTTATAGGATCATGTCATCTGCAAACAGTGAGAGTTTTACTTCTTTTCTGATGTGGATTCCTTTTATTTCTTTTTCTGCTCTGATTGCTGTGGCCAAAACTTCCAAAACTATGTTGAATAGTAGTGGTGAGAGTGGGCACCCTCTTTAATTCTTAATTGTCTTGTTTTGAAAAATGCTGGAAATGTGAAGGTTGCAGATTCAGTGTTTGAGTTGTGAATAGCTCAAATGTAACTTCATAAACGAATTCTCATGAATGTATTTGGATATCTTCTTTGTTGTTGTTCAGTCACTAAGTCACGTCTAATTCTTTGCAACCCCATGAACTGCAGCACTCCTGACTGACTCATGTTATTGAGTCAGTGATGCCATCCAGTCATCTCATTAAGTTATGAAAAAGTCACAGTTTTATTTATAGATCACAAAGAGCTACCATTGTCTCTGGAATAGTTAAAGCTCTGGGAGGGTCCTGTCCCTGGTCAGTCTTACCACTGATAAGTGTGGGGCCTAAGGCAAGAATACAGAGTGACACTTGTCTTCACCATCTCACTTCTATCTTGTACAACTTAGATATTTCCAAACAAGGGATTCAGAAACAGAAATTTTAGAATTTAATTAGATAAGGAACTTTTTGTCCAAATGATAAGAGTTTTCCAAAATACTTAGAAACTTAACCTAATATTTGTTAGCTTTCTTGTATTGAGGCATACTAATGTGGTGATTTTATAGAAACAAAAAAATTTTCTTTTTGGAGTATCATTCATATAAAATTTTCAAAAGATTCATAAGTCTTTTCATTATGTATAGTTTATTTTTTTTAGCATTGAGCCAACTTTATAAAAAAATAAAGCAAATTTTGTTTACTTAAAATATACCCATCTAGAGAGGCATTACAAATACAAACAGACTTCAAACTCCTCAGAGCTTTTAATTTCAAGTTTACTTTCAAAAGTTTTTTTTTTTTTTAGTTTATGAACATGTGCATTAAGATTAATATATATTTTTTGCATATGTGTTTAGATGATTAAAGACAATCAAGAATATATATTACATTAAATCAACTAATTTGTAACTGTTCTAGGAAACACATAAGCTAACCAGTTATCTTATATATGTATTTCTATTTCTCTATTCTTTTTAAATAATTGCCAACTTAAATAAGTAACTAAAACTTGCTTGTTTCTATTTAAAAGAAAACACGAAGCTAGCAATCTAGTAACTTTTCAATTATTTTATTTTTTCCATTTTATATCACTTTCAGAACTTTTTTGTTAGGTAATATAAGCATAAATATATCTATGTGAATCATAAATAAATATACCTATGTGATATCTATGACATCATTGACAAAGTGGAAATGAATCTGAGCAAACTCTGAGAGACAGTGAAGATCAGGTACTGTCCATTGGGTTGCAAAGACCTGGACATAACTAAGTGCCTGAACAACAACAAAATGTAACTACACCTCACTTAATGAAATGTGCATATTTTAATTTCCATTATATAAGAAACATGGTAATTTAAAACTATATTTGGAGATTAATATTTGTGTGTGTGTGTATATATATATATATGTGTGTGTGTGTGTGTTATTTTCTCAGTCATCTCTGATTCTTTGTGACCTCATGAACTGTGGCCCACCAGGCTCCTCTGTCCTTGGAATTCTCCAGGCAAGAATACTGAAGTGGGTGTCCATTTCCTTACCAGAGATTTGTATATATATACTTCTTACTTTAAAAATTGTTATGTATCCAAATGTAATTTATTAATTCAATTTAAAATCAGTGTAAAGTCTTCCAAAGACTTGGAATTACAATTTACAATATTATGTTAAGTTCTTATAATTTATAGTATCATCACATACTCCAGTACATTGATTTTGTAAAGTCAGTGAAAATGGATAAAATTGAACTTTTAAATGATATTCATTATTAACATTTCAAAATTTTTTCAATTATGGAAATTAAAGTTTTTATAATTATAAAATAGCTGAGGAAACAATAATAAAATGCTTTTTTAATGTTTTTAAATATAAATTTATTTATTTTAATTGGAGGTTAATTACTTTACAATATTCTATTGGTTTTACCATACATCAACATGAAACCGCCACAGGTGTACACGTGTTCCCCATCCTGAACCCCTCCTCCTCCCTCCCCACAGCATCCTTCTGGGTATCAAACTCTTCTAATTTGCCTAAAAAGTCATTTCTATATTGGAAAATTACATAAGATCTTTTTAATTTAAATAAACCTCTGTGTTCAGGTATTTCTTAAAAATCAGGACTTCTGAGTTCATGGCAACACTCTAAGGGCCTAATGTTCTTTTAATCTAAATGATTAATTAAATTACATGCAAAATAGCTATTCTTTTTCTACTTTGTTTAGTTTTGGGCAATGGGAAAACAGAACTAAAACAGTTACTCATTTTCTTTTTGACTATTATATTTTTGACTATGTGAACAATAATCCTCTAATGCACTTACCATTATAGAAAATTATTTATGATGAATTAATTTTAAAATTTCCCAAGCAAAAACAAAAAGGAAGAAATAGTAAAAATGAAGTGAAGAAAATGTAGCTTCAGTCAGATACACAATCATGATAGTTAAAAGTTAACTTTTCTTCTCACTACAAGGAGCAATAGACTCCTCAGTCTTAAATACAGAAAATATTTCACACACAAACACACACACACATTTTTGTTAGGAATCATTTATGCAATAACACATCCTAGATAATACCATATAATCATATAATTAAAAATCTAGTGCTTATTAATCCCAGATGTATAAAGATTAAAGATGGTTTCTTGTGTATTAAACTCTATCAGACACAGGAGACACAGCTTCTGAGACCTTTTCTCTTTTTGTTCTAAAGCATCTGTCAAATGAATAATCTTATTCATGTAAAATTTCCCCCTGAGTAGCCACTGCATTTTACGTTGTCCTTTGAGAAATTATAACAATTAGAGAGATATCTATGACTTAAAACAGGAAGGGAAAATTGTGTATGTCAAAGCCTGAGGCACCAAGTGGACCCTTGAAAATGTATCAGGCATTGGTGCAGTGTCATATTTCCAGAGCCTCCCCAGAGGAGCCAACAAAAGTTTTAATGATATTTTGAATAAGATGACTCAAAGAATTTTTTTTTTTGCATACAGTTTTTTATTTAGTTCTCACAAAAATGCGGTGCATATACATTTTACAAAAAGAGGAAATTAATTCTTAGAGAAGGTTATAAACTTTGCAAAGTTCAGAGGGTTATTTATTCTAGTTCTTAATGCAGAGTTGATCCCACAGATAATTTAGTCACAATAAACACACATACAGAGACATGCACACAGACACACAACAAGTTTTCACAAAAGAAGAAATTTTCAACCTTCCTTTGCAACTGGTTTTGGCATTTAATACATTTCACTTGTCTCTCTTTGTGTCCACTTATTCCCTTCCCTAATCAATCCATTGATCTCACTGCAGCCAGAATAATCTTTAGAATAAACAAAGGTGACCATTTGACCTGCCATTTCAAAGCTTTAAACAGCTCCCTTGTATTTTTAGGATTAAGTAAGGTTCCATAATCTTCCCTATCATACTCTATGATATGATCTTAAACTACATTTCATTTACCAAATATTGTATTGCTGGCAGCTAGCACAGTACCTGGAAACTAATAGTAACATCTAACACTTAGATAGCACATTGGCTAGTCTCTATTCTAGGCACTGTAGGTGCCTTGTAATCTATTGTTCTTGTTTTCTCTATCATCATTTAATCCTCACATCAACCCAGGAAGTATTGTTATTATCCATCACAAACCAAGGAACTGAAATACAGACTAATCTACAAACTTGTTTAAAGTTTTATACAACTCTCCTGTGTCAGAAGTAGGAGTTATACCCACACAGGCAAGCTTCATGCCATGATCTTCACTATTATGTATAGTGTCATTTACATGGTGCATGGATAAATATATTAACAGATGAACGAGACATTGCCTTTTTTGTGTGCATTCTACATGATTTATGCTGCAAGAATATTGTTTTTAAGGAATATAGACTGATATGACCATCAGAAGTCTTCCCTGGTGGCTCAGACGGTAAAGCATCTGCCTACAATGTGGGAGACCTGGGTTCGATCCCTGGGTTAAGAAGATCATCTGGAGAAGGAAATGGCAACCCACTCCAGTATTTTTGCCTGGAAAATTCCATGGACGGAGGAGCCTGGTAGGCTACAATCTATGGGGTTGCAAAGAGTCAGACACGACTGAGAGACTTCACCTCATGTCCATCTGAGATCATCACCTATATGATGACTGTAAGGTCATCTGGATGCTGAAGTTACATGACTTACACATCTTCTTATGGTTTCTCCCAATTAAGCTATGAATATTCATTGGAAGAACTGACGCTGAAGCTAAAACTTCAGTACTTTGTCCACTTGATGTGAAGAACTGACTCATTGCAAAAGACCCTGATTCTGGGAAAGATTGAAGCCAGGAGGAGAAGGGGACAACAGAGGATGAGATGGTTGGATGGTATCACCCACTCAATGGACATGAGTTTGAGCAAGCTGCGGGAGTTGGTGATGGACAAGAAGGTGCTGCAGTCCATTTTGTCCATGTAGGTGCAAAGAGTCAGACATAACTGAACAACTGACCAGAACTGAAGTTATGCTGACAGAAAGAAACTTCCTCTCTTTAGATCCAATTAGAACACATAATCGAAAAATTCATACTGTCACCATTCGAGAGAATAAAATCCAGATCTTTCAGAGCAGGGCACAGTTTGCAGTTTGGGATCCTGAGCTTTGTTAGAGAGGCTATTTTAATTGGATCTTTGCAGAATTTTGTGTTTGTTCACTTTTGGCTCTCCAAAAGACCAACAGGGGGCGGTCCTAAGATGTCGGAGGAATAGGAAGGGAAGACCACTTTCTCCCTCACAAATTCCTCAAAAGATCATTTCAACGCGGAGCAAACTCCACAAAACAACCTCAGAAGGCAGGCAGAGGACATCAGGCAACCAGAAAAGCAGATCAGTGTCTTCAAAACCAGGTAGGAAAAAATATAAAAGACGAGAAAAGAGACAAAGGAGGTGGGGAGGGAGCTCCATCCCGGGAAGGGAAGCCCGTCCCGGGAAGGGAATTCTAAGAAGAGAGGTTTCCAAACACAAGGAAACACTCTACCTGCCGAGTCTAAGGCGAGCCTTGGAAACACAGAGGGCAACATAACAGGAAGGAAAAACAAATAAATAATTAAAACCAACAGATTACGAGCCCAACAGTAACTCCCCCAGCGGAAAAGCCGCGCAGACGCCTGCAGCCGCCGCTAGCAAGTGGGGGCAGGGCAGGGAAGCGCGGGAGACGCGGGCTGCCGCGTTCGGTAAGAAGCGGGCAGAAACGCCCCACGCGTAACCAGAGCGAACGAACTTGGGCGAGCAAACCAGACTGGGGGATAGCTACCACGCGAAAAGCGCGAACATAAGACCCCGCCAGGACCGCACACAGAACAAAGGACTGAAGGGAAATAGCCGGCTGCAGACCATCCCCCGCCGGGGACAGGCAGCCAGAGCTGTAAGGGCTGGAAAGGGGCAATCGCAGCCCCGGAGAGACTACCTGAAAAGCGGCAGGCAGGCTTCTTTGCTGAGACTTCAGGGGATGCAGGACAGTCACCACCCGCCTCACAAGGAGCGCCAGCAGTACACCCAGAAAACTGAGCAGTAGAAACAGAGAAGGGGACAAGTCCCGGCGACCGCGCTCGCCAAGCTCCCGAGCTGCTCGGACCCGGGAGGGGCGCAGAGCGCAGTCCCAAACAAGTTTGTGCCTCTGAGGGTTACCTGGGCGCCAAAACCGAGCGGCTTGGACCGGGGAGGTGCACGAAGCCTGGGGCCGGCCTCGGATAGTTCCTGGCTGAGCTCCGTGGAGCCGGAGCGGTTTGTGCGTTGTGGGGGGAGACAGGTCCAGCGGGGTTGAGACGCTGTGTGCCCACGACAGTGCTATTTGTTTGCAGCATCCCCCCCCTCCCCACAGCGCGACTGAACTAGTGAGCCTAAAAAAAAA
>NW_024070203.1:10473785-10479312 GCF_014754425.2 Oryx dammah
TTTTTTTTTTGCTTTCTTTTTTTTTTTCCTCAAACTTTTTTTTAACTGTTAAGTCTTCTATTTCTCTATTTTATATTTCTATAACTATTACTTTTCAAAAAAAAAAAGACTCTACTTTTTTAAAGCAAACACCATATATAGTCTTCGCGTGGTTGTTGTTGGTATTTCATTTTTAATCTTGGGTTGTTTTTTTTTTTCTTATATATATTTTTTTCCTTATTTTTTTTCCTTATTTCTTTTTCTTAATATTATTATTTTTTTTTAATCTTTTCTCTTTTTTTTCTTTCTTCCTTCTGCTTCGTTTCTTTAACATTGTATTTTTGAAAATCTAACCTCTACTCTAGGTTTTTAATCTTTGCTTTTCGGTTTTTGTTGTCAATCTTGTACATTTCATAACCCAATCTTACCTGACAGAGAGATTACTGGCTTGACCACTCTCTCCTCCTTTTGGACTCTCCTTTTTCTCCACCAGGTGGCCTCTGTCTCTCCCCCCCTCCCCCCATCTCTTCTATATCCAACTCTGTGATTCTCTGTGTGTTCTAGATGGTGGAGAGCACCTAAGGAACTGATTACTGGCTGGACCTGTCTCTCTCCTTTTCATTCCTCTCTCTTACCCTCCTGGCAACCTCTGTCTACTTCCTCTCTCTCCTCTCCCCTGTATAACTCCGTAAATACCGCTGAGAGGTCCAGACTATGGAGCGCACATAAGGAAGTGACTATTGACTAGCTTGCTCTCTCCTCTTTTGATCTCACCGCATCTCATTCCAGTCACCTCTAACTACCCCCTCCCTCTTCTCTTCTCCATGTAACCCAGTGAACCTCTCTGGGTGCCCCTCAATGTGGAGAAACCTTTCATCTTTAGCCTAGATACTATATCATTGGTGCTGTATAGATGGAGAAGTCTAGAGACCACTGTAAAAATAAAACCGAAAACCAGAAGCAGGAGGCTTAAGTCCAAAGCTTGAGAACATCAGAGAACTCCTGAATTCAGGGAACATTAAGCAATAGGAGCTCATCAAATGCCTCCAAACCTACACTGAAAAAAAGCTCCACCCAAGGGCCAACAAGTTCCAGAGCAAGACATATCACACAAATTCTCCAGCAACACAGGAACACACCCCTGAGCTTCAATATACAGGCAGTTCAAAGTTACTCCAAAACTTTAGACGTCTCATAACCCATTACTGGTCACTCCACTGCACTCCAGAGAGAAGAAACCCAGCTCCACCCACCAGACCTCCAACACAAGCTTCCCTAACCAGAAAACCTGGACAAGCCACTGATACAACCCCACCCACAGTGAGGAAGCTCCACAATAAAGAGAACTCCACAAATTACCAGAATATAAAAAGGCCATTCCAAACGCAGCAATATAACCAAGATGAAGAGACAGAGGAATACCCAACAGGTAAAGGAGCAGGAGAAATGCCCACCAAACCAGACAAAAGAGGAAGAGATAGGGAATCTACCTGAGAAAGAATTCCGAATATTGATAGTGAAAATGATCCAAAATCTTGAAGTCAAAATGGAATGACAGATAAATACCCTAGAGACAAGGATTGAGAAGATGCAAGAAAGGTTCAATAAGGACCTAGAAGAAATAAAAAAGAGTCAATATACAATGAATAATGCAATAAATGAGATCAGAAACACTCTGGAGGCAACAAATAATAGAATAACGGAGGCAGAAGATAGGATTAGTGAAATAGAAGACAGAATGGTAGAAATAAATGAATCAGAGAGGAAAAAAGAAAAACGAATTAAAAGAAATGAGGACAATCTCAGAGACCTCCAGGACAATATGAAATGCTCCAACATTCGAATTATAGGAGTCCCAGAAGAAGAAGACAAAAAGAAAGACCATGAGAAAATCCTTGAGGAGATAATAGTTGAAAACTTCCCTAAAATGGGGAAGGAAATAATCGCCCAAGTCCAAGAAACCCAGAGAGTCCCAAATAGGATAAACCCAAGGCGAAACACCCCAAGACACATATTAATCAAATTAACAAAGATCAAACACAAAGAACAACTATTAAAAGCAGCAAGGGAAAAACAACAAATAACACACAAGGGGATTCCCATAAGGATAACAGCTGATCTCTCAATAGAAACTCTTCAGGCCAGGAGGGAATGGCAAGACATACTTAAACTGATGAAAGAAAATAACCTACAGCCCAGATTACTATACCCAGCAAGGATCTCATTCAAATACGAAGGAGAAATCAAAAGCTTTACAGACAAGCAAAAGCTGAGAGAATTCAGCACCACCAAACCAGCTCTCCAACAAATTCTAAAGGATATTCTCTAGACAGGAAACACAAAAAGGGAGTATAAACCCGAACCCAAAATAATAAAACAAATGGCAACGGGATCATACTTATCAATAATTACCTTAAACGTAAATGGATTGAATGCCCCAACCAAAAGGCAAAGACTGGCCGATTGGATACAAAAACAAGAACCCTCTATATGCTGCTTACAAGAGACCCACCTCAAAACAAGGGACACATACAGACTGAAAGTGAAGGGTTGGAAAAAGATATTCCATGCAAATAGAGACCAAAAGAAAGCAGGAGTGGCAATACTCATATCCGATAAAATAGACTTTAAAACAAAGGCTGTGAAAAGAGACAAAGAAGGCCACTACATAATGATCAAAGGATCAATCCAAGAAGAAGATATAACAATTATAAATATATATGCACCCAATATAGGAGCACCGCAATATGTAGGACAAATGCTAACAAGTATGAAAGGGGAAATTAACAACAACACAATAATAGTGGGAGACTTTAATACCCCACTCACACATATGGACAGATCAACTAAACAGAAAATTAACAAAGAAACGCAAACTTTAAATGATACATTAGACCAGTTAGACCTAATTGATATCTATAGGACATTTCACCCCAAAACAATGAATTTCACCTTTTTCTCAAGTGCTCATGGAACCTTCTCCAGGATAGATCACATCCTGGGCCATAAATATAACCATGATAAATTCAAAAAAATCGAAATCATTCCAAGCATCTTTTCTGACCATAATGCACTAAGATTAGATCTCAATTACAGGAGGAAACCTATTAAAAATTCCAACATATGGAGGCTGAACAACACGCTTCTGAATAACCAACAAATCACAGAAGAAATCAAAAAAGAAATCAAAATATGCATAGAAACGAATGAAAATGAAAACACAACAACCCAAAACCTGTGGGACACTATAAAAGCAGTGCTAAGAGGAAAGTTCATAGCAATACAGGCATACCTCAAGAAACAAGAAAAAAGTCAAATAAATAACCTAACCCTACACCTAAAGCAACTAGAAAAGGAAGAATTAGAGAACCCCAGAGTTAGCAGAAGGAAAGAAATCTTAAAAATTAGGGCAGAAATAAATGGAAAAGAAACAAAAGAGACCATAGCAAAAATCAACAAAGCCAAAAGCTGGTTCTTTGAAAGGATAAATAAAATTGACAGACCATTAGCCAGACTCATCAAGAAGCAAAGAGAGAAAAATCAAATCAATAAAATTAGAAATGAAAATGGAGAGATCACAACAGACAACACAGAAATACAAAGGATCATAAGAGACTACTATCAGCAATTATATGCCAATAAAATGGACAACCTGGAAGAAATGGACAAATTCTTAGAAAAATACAATTTTCCAAAACTAAACCAGGAAGAAATAGACAATCTTAACAGACCCATCACAAGCACGGAAATTGAAACTGTAATCAGAAATCTTCCAGCAAACAAAAGCCCAGGCCCAGACGGCTTCACAGCTGAATTCTACCAAAAATTTCGAGAAGAGTTAACACCTATCCTACTCAAACTATTCCAGAAAATTGCAGAGGAAGGTTAACTTCCAAACTCATTCTATGAGGCCACCATCACCCTAATACCAAAACCTGACAAAGATACTACAAAAAAGGAAAACTACAGGCCAATATCACTGATGAACATAGATGCAAAAATCCTCAACAAAATTTTAGCAATCAGAATCCAACAACACATTAAAAAGATCGTACACCATGACCAAGTGGGCTTTATCCCAGGGATGCAAGGATTCTTCAACATCCGCAAATCAATCAATGTAATTCACCACATTAACAAATTGAAAAATAAAAACCATATGATTATCTCAATAGATGCAGAGAAGGCCTTTGACAAAATTCAACATCCATTTATGATAAAAACTCTCCAGAAAGCAGGAATAGAAGGAACATACCTCAATATAATAAAAGCTATATATGACAAACCCACAGCAAACATTATCCTCAATGGTGAAAAATTGAAAGCATTTCCCCTTAAGTCAGGAACAAGACAAGGGTGCCCACTTTCACCACTACTATTCAACATAGTTCTGGAAGTTTTAGCCACAGCAATCAGAGCAGAAAAAGAAATAAAAGGAATCCAAATTGGAAAAGAAGAAGTAAAACTCTCACTGTTTGCAGATGACATGATCCTCTACATAGAAAACACTAAAGACTCTACCAGAAAATTACTAGAGCTAATTAATGAATATAGTAAAGTTGCAGGATATAAAATCAACACACAGAAATCCCTTGCATTCGTATACACTAATAATGAGAAAGTAGAAGAAGAAATTAAGGAAACAATTCCATTCACCATTGCAACAAAAAGAATAAAATACTTAGGAATATACCTACCTAAAGAAACTAAAGACCTATATACAGAAAACTTTAAAACACTGATGAAAGAAATCAAAGAGGACACTAATAGATGGAGAAATATACCATGCTCATGGATCGGAAGAATCAATATAGTGAAAATGAGTATATTACCCAAAGCAATTTACAAATTCAGTGCAATCCCTATCAAGATACCGGCGATATTTTTCACAGAACTAGAACAAATAATTTCAAGATTTGTATGGAAATACAAAAAACCACGAATAGCCAAAGCAATCTTGAGAAAGAAGGATGGAACTGGAGGAATCAATTTGCCTGACTTCAGGCTCTACTACAAAGCCACAGTCATCAAGACAGTATGGTATTGGCACAAAGACAGACATATAGATCAATGGAACAAAATAGAAAGCCCAGAGATAAATCCACATACATATGGACACCTTATCTTTGACAAAGGAGGCAAGAATATACAATGGAGTAAAGACAATCTCTTTAACAAGTGGTGCTGGGAAAACTGGTCAACCACTTGTAAAAGAATGAAGCTAGATCACTTTCTAACACCGCACACAAAGATAAACTCAAAATGGATTAAAGATCTAAATGTAAGACCAGAAACTATAAAACTGTTAGAGGAGAACATAGGCAAAACACTCTCTGACATAAACCACAGCAGGATCTCCTACGATCCACCTCCCAGAATTCTGGAAATAAAAGCAAAAATAAACAAGTGGGATCTAATTAAAATTAAAAGCTTCTGCACAACAAAGGAAAACATAAGCAAACTGAAAAGACAGCCTTCCGAATGGGAGAAAATAATAGCAGATGAAGCAACTGACAAACAACTAATCTCAAAAATATACAAGCAACTC